>NC_051184.2:44964491-45264491 GCF_013339695.2 Rhipicephalus sanguineus | reverse complement strand
CCATGCTCGCGTGTGTTCCTGCTGACGGAGGACACGTGGCTAGATAAAAGTATGGATCTGATTCGTTCTCGTTCCGGGGTGAATGGACTTTATGTCTGAGTAAGACGTGTCGATAGCGGACAGTCGATCGCTTTGTTGTTGTTGTTGTTTACGAATGACGTTTTGGCGGTCGCATTTGTTGGTGCCCATTAAGGTGCCCGCCCGCTAAAGAATATGCTCACACGTTTGATCGTTATTCTCGTAACTCTCCTTCTGTTGTTTTTGTCACCGATGTCAAACGCCTTAGGTAAACATCGCGACGGCAGAACACGTGCTTCAGCGACACTCCACATCCGTTTACAGGTATCACCAGAACTTATCGAATGATGCGTAAAGACGCGACCTACGCGTTATTTACAATAATAACACAACTTCTCGCGTAAAGCGTACACCACTTACTCGAACCTCAGCGAGCGAGCTTCGATGCGAGCGCATTCTCCTTTGGTACTTCCCGCGCCGACACGACAGAATCCCAGGCAGGCGCTGTCGCGCCCCTCTCGAAAAGCGCGCGCTTTCGCGAGCACCACGTGTCTGTTTTCCCGCGTTCTACGCGCGTGAAAATAAAAAGGAGACGCAACGCTTCCAGCAAGAAAAGCGCGCGAACAGTTCGCCACCGCCAGGAGAGAGCGCGCGCGCGCACATGGTTTTCTTTTTTTCCCGCTAGCGGTTCCTTTTTTTCCTTTCCCGCTGCCGGAGCGCATCCCGTTTTTCCTTCCTTCCTGCCTTCGGCCGCAAGCTCTGGCGGGCGACGCGCTGCTGTGCCGAGGCGAAGCCCGCTTCCCGGGAATGCCCCGCGCTCCGACGGCCACCGCTAAAACTGGGGCGCCAGCGAGCGAGCGAGCAAGCTAGGCTGGCGTATCACACACACACTCTTTTCCGTGACTCACAACCGGGTGCTCCCACCGAAGCCAGCGACGAGAGCTTCGAGGTCTTCATTTTCTCTTTATTCGGGTCCCTCGTCGAGCGAACAAGCGCGCGTCGGATGCACGGCGCGTCGGCGACGCGAACGAAACAACAGCAGATGCAGGCGGCGGAAGCGTTAAAAAAAGGCGTCTGTATACTCCTAACGTGGCCGAGGAAAAAAAAGGAAAGGCGCTTCTTGGAAAAAGGAGTACCGGGATATTTCGCCACTGAGTATAACTCCTCTCTGTTCTTCATATAAGTGGGTGCGTGCTAACGGCCGAATAGTACGAACGCGGCGCGTTAAATGAGGTGTGCTGCGATAGATGCAGGAATGCTGAGCTACAAAAAAAGGAAAGTACGCCACTCCTTGCCTCGATACAATATGTTCCTTGTAAAGAATCGCCTCTAGTGTGAGCTAAGAGCTTTGCACTACTTCAAGCGCGCTGTCCGAAAAAATTGAAGTGAACCCTTTCTTTACATATGGCTGCCATAGGTTGTACCGAAACGCGCGTTTTGATGTAGGTGACATAATGTACGAAGAGTTAATTTCTTGTAGGCACGTTACACTGAGCAACATGAGATTTACGTTTACTTGAAACAGGGCCGCGATTGACACGCACAGGCGCACGCATACAATATGCCGTGCGTGAATCGAACTTCGTGTTCCACATGGGTGCAGTTGGAAAGAAATGTAAGTAAATCGAAGTGTGTAGAGAAGTAACAGGACAATTTTGCCTCTTTTAACGTGCGAAACTATGGTCACTTATGCGGCATTGCGTTTAAGTTGCTGTTGTAGGAACCGTTTTACGTGATACGCGGTGAGCTAACCATGAGGCCGCCGGTTAAGTTGGTAGGCTTAGTATGTCACACGTAGTTTCGGCCCAGCGAGGTACATTTTACTAAACGAAAGTAGTGTAAAGTAGTAGTAGTTAGCGTACACCTTGTACTGTATAGTATCTTAGATACCAACTATGGACTGTCTGAGTTGAAATCGCTACTTTTTTTAAGACACTGAGGTGAAGAATCAATGCGTAAAGGAGCGCGCAAAGGCACTACAGAAAGAGGAAAGAATCCAACGTTGCGTTCTGTGAATTCGGCGGTTGTCTGTTCGTCATTCCCTTATTGTGCCGTATTTAGTGCGCCACGTTGCGCGTCAGGGTGCTTGAACGTTAGGTTATCCAGCAGTGGACTACGGGAAGAAGGATCCATTATGCAGTCTCTCGTGGATGCACCGCGTCGGATAAGTTGGAGGAATTGGTATGTTCGGCAGCATCTGTCTTACGTGTGGCGTTTAATTATACCTTTGTAGGATCTACCATTAGCCTGCATAAGACGCCGTGGGAAGCAGCTTGCTTCAGTGAAGCGGATGCATACAAGAAATGAGATTTTACACGCCGAAATCTAACTCCTTCAGTTCGGCGTCAAGTCGTATAACGGTTTTTCACGCCTACGAAGAACACGACCGTGTTGAGCTGGCACTGAAATCGGCGCGTTGATTACGAATGTGTCCGTTTGTTAATTTCTTCCAGGTGATCTTGCGCGTCATCACCGCGGAAGTTTGTAGAACTGGAACTGCATCAATAAACGCGCACGCTTCAGAGTCCGTGCCTGAGTCACCTTTGCATACCCGTGACAATATACTCCATTGGCATCGCTCACTGCAGGAAATATCGGGAAACAAGTGTTAGATTTGCGTAGCAACAATTTCTTCGCCATCAATTTACCGGCGTCTACATCACTGGTCGCTGAAAGCGAGACATTAAATCCCTTAATCACAAAAACGTCCGAAGCTAAAAACTTTCGTTGGAGATTATTTCAGGTAATCACGATGCGGAACACATTGTTAACAAAACCAACTGATCAATTGCAAAAGCCACTTACGAAAGTGAAGTATTGTGAATTTGGCCCTAAATGAGTGTCGGGAATCTTACAAGCACTATTCGTAAGCGAAGATACTTTAATGAGGTAGTGTGTATACACCAGTGGAGAAAAACACGGTTTCGTAAGCGAGTGGGCGTTGATAGACTCCATCTCGAGAGCTCGAATTGTTGGCCGTATTCCTATGTCGTCCTTGTGCCGGTTCTTTTTTCATACCCGCCGTCCTAACTAAGCAGGCAAGGTGCCACCCTGTTAAACTTGATGACGTGGCTTTGATTCCCGGCCACGACGGCCACTTTTCGATGCGGGCGATAAGCCAGAACGCCCGTCTACACAGATATAAGTGCACGTTGAAAAACCACAGGTGGTACACCCGCCACGGTGGTCTAGTGGTTATGGTGCTCGACTGATGACCCGAAGGTCGTGGGATCGAATCCCGGCCGTGGCGGCCGCATTTTCGATGGAAGCGAAATCCTTGAGTCCTGTGTACTTCGATTTAGGTGCGCGTTAAAGAACACCAGATGGCCAAAATTTTCGGAGCCCTCCACCACGGCGCCTCTCATAATCAGATCGTGGTTTTTGGCGCGTAAAAACCCGGACATTATTGTTGAGAACTACAGCTGGTCAAAGTTAATCGGAAGACCCCGCTACGGCGTGCATCACAATCGGATCGTGGTTTTAGCACATGAAACACCATAATTGAATTACTTTCTGTTCCGTAGAACGTTTCGAGGCTGTTCAACTCGGTATTGTGTTAACAATATGTGTAAATTCGACAAGAATGACAAATCTTAAACTGCGTCCTTGCTTACCTTGATATAAGGATTATTAGTCATGACGTTGTCGGCGTCCACGGCCCGGCAAGTCGCGAGCGCATACATTCTTCTTTACCACCGGCCGTCCAGTTATACTCCTCATGCACGTAACCACAAGTTGCCTTTGCCATTTATACGCCTTGCAGCAAACTTTTACTAAGAGGCTGAATTAAGTCAACGCCGCGTACAGCATAACTACGGCTACGCAACTAATTTGCGTTGTGATAGCGTTGTATACGTACACAGTTGGAAATTGCCGCGAAAGGGAGTCTACTATTTTTTGGCGCTGGTAATCCGAAGTAGCGGCGGACTGATCCAACGGCGTACGAGCGATTTACGTGGTAATACAATGGTCGCGTAGCAGGCTGTTTGCACGTCGCTTCGGTGGTTCAGTGGTTACGATGCTCGGCCGTTGGCACGAAAGACGCGGTTTAGATCTCGGCCGCGGCGGTCGCATTTACACGGATGCGAAAGGCTAAGGGTCCGTGTACACTGTGCGACGCGAGTGCGCGTTAATTGGCCCCTAAACAACCTCCGAAAATACGAAAGTCCGAGCGCGTTATTCTCTCATGGCGCTTCGCGTCTTTTCGTCACAACTCGTGACGCCAGCAGCATTCCCTTCACGTGACGTCACGGGGAAATAAGTTCTCGATTGGTCCATATACGAGTGATGCCAGTTGAGAATTGTCTTCTGCTCTGCTTTGCCACGCAGTCGCATGTCCATTCTGCTTTGTGCATGACTATCGTGCAAGACCAACTGATTTCACTTCGTTTTGTGCGTTTACCGACTGCGCGGGCGGAGATAACAGCGCGTAGCCGAAAAGCGCGAAATCTTGACAGGCTGAACACTTAGCGCTGACATTGTTCGCGTGTTTTGTGAAGAAATAAGTGGCGAGAAGGAGAGAGCGCCTGTAGCAAGGGTAGTCAAGGCGAGAAAGAAACAACTCTCGCGTCTTTGAACTCGGAGTGGTTTAGGGGCCCGTGGTCGGAGTTATCCAGAGCTCTCTATTACGGCGTATTTCATAGCTTTAATCTCTCTGGGACGTTGTTAACCAACTAACCGAACCAGACTCTGCAGAACTTGTTTACCTGATTTCCGCACTCACTACCAAATGGACCATGTTGATCTCTGCAGTGTTTCTTAACGGAGCGCTCCGAAAACCTTCGGTTTACAAGTTCAGTATAGGAGACGAGCCGTCATGTATAGTTCTCGCGTATTGACGGTTATTCACGAACGTAAATCTCGGATGCATGCACTGGTGTTACGGGTCGTATAGTTTCACTTTTGAGATGACGCATTTAAGTGACGCGTTCCCGCACTCGCAAACGGAGTACTGATGCTTATGCTTTCAAAAAGCGTTATCACGTTTCTACGCTCCTATGCGCGTTTCTGAGACTGTGAGAAAAAGAAAGTACTTGGAGTAGTAGTACAGACCGCTGCTTGCAAAATATATATTCACTTATATTACCCCATGAGGAATGAAGCGAGTGGCCTATTATTTCGCCACATCCCACGAAATTGGTGGACAGTGTGCTTGTGATCAACCACAGGACACTTTCTTTCACTCTCGGCTTCCTGATACGTCTTGGTGGATAGTTACGAGGCGAATAATTGGTCGGCCGGCATTGCACACCGGTGGGTTTCAGCTCACCGCTGACGATCTTCCGTCGGCGTTGCACGGCTTTGACTGTCGGCTTTGCGGAGCGTATACCCTGGGGGGCTGCTGCTCCTGCGGATGTGTATCTGGCAGATAACTCAAACGGTGGCGGTGTGCAAGAACTCCATGTTTTGTGCCATGGTCCCGTGTGATACTCAGGTGTGAGCTCACCTGATCATGCAAAGCACTCAGATCAAGGCTTCCAACCGTAGAGATAGCTAATTCGCGAGCGACAAATCTCTATTCCGACGGTGGCAGAATTCAATGACTCCTTAATTCCTCAATCTCCGTGCGCTCTTGTGATCGCCTGATTCTATTACGCGGATCAAATCGCCGTTAGTACTTACCGCTTCCATTGCGGTAGGTACCGGGTTCGATTCCCAGTGCGGACCGGAAACTCACCGGTTTTTCCTAAAGGCTATGGAAGAGTGCACCGACCTGGCAGGCGCAGTGACGCCTTCTTCGATCTCCGTGTGCTCTTGCGATCGCCTGCTTCTGCTACGCGGTTCAAACCGCCGTTATTGTATAATTTCCAGTCGAAGTGGTATTTTGTAATGACGCAGGCTATCTTATAAGTCCAAGTACGAATGACTCATCGAAGCGTCGCATGCGGAGATAATTAATGCCTTAGCTCTATACCATATTAATCCCACCCGTGAATCTGACGCCACAGCGTAGTACTTTCAGCTTAAGTTAACATACCTAAGTGTTATCATTATTAATTTGTACAGTTTCTGTTTGAACTTATGCCGGCGTTGTAGACAAAGGAATGCAATGAGAATGACTCGCATGTTCACTAGTATTCTAGCGGAAAGATTCAGATCGACTACACACTATTTATGACTGCTGGGGATTAGATGAGTTGATAAGCTTAGGTGGCTCATCGATACAGATGGTTAAGGTTGTATGCGCAAGATACGCGTGTCTATTAGAAGTTCGGGATATCACTACGCCCCGCGTTCGACCAACGTCTCTAGGGCTTTGATCATTGCGGTGGTGAGTTTTAACCAACTACTCGTTCAATTAACGAACATTGGAACAATTCGCCGACGTTGATGTCGTTTGTAAGCAGGGCTGGGCAAAGATACTTTGAAATTGTATCGCGATACGATACAAGATACTCGGGCAAGAAGTATTTGAGATACAGATACAAGATACCCGCGGAATAATTGTATCCGATACGATACTTCCCAATTGTATCTTAAGATACTTCGATACATTTGCAAATTTGCTGTTATAGATCTATATAATGAATCAGCAGAGGCCTATGTAGAAATCTGTTTACTTGAAAATTTCTTAACTGCGACCAGCTTTGTTTAATTTTAACACAATACCTGTTTGTATCACAAGATACAAACTGTCTTGCTCAAGGCGTATTAGTTTAATTTCTGAACGACTTATTGTGATTTGTTTGGCTGCTTAACATGACAGCACTTTAACTGCTGCGCGGTTAGTTGTTCTTGCTTGACACTTCTGTAGTTTATTGGTGTCGCTGCTCTACTTGGCGACCAGTTGGCTGGTTACCATCTACTTGCAAGTGCCTCCGCACGATGGCGCAAATACCTCTGTGCAGTCTTACCTTGTCCGCAAGCGTATTGTTTTCGTAATACTGCATCCACTGACAGGTGTACAGCAGCAACAACGTTGGTAGCGGTATTGTTTGTGACGCGTCGTGTAAAGACGATGAACTACATAGTCGGCGCTCACAATTATTTGAGGATATAAAACTGCAGTGACTTTTCATATTTTACTTATCTGCTGGCGTAAAGCGTTCGTTAGCAAGATATTCACTAACGTGCAATCTTTTACCATTTGTTCTCCGAGAGAACCTGAGCCGCCAGGAAACGTCTCAGACGTATTCTAGCGGCACAGAGCGCCGCAGGTTATCACTGCTATTCACATTATTGCCACTTCTAGCTCTGCTTACCTACAGATTTGTAACAATAACAATACTTTAAGGTGACCTAAAAAAAAGGAAAACGATTATATTTAAGTCAAATAGCAAGGTGGTTCCGTATTAAGCAATCACAGTGAATAAGTATACAGAGTGTTTCACGTAAGTAGAATCCAATATTCAAAAAAGAAGTGGTTAACCGCCGCTGAATGAAACCAAAGGTATTTGGTTTGCCGTCATGTGGCACTCGTTATGGTATGTTTTGTACTAAGCTTAACTGGTTAATTAAATGAGGTCAATTATGCGACATTGCAACATTTTTAATATTCACTTTAGGGCCAACTGCGCTTCGACACATCGTAGAGCGAATTTAAAAACGACCGACCCAATTTTTTTTGGCAGCGTACATGCTGCGTGATGAATATTTTCGGGCTTTTAGAGAAAGCCCGCGAAATATGAAATAAAACCATGTTCGTAGCCGGTAAAAAATATGAATAAAGCAGAGAACGTATTTTAGCAGCTAGTTACAAAAGACATATTACATAAACAGACGGGCGAAAAACTATAGTGCAGAGGAGTATATGTATGGGGTGCTAACGGAAGACAGCAAAGAAAGCACTTGTGCTAACAATCAAATTACCATTAAAAGAACTGCTCGAATAATTTATCAGGAAGAACAAAGACACAGTACGTCAAAATATTTCCTGTTACGTAAACGCTTGTTCTATTGCATCTAACGTCAGCACCGATAGTGGGACGGTTGTTAGAATCTCCTTTGCATGCAAGTCAATCTCACCGTACTATGTAAGTCAAGCTTGCATCCACAAGATCTTTCAAATCGCTGATGTGTGAAAGGCGCGAGACGCAAAGCAGCCCCATTCTTGCATTCTTGAGACATTGCAACGAAGCATCACGCAAGACAAACTTCGATAGCGACAGTAGAGCGGCATCAGAATTTGTGCAAAACGTCCCGCCACGGTGGTCTAGTGGTTATGGCGCTCGACTGCTGACCCGCAGGTCGCGGGATCGAATCCCGGCCGCGGCGGCTGCATTTTCGATGGAGGCGAAAATGTTTGAGGCCCGTGTACTTAGCTTTAGGTGCACGTTAAAGAACCCCAGGTGGTCGAAATTTCCGGAGCCCTCCACTACGGCGTCTCTCATAATCATATCGTGGTTTTGGGACGTTAAACCCCAGATATTATTATTAGTTTGTGCAAAAGACGCCGCACGCATTGCAGTACGCAACAGAGTGCAGGACCTATGAAGAAGTGTCGTCACATCAACACAACTAAAAAGAAAGAAAACGTCTAGAAAGAAAGATAGGCTGCGCGTAGACGTTCGCACGCTTGTTTTTGTCGCGATGGCTCGAGCGCCATCACGTGACTCTGCTCCACCAATAGGGACGCTTAAACATCATCCCCTGTTCTCGCTGGAGTGCTCTGGCGGAAACATACAAGGATGTTACTGTCGTTAGTTTTATTCATGTGGTTTAGAGGCAGCAATATCAGCTTGATAACCGGAATTCCGGTCGACGTTTATTGTTTCGCACGGTGGTGTTTCTATAGCAGTATCTTGTATCTTAAGATACACGATACATTCTTCAATGTATCGGAAATACAAATACAGATTCTTGTTTTGCGAGACGTATCGCGATACAGATACAAGATACCCAAAGTGTATCTAAGATAGTATCGAAGATACATGTATCTTCGATACTGCCCAGCACTGTTTGTAAGTAACGTTGTATGGATGTGCTGCAAGTGTGTGAGCAATGCATTGATAGGCAATAGAATTTTTTTTATAAATACGCAGAACGCTGACAGTCGACGTCAACCGGAGTTCACGTAATCCGTCTGCGATATTTAGAAGTACGAATTTTCACCACGGACGATAAACATTCACCAGGGTGAGAACGTTCGCCACGGTAGATAAAGCAAGACGAAGGAAACTCGCTGCTACTGGCCAGTCTTGGAATCGAACCCGAGTGCTCTTGAGTTGGAGACCGGTTCTTCGTAAACTGAGCCGCGTATTGATAAGCGTCATTATGTGCGTAGGAGTAATATCGCTGGGGAAAAAAATCTTCACAGGAAAGACGACGCGGAAAAAATGTAGACTTAGGGTTGGGTCTGAACGTGCGTGTCTTTGCACAGGGCAGTGAGAAACGTCAGACGGGTAATAATTAATAAAAACCCAAACATTTGCATCAACACATTTCCGTGTATTGAGTAGACGCGATTAACGTAGAGAGGATGTGGGGTCATATGCAAATATTTTCAAGGCACGCTCGCGTTAACGGAAACACTCGGCTGCGGCACGGGATTTCACGCGCTAGATTTAAAAAAAAGTTCAGACGCGTTCGACATGGAAGAGCTTTTTGCAGATGATGAGATTTTATGACGTCATCGGGGATGTATAGGATGCTTTCGTTTACATTTATCTTTATAAAGTTATATTTATAATAACTGCTGGGGTTTAACGTCCCAAAATCATGATATGATTTGATAGACGCCACCACAGTGGAGAGATCCGGACATTTTGACCACCTGGGGATCTTCAACGTACACCAAAAGGAAAGCACGTGGGCCTCTAGCATTTTTCCTCCATCGAAATTCGGCCGCTACGGCCGGGATTCGATCCCACTACCTTCGGGGCAGCAGTCGAGCACCATATCCGCTAGACCACCGCTGCGGGTCATAGTTATCTTTTACGGCACCTAAATGCCGCGTTCGTAGAAAGGAACTTTGTGCTCACAAGAAGCTTGATAATATCGGGGCTACATTATTGTGTATACGGACACTGGCAGTGCATCCATAAGTCACGAAGATATAGCACGTGAGTAGACTAGCTTTCCGCGCGACTGACAACACACTGAATTTCTTCAATGTTTGACAGCCTTGGTCATTACAAGCAGTACGCGCTTTGAACCCGACAGTATTCGGGTCGTCGGATAATGATAACGTGTACACAGAAAAATGCGCACGTCGGAGCGTTTCATGGTCAAAGAGGGCACTTCACGTGTAGATATTTCATCGTTTGCCCTAATGTAGGTTAAACAATAAAACATGTCTCTTCGGTCCCCGTTCGTGTCCGCAGAACATCGCGGCGTCTTGCGAGTCTTTAATGACGCGGTCGTTACTGCTGAGATCAGCCCCTTTGATCGTCAGCTACTCGTTCGCGCGGTCAAGCCGTGAATTTCATTTCTGCGGGCGAGATATAGAAATGGGGAACGAAGGTCGGATAGAGGGGGGGGGGGGGGCTTAGCCTCCCCCTTCTATTCTTACACTTGGGACAGGAGGATATAAAGATTAGAATGAGGTAAATAATCAGTTTACCTGCACCTGTACATGAAGTAATTAACGAAACAGAAAGGCAGAAGGCAGGTATGCTAAAATTGGACTAAAATTTACTAATGTTCCCTATACAGTTTGACTTAAATTTACGAACGTTTACGAAAGTTTAATAAGCGGGTGTTAAGGACATTCTAGTCGAAATCAAGAAGAAGAAATGGGCGTGTCTAGGTCATGTAGCGGGAAGGGAAGATAACGGCTGGACATTAAGAGTAACAGATTGGATTCCAAGATAAGGCAAGCAAGCCAGGGGAAGGCGGAATGTTAGCTGGCCAGATGAGATTAAGAAGTGTGTAGGGTTAGCGTGGCCGCAGTAAGCAAATGATCGGGTTGATTGGCGGAACATGGGAGAGGCCTTCGCCCTGCAGTGGGCGTAGTCAGGCTGATGATGATGCATTCAAGTGCCGCTTATATTGGGCCGTTGAGGTTTGTCGTTTTGCGCCTGTAATTAACCAAATGAACGTTACTGCAGTCGACTAACATACTTAAAAACGGCTTCATGTATGCATTGGGGGTTTTAAAACCTTTTTAACTTGACGTCAGGGCCTACTGAGAAGTAATTCGTCTACAAGTCCAAAATGAAGTCGTCCATGAATCTGAAGTAGGACTGTCTTAGATGCGCTGTTGTAGCCAAGTTACCCTGAGCAGGCGCAGGAGAAATGTCGGTGTAAGTAGACGCGTATGTTTGCATATCTGTACTTTACGGTGCCCGCGTAAGCATATTCTTTAAATGCGATCATCAGTATCGTGGGCATCCATTGGTCCGCTTCAGCGTTTAAGATAACCGAAGTGTTAGGTTATAGCTGAACCACATGCCTAATTTGAAACAGCTCTATATCTAACGTACGCGACAGGAGCGTCTCCGCAACAGACAACGCTAAATCAAACGCCAACGTTTACTCAAGAAACAACACACAAAAGACAAAAAAACCAACATCTGTAAGAAAAACTCAAGCGTTGACTCAAGGAAAAGTATAAACTTGTTTCACAAATGAAGAACTTTGCTCGGTGTCCTTGTTCACACATTAACGATAATCATTCGCAACTCATCGCTACTCAGTGTTAAGAATGGGAAACGTTGCAGAATAACAAATATCTATAAGGTCACGTCGTATTCACGTCGCTGAAAAGAAAACACGAAGGAGTTATGACTCCTATACATAATTACTGAGTGAACTCGTCAATCGAGTTTTAAATTACGTCGTTTTCTTCAGAACACTGTGATATAATTCAGAAATTGAAAGCCAATAACTTTTATTGCAGACCTGCAGTGTTTCGTATAGCCTTGCAATTAGTTCTGTGCCGAGAAATCAAGCAGTCAGTCAAAATGTCTTATTTTCACCGTTACGTACGCAGGTGAAGAATCCTTAACTATAGATAAGAAGCCACAAGTTCTTCGGCCTGACAAAGCTGTGGTCTCCAAGAAAGATATAGCGGCGTACATAGCGTGTTGACGTACGGGAAAACGCCCATCGTCGCTTCTAGCCAATGACAGCTAGTTTTCCGTTCAACATCTACGCACCTCCGATAGCCGTCATCCTCAATCTGTTCGTGCTGCCGAGTGATTGCAGTTCACAATTCGTGAAGATCGTTTTTTTTCCTTCTTCTTTATTTTCGAGTTTGTTGACTGAATACGGCTCGCCGTGGACATCACCGACATCTCCAGGCCAGCAGCCTCTGTGCGCGAAGGAAGACACAAAATGAACGCGATATCGAATGAACCGAAATGTTACATAACACGTCACCGCATTTGTCACCCACATACACACGTGGCATCTGCATCGCGTCTAACGCACTCGACTTTCCTAAGCAAACACTCGTGACCCTGATCATACGAAACGGGCCAGCCGATATGAGCGGGAGAAAGGCGGGGGATGGGGTCATACCTTCCGGCCCCGCGAACTGACCCTGGCAGTCTTTCGAGCACGGCGGTGTAACACCCGCCTCCTCCTGCGCGTGACACCGCTGTACACTCGAACCCAGCGGAGAGTGACGGCGCCACCACCACCACCTCCGTTCGTCGAGTTAGCGGCCGGCTGCCCGATTGCGTACGTTCGAGCCATTCGAGAGCACGCACGGAGGTATATACGCAACTACGCACAACCCAAGCGCCCCCTTTCGTGCCCCCCTCCCCCCCCCCTCCCCCTTTTTCCCGTACGCGCCAGGTGTCCCGCGGTGGTGCGCACCCACCGGACGCAGCTGGCTTCGAGGTGCGCCGTCGGCCGTGTCGCGCGGCTTCGGCGGCGCGGGACACACCCCTCCCGCTTTAGTGGGGGGAAGGGGGGTGGAGGGGCTTACGTGTTGGCTGGTGGCCACTGGGGGAAGCGGGCGGGGGGGGTGGAGCCAACGGGTGGAAAGAGGTGGCAGTCCACTCACTGGTCTCTCCCAGGGAAACCCTTCTGGCACGCTCCCCCCTCGACCACCTTTCGTCTTTCAGTTCTTTTACCTTTGTTTGTCGCATTTCTTTGCGTGTTTGAATGTTCCTTTGGTTTGTTTATTGCGTATCGTTTTGTCGTCGCTTTCTCTTTAAACCGTGCTCTTTCCCGCGTAGAGATGGAACGTGCTTTCGACGCGGCTACAGCGCACCGCTCGGTAGTCGGCCGCCCGACTCGCCGCGATGTGAGAAATAAATAAATAACAAAACGAAACGAAAAGAAGCCCGAAAATTCAGGCACTTCGAAGAGGGGCGGAGCTCTTTGTGTGTTTTGTGTTATTCCCTTGTTTTTCTTTTTGTCTCAGGGAGTGCACTGCAAACACTGCTTTCTTTCTTCAGGGAGTCTTTGGCCGTTGACCCGTTTGCCAGTGACGTAGCGCTCCCCGTGTCTGTGTGCACGTGTGAGTTTATACCTGACTCTACGAAGAAGCGCCGCCGGTCTATGAAAGGTCACTGTTATTGTAAAACGCTGCTGCCGACGCATTTGACACACAACTCACGACAGCACGCGGGACACCGCCTATTTAAGTGTTTTCCTCGCGTGTGCAGCAAGCTAGTTTTGTCCTGTAATTTCAAATGCCGATTTCATGATTTTTTTTTGCGATCAGGATTAAACGTGAACAGGGGTGCGAATACTTGACTTGGCTATCACTGGCGTTATGGTTCACAGTGTTTCTGATGACGTCAGGAAGCTATTTGCATTTCTGGGTCTGAGCGAGTTCTCGTGTTAAATTCACGGTCATTGCAGAAGTAATGCGGAAAACGGAAATAATGCAGTATCGCCCGCCGCGTTGCTGACATTTTGAAGAAGGAAGATAATATTGAATGAAGATAAAGAGGAAGATATGGTGACAGGTTACTGTGACATAGTAAAATGAGTCAGTGTACACACACTGTCCTGTGCGGAAACGTGTACTGCGCGCGAAATTTTTTACATCATAATATATGCTCTAAAGACGAGCATCTAAACCTGTCTGACTTAGAAACCTCAATAGGCACTTTAAGTACACTTAAGCGCATCCTAGAGACATGTTCGGCATGTTAGACACATAGAATGCGAAATGAGACAAATTTAGTGAGGAATAATTAACGCTGGCGGTCACACTGGGACCTAAGCCATGTCTTCATAGACAGCAGGGTTTACGCTTTCTTGTTTTGCTTACCTTCGGGGTTCTGGCTTTCTCGACAAATTTAAGGAAATGATATACACACACAGAGGAATGCCTGAACTTCTGCGCCAGCATACATTTGTGTACCTTATATGGAGAAACCACTTTTCGCTCGCAGATGATGGATGAAAGAACTTTATTGAGGTCCAATAGGTCGTGCTAGTTTCCTAGCCCGAAGCAGGCCGCTCCCACGTTGGGACCGAAAGACCTAGCCTTTCGGCCGCTTCGCAGGCCCGTTGGACTGCCCATGATTGTCCCTCTAATTTCGGACAGCGCAGAGCTGCGTCCCACCGCTCTTCAGTGTTTTCCTTGTCGCTGCGTAACGCGGAGCTTAAAAAAAAAATGCGGCGTGTGCTAAGTGGTTGTACGCAGCAGCAGACCGCGAGACTGGATAGGTTCACGTATAGGCCGCGACACCAACACGATAGAAGACGTCAAGTCGGACGTTACATTTTCCATCGTCGGTCTTCTTCGTTGTGTGAAAATTATGGGCGAGGCATGGCGGCCTGGAAACGACGTATGCGTCAAGCGTCTTTGTTTCTCCGCAGTCTCGTACGTTGCTGCTCTGCTATGGAGTTTGGTGACGGTATACCAACCATACCTCAATCTCTGAACAGTGTTACAGATCGGGCTCGTTACTGGTGCAACCTAGTGGCGCGGACGAGACACAAAGGTGACGACATCGACAAGCGCTCACAATTTTCAACTTTTCTAATGAAATACACTTTATACGCATGAACAGGCATGCTCATAAGCCGCGTTACTTGAAATTTTTCATTTTTTTCTTTCAAATCGTGTGGTGGTTCTTGCTGGTTGGTCTGCGTCTTTTTATGATATGTTGGTTTGCAGTTGTAATACGTGGGTGTCTGTATATAAACTGCGTTGCATCAGAAAAAAATCTTTAGTTGGTAGTTATAGCGCTTGACGATGTCTTTTTCCTTTTGTCTCGTCTTTTGATTTCTTCGCTATGAATCGAAATCACCAGTCTTTGGACAGCTTTGCGCCCAGTGAAACGGAGTAACTTTATACAAAATTGATGGATTTCCCCATTACCAGGTTGTGAAATGGATCCGTGTATACGTTTGTAACAGTCTTGCTGCTTTCGGTACAGATAAAGGCGAGAAATAGAGAAATACACTGTCTAAGGACACGCTTGCCACTTCTATGCAAGAATAAGCCGCACCTTTGCTAGGAGCAGAGCCTTATTTAATTACTCTGAAGAGATTGTTGGCCCATGCATACGAGCTCTTATACGGTGGACGCCTGCAGACACTGCATGCTTTGCACTTGTTATTTGTAACGCGATACATTCGATGTTTAGTTATTGAACTCATAACGGCTTCCCTTTCGATGAAACTTGTGGGGGTGGAGATTTTTTTCGTCGTGCGTGGTCTTATCTAGATAGCAGGACAATTACGCGCCGCTTTGGAACCTTGACTGCCGTGGTTTGGCGGCGTATACGATGCGCTGCCTCCGTTCTGACAGCGGTGGCATTGCAAGGTGAAGCTACTTTGCCTGGCGCACAAGGTAGTTGGAAATGCATATTTTAGGTGCTGCGGTCAGTACGGCTAGCGCCGAGCCCACGATACGTAACTGCCGTTTGTCCAAACAATTACTGACGTATAGCGTATAGAATGCACTGTCGCTGACTGACACGAACAAAGGAAAGTGCGCCATAAGCTATCATACTTATAGATGCAGGCAACGCAGTAGTTTGTGCTACTAAAACTGTACAAACACACGTGGCTTGTTTTCTGTCATTTTTCAATTAGTCGGCGCGAAGATACAGATACAGATTGCGATTCAGGCCATTGAACATTTAACTGTAGACATCACTTTCGAGATGCAAGTTGAAACGAAAGCTTCCCGAATTTCTTGTTCCACGTCCAGGTAGAAGTTCTAGCACTTCATTTTCGCCTTCGGGCACGTTTTTGCTTCCTACCTCAAATGGCTGCGCTGGATATTTACGCTGCCAGGCAAACGCGTACGTGCTGCCCAAAGGCGTTTCTTTAAAGACTACAGGATACGAAAGCTACAGTTCAGTTTGCTTAGACGTCTACTGGACTTGTGTGCCTGGGCGGAAGCTGCACCGCAACTTTTGGTTATATTTTTTTGACTCTCCACTCCCCGCTTGGGTTCGCGTGTTTTGCCCCGCAGCCACGTAATCTGATTGTCGGCCTTTCCCACGGCGTGTCCGCAGCTGACTGTTTTAAGAGGGTGCGACGCGCCAAATGCCGTTAGCCGTTGCGACGTGTCCTACGCTGGCCGTCAGAGGGCGCTGGACTAAAAGGGAAAGAAGGGGTGGTCAGCTGTCTTCCGTACAGCGCATGCGCACTGGAACAACGTGAGGAAGGGTATAGTACAGAACGAGCCTAGCCTGCACTCGCAAAAGCAAACGCGAGCTCTCCGACGCCCGAGCCTGAAATTGTTCGTATGCCGGCTGCCCCGCCGCGTGCGTCACGCTTTTCTGACTTTCACGGAATGAGTCAGCAGCTGTCGTCGTCGCGTGGTCGTTCTGAGATTTTTTGGCTCCCGTGACGTGGGAGTTTGGCAGTTTCCGACGTTAGGCTAAAGTGTGAGAATCTTTAGATTCATTCATTCATTCATTCATTCATTCATTCATTCATTCATTCATTCATTCATTCATTCATTCATTCATTCATTCATTCATAATATCTGGGGTTTTACTTGCCAAAACCACCATGTGGTTATGAGGAACGACGTAGTGCGGGGCCCTGGGAAATTTAACCGTCTGGTGTTCGTCAACGTGCACGGACGTCGCACAGCACACGGGCTTCTAGCATTACGCCTCCATCATTCATTCATTCATTCATTCATTCATTCATTCATTCATTCATTCATTCATTCATTCATTCATTCATTCATTCATTCATTCATTCACAAAGTGGTTCTGTTTGGTCCATTTGACACCTGCTGTAAATCGTGTTTTTAGTGATTAAAATGCACATGTTCTCACAATCGCGCCAGTATCCAAACCATGAAAAAAAAAGGCAATAAAACGTGTGCATTGCTTATGTCAAACAACGAAAAAAATACAGAAAGCGAGAAATGCATAGTGAATGTTTTGAAGAAAACACCTAAAGCTTCGCTCATTCTCGCAAACGCAGGAGACATGCCACAGCGTGAGGAAAACGCCGGCTTGTTTATCGTCTTGCGTCATACTAACGCATGAACGTACAGTCAGCGCCAAACGTTTACAGACCACGAGACACGAGAAAAAGCTGAACATTCCCGCTGCTTCGGCAAGCAGCCTTGAATTAAGATCTCCAGCCTGCTCTAAAGAGAGCTAACAACATGTACTGTGCAGTTCGACCGAATACAGTCACAGACTGCTGAGAAATTCAAGGTTTTCTTAGACCTAATGGGTTCTAAACTTTTGGCGCAGAATGTTAGTGCAAACACGTAACAGTACTGTATAGACACGCTTGCTCGCCGACAGGCGCTCACTTCTTTGCTAATCAGAGATTAAAACGAAACGACAGGTCTCCGTCTATTTGGCGGCCCTTTTCAAGACTGTAGGCGCTACGGTGACGAAGGCCCACCTTATATTACATCCATGGCGTTTCCACGAACGAGAGGCTGCTGATCGGGTGTGCCTGAGAGACCTTGGTTTTTCTCTTCTCATCACTCGATGCGTGTTCGTGCGAGGGCGTGGCTCTGGCAGGACGGTGTGACACACTCCGCAAGTTCAAGCGCCGTATAAGCGTGACTGGATGACCGATCGCACGCGATCCTTCAGGACGCAATTAGTGTCATCGTGGTAGGCGTGAATGAGTTTTGTCATGCTTTTATTTTTTGTACGAATTTTTCACAAGAAGTTACAAAACGGAACGCTGGCCTCTACGGGAACTGGTAGCATGGTAGATATAATAACATTTGGGATTTTACGCGACAAAAAAAAAAAAACAAACGATATGATTATGAAGTACGCCGTAGTGGAGAGCTCCAGGATTTTCGACCATCTGTTGTTCTCTAGAATGCACTGACGTCGAACAGTACACGGACCTCTAGCATTTTGCCTCCATAGAAATGCGGCCGCCGCGGCCGTGGTCGAACACGCGACCTTCATGACAGCATCTGAGCACCGTAACCACTGTACCACCGAGGCCGACAGCATGGCAGATAGTCCAGCATAGAAATGATGAGGAGTATTGCCTGGATTTAGATAGCTTACGCCCTTTTGGTTTTTATAGTGGCTCGCGACGTCGGATTACTGTAGGATTGTGTATTGCCCAGTTTGTTCTATGTGGCTTTGCTCTGCTGGGTCATGGAACGGGAGCAAAATGTAGACTGCGTTCACTTTTATTGCGACTGTGAGTGCCTGTCTCGTGAGCTGAATACCACTAGACTGCGATGGCTTGAAATTGGGAACCAGGCTTCCTTGAAACCAAGTGCCCATTTCAGACTTTGTTAAGATTGCATGAGTCAGTAGGCACCATTTAGAGTCAGTAACTCTTAATCGTGAAATATCGAAAGTGGAAAGTACGCTGAATTCGTGTAGGTTAAGCTTGTGAAGCACAGAGCGAAGGGATACGTGGAGGAGAGAGAAGCGATTGGCCGGTGCCACGCGTAACGACGCGAAGGCTGTACCATCTAGTCGGACACGCCACTGACAGACATACTGCACTAGCCGTGCTTAAAACGATTTCGTGTGTGCGATCACCGGCTACTTCAGAATAACGAATAGGAATAATGTTATGCTTGAAATCGAATATTCGTTAGTGGGATTAGTTTGTGAATAATTTGCATTGTCAAGTATGCGCCTTTATAGCGTAATACTGCAGCAAAGCTGCAATGCACTTTAGGCATTCGCCGTGCGGTGGACTTAAACAAGACTGAAAATGATAAGGACGATGAGGAAGTGCGGTATGTGATCTCAAGCAGCTAGTCGCCGCGGAAAACATGAATGATCCGAAGCTAAGCGCTGACGGTCACGAATTAAGCACGCGTTTACCGTTCAGACAAAAAATGATTCGGGACTGCTTCCCTAAGTTCCCCCGTCCCATTACCAAAGTTCAACGCGTTTGGTCGAGAAGACCGTCCCTTGGCTCTCCTTTTCGCCGAATGCTTCTACCGCTTTCCTTCTTTTTATTTCTGTACATTATCCGGAGAGCTGTCCGAGCCTAGTCTCTGAGCGATCAGCTGTTCTCCCTCTCTCGTATCACCCCCTCCCTCCTTCCCCCAGAAAAGGGAAAATAAAGGATAGCAAAGGCTGGAATGAAGAGAGGATGGGGGTTCGGGTGGTGACAGTCGTCGTCTAGGTGCTGCAAGGCGAGACCGACGCGAAGCGGTGGGCTCGAACGGAAGAGGAAAGAGGGGGGTGCGGGAAGAAAAGGGAACAGCGATGAGAAGGGGCGTTTGGGGATTAAATGGGAGACCTAGGCAGCGGGCTCTCCCTAATCCAGCCGGCACCGACTGGGCACCTGCCACTGGACGCCCCTCTCTGTTTTCCTTTTTTTCCCCTTCCCTCCTCTTCACATGACCAGACAGGAGTATAGATGGAGGCGCTAAAGGCAGGCAAGGAGACTGGGAATTCAGCGGCAAGCGGGGTGAAGCGTTCCCGCTCCGAGGGAGAACCCGGGCGTCTCCTGTACCGGAATGTGGATTCCCATGCCTTTTCCCTCCTCCCTTTATTCCTTTTCTATATAATCCGTATCGCTTACGTTTCTTTAGGTTATTTTCGCGCTCGTATTTTACCGCATTTCTCGGAATGGCACTTCAGAATGATCGTTGTTCGGTCCCACGCCGTTTTTTCTCCACCATGCTCGGACACGTGGGAACGAAAGTTGCGAAGTTTGTACGAATGGCGGTCCGACAGACTAGAGGCTGAACTGGATCTTGGCTTTTGTGCCGAAAAAGAAAACGTTTTGTTTCGCAAACCGAACGGCCGAGGACTCTGCAACGTGTATGTACACTTGTGAAGTCGAAATGGTGGAAAGATCTGGGGAAAAGTTTTCAACAGGGGATCTGCCCGGAGGAAGCTTTGGGTGGCGTTTTGTAATCCGTTGTTTGCTAAAGTGGGGAAAAGGAACTGAGTGCGTTTGAAATAAACAAGCCGTTGTTTTGTGAAGGATCCCTATAGATTCGAGGTGGGGAGGGCTCGTTGTAGATGTATCACCGTCGGCGGGTCAATGCATTCGAGATATCGGCAGATGGGGGACACTCTTTTTCAGAGCGCAGTACGGACACACATCTTTGTTGAACGAACTTGCAGCATACATGCATGGCTGTGTGAAGCTAGAGCTGCCGTTGGTGCCTCGTTTTGGCTAAGGTGTCAGAGCAACGAACTACGTAAGCGGGGACGAAGCTGCAGGATGAGCATTGTGTCTAATTTACCGTTCCGTCTTTATTCCCATCTCACCACTTTTTTTTATATGCTCAGTTGTTTCGCATATATCAGTCCAGGTCCCATATTGTGCTTTTTATTTTTTTTTTGCTTGACGAAAACACACTGATGTTTTCGCACCCGTGCAAGTTGTGTAGCTGTTTTATCTACCAGACTTTTTTTTTGAGGACTACAGACCTTGGAAACGTTCCTTTACAGTTGCCGCTAGTTATCGTCGGAGTGACCTGTACCTTCGTCGAGTCACGAGGCAATACTACTAGACGATAGTTCTAGCCGATATCTCGATGCACGTTTTAACACACTGAAGCTTGTTGCTATGTGTCTGTTAAGCAACTAGCTCACCACACAACCAGTTATTCCTTCTTATGTCTCACTGAGTGATATGTTTCTTGCTGTTACATCAAAGGTCAAACGTATCCGACTGCTTTAACTCACCAAGCTCTGACTTACCGCGCCGATTAACTAAGCAACACGCTTAGCATGTACAACGTGTTATCCATTCTAGCCTTCATTTGTCACGCAGTCTTGCACTTGAGTCATAGAACGAACGTGGTTGTAAACTACAGCGTAAGGTATAAGTCACTGCGCTCTGGTAGACCATGCCGATTAAGCAACATGCTTAACTTGTACAACTTATTCACTCTGACCTTCGTGTATCACAAACGGACTTTAAATAGTCATTGATCAAACGTTGTCCAACTACAGCCCAAGGTATACAGGGCTCTGCTGCGGAGCTCCAATGCGAAAGGACGTGGAACGTAAGAATACAAAGTGGGCACACACAGCGAACAGGTTGATCGACCGCTGCCTTCACCCGTTTATCGATGCGCTGCCTTTTCGGCATACACGCAGTTGTCCTGTCCTCCGAAAATGATTCTCACCGGCCATTTATCAATCGCTACTTCGCTCAACACAAAATAAAAAAAGTACGGCGGGATGTCGGGGTTTTCGGTAGCGAAATCGCTTCATTATGCGCCCCTGTCAGTTGAAGGTACACACACGGTATAAACGTCTACGTTCTGCACCGATATGTACCTCACGTGGTCTGCCACAACTGGCGGTATAAGGTATACATACGACCGCTTCTGTATAAGCCACGCGGTCATTTTTTTTTTCGAAAACAAAACGTTTGGGAATGCAATACGCCCGCCGTTTCGAACGATAGGTGAATACATTATTCTCTCCAATGGTCGTCGCTCGGGTTCGTTCGATGTTTGCTCATGATCGGCGGCGGTATAGTGCTCGCACGAAGGAGATGGTCGTGAGCCGACGTTTCTTTTTGCTTTTCTTTTTAAGCCTTGGAACGTTTGACTGCTTGACCTCGCTACTATGATAAACCAATTTATTTTCCGCGTAAAGATAGCAGTACTAGAATCTATTGTAATTTATTTTGTCTGCTGACGTAAAAAAAAAGGGTAAACTGACATTTCCCTGCCATGAATCAAGGATAGCTCGTTACTGGGTGCACTTACGAGACCACATCATAGGTAAGGCCTAGCGCGAAAGAAATTATTCGAACAGCTTACCTGTCAATACACCATAAATCGACGAATTCATATGGAGGTGGACGTAACACGTATACCCGGTCAGACGGCTGACCGACCGGCCTACTCGTCCAGTCCTATTATCTAACGAGTTCAGTCCAAAGAACACCAACGCAAGTGCTACTATTTAAACGTATTTCATTATTCATAAAATGAAACATCGCGGGTGGGTCACAGGATGTGAGATCTGTATAAAATAAACGGGTTAAGATTAATGCCGACAAAAGTTTCTTGTCCACTTCGACTAGACGGGGTGTTCCGCTATATATGACAGCCCAAATATATTCATCTGATACATTTGTTCCATCTTTCTTTTTTAACATGTCGTTTAGGAATCTGTCCATTAACTCCGTCATCGTCTACAAGGGCACCATTTCTACGAAAGCTTCAATTGGTGTCTACAGATTGAGGCGTTAGATATAGAGAGCTCGAACTTAGCGCGGATGTAGTGAGTATACTATTTATGCACATTGGCCTGTGTTCACGAAACGCTCTTACCGTAGCATTGTTCGTAAGATCAAAATCTTGTCAGCCAATCGCGAAGCTCAATCGACATGTCATTAGCGAACGCGGCCGGCCATCGGTAAATATCACTCAAACGAATACGCTGTGCGTATTCGGCCACTGATGTTTAAAACTAGAACGATCAACGTTGTTGTTTATAGGAAGGCGGGCACTACTGAGAACTAGCTGGGCCGTTGCTCGTCAGCATCGAAACTCTATTACAGTGCAATGTTATACCGTGCGAGTTCGCAAGAAAAAGCAAGGCCTGTCAGCCCTTTCCGTCAATCGTACGGGTGCCTACGTGCTTGAGGTAAGCTCCGGGAGGTTCGACGTATGACCACGCCGCGCGTGGCATCATGCTTCGCTATCTCTTCTTGCCGTACTCATTCATGTACACATACAATTTTCTCGAGTATCTGGAGGCAAACGTATCTCTGAGGCTTTGAGACCAGTGCTGTCTAAAGGTGTGCTATGAAGGCGAAAAACTTTAGATGCCTACTGGTTATGCCAAACTGGTTAACATCCCTGGCGCTCCTCTCTCTCGTTTTCCTCCTCCTTAGATGCCTCATCAAACACGAAAAAGGGACCGTCGGCGTCAACACGAAGTGACGCAAAAAAATCATCATGCGATGACGTTATCACGTGACGGTACTATGACGTCACATGACAGTCGCTTGATCAAAGATGAGCTGATCTCGGAGGCAGGGCCGAGAAACAATGAGACACAGACGAGCGCTCGTCTGTGTCCTATTGTTTCTCGGTCTTGTCGTCATCGTCTGTTTCGCGCTGAAAAAAACTCGCTCAAGATGATGGCTGCCGCCTTGGAGTCGTGCAAAAACAGACCGTGTCACTGTTTCTGCACGCGGCGGCGGCAGCAGCAGACACACAGCACGTGGTTAGAGCTCCACGCGGTCTCCGTGTTTACACATCGATCGCGAATGGCAGCGCGTGCGCACCCTCCCCTTCTCGGGTCTGTTCGATCCTCCTAGCCGCACACATTGCTCAGCTGGCTGCACGAGAGGAACCACGCGGAAACGTGCGCGGCCGCACTCAGTCAGGTGATCCGTCCGTCCGGCCACCGAGCCGAGTTTTCGGAGCAACGCCTGCGCAGCTTCCGGGAGTGCGCGCGCGTATGTGGCTTCACGGCACGACTTTAAGATAATGCGGTGGAGCGAACAATCGGAGTTGTTCCACACCCGACGTTTGGCGTTACCCCGTACAGTGCAGGAATTATTAGGGCGAAAGCCTTACATGCCTCATCAAACAGGGAAAAATGACCGTCGGCGTCAACAAGAAGTAGCCAATTTTAGAATAGCGTACGCAAAGCTGTGTGTTACCGTTTGTCGCCACTGCGCATGCGTCGTACTCTATCCTCTTGCTGGTCCCCGTTAAGTGACGGAAATAGCGGGCGACCGCAACGAACGCTATCTTTGCGTACGCTATTTTAAAGCTGCCTAGTGATGCAAAAAATCATCGTTATGTGATGACCTTATCACGCGACGCCATAATGACGCCACAGCTCGCCAGAATTTGAGACGTTATTATGACGTCATTGTCAGTCACATAACGGGACGTCACACGATGACAACATCGTTAGTCACATAACGGGGCGTCACAGGATGACGTCATCACACGACGTATTCGCTCGGTCAAACGTGGGTTGATTTCGGAGGCAGTGCTTCCAAACCACGTGAGGTGCAGAAAGCAGCGCTGCCTCCGATCCTGGAGGCTGTGCAAAACCACGTTAGGTGCAGAATGCTTTCGGGAGCTGGGGGGGGGGGGGGGTCAGTACGATCGACTGCGAAGAAAAAGAAGACCTGGGCCTTCGAGTCGTCTTAGTCAAATGCATAAGGGATCTTATGACTTCTTTCTACGTGAAGTTTAAGCTGCAGCTGCGTGGACAATACAGTAAGCGGCCCTTTCCGACTGGCTACCACGACATTTGTGACTGGTTTGATTCGTTATAAGCGCGGTTAAAGAAACGGTCATTCTTTTGTAGGATAGTACTTCGGTATTCACCAGAAGTTGCAGTGACACTGTTCTGAAAACCATTTTCGAAACTTGCGTTTTACGCGCCAAATCCACGATATAATTGTGATGCACACCGTTGTGGGGACTCCGGATTTTATTTCATGTACCTGTTTTTTTTTCTTTTTAACACGCAACCGAATAATCTAAATACGCGGGCGTTCTTGAACTTCGTCCCCATCGAAGTGCGGCTTCTAGGACAGGTAATCGAACCTGCGCCTTGTTGCTTAGCAACGCTACAGCTTAGCCGCTAACTTACCCCGGCATGTTGTCTCCAAATTTTAAGCGTTGTCACGTTCCAGGAATGTGAATGTGCGCATGTGTTTTGGATTTGTTTCTTAGGCTCAAACTGGCGGTTAAAGAAACGGTCATTCTTTTGTAGGATAGTACTCTGGTATTCACCAGAGGTCTCTCAGATCGCGCACGTCTAATAATAGGTCGCTACCTGATCGCTTTGTGTTGCACATTAGACGCGACACGCACAGGGCAGTCCCGATTGTAAATTCAGCTCTGCAGCCATTTTTACAAGCGAACGGACAACTCTTACGTAACATCCCTGGCACCTCGTTGATGGTGGTTGTTTCTGGGCACGATGGGCAAAACTGTGTGGAGACGCAAGGGAAACTGGTTGGTTGCTGCAGTGCAAACTTAGTACGGTGTCCCCATGGCTATGTTGATGCTCTTGTAGATGACCTTTTTCGGGGACCGTGCGTATCGATGCATCCTGCGTGGCGCTGGAGTATACGTGAAGATACATCGAGAGTATACGTCCTGTAAATATGGCTTCCGCTCGGTGTACGGCCGTGTGCGCGCTCGCAGCCACGGAAGCCGGAGGAGTGCCCTCAAAATAACGTTTGCAATGCGTACAATCGCGTTAATAACGACGCTAGCGACATGGTGTCCTTCGTCGAAGAGGCTCCAGAACTGCATGGCTGCTCCTACGTATGAATAATTAGTTTTACTAAATGACAGTAAGTGGAACGATGTCTCGTTCCCCATTTGTTTTGTATGCTACCGCTGTGCAGTGTAGCACCCTTTCGACCACAGACGCTGTGCTACAGCTTATATTGAGCGCGAGTGCTACTATGGGCCTTTAAACGTCAAAGGTGTAAGTGTATTGCGGCCTTTGCTGGCAGGTGAAAAGTGTTCACTGCATAAAAAAGCACTATGTAAAAGTCAAGCGAGCGGCATCAGTCAGAACGGCACACGAAGTGTCTTTTGTCTGTCGCCTTCCTTATTCGTCATTGGGCATTTGAGAATGTTTTCTTTAGTTTGATTGTCATCATTAACGAGAAAGATGATTACGGTGGTAACGATGAAGTAGATTAAGTTAAAAATAATGAAACAGAGGGAGAGACGGGATATTATAAGAAAGAGAAAATGGATAAAGAAAAGAATGGACTAGGAGAAAAGATGAAAGAGTCTTCTTGATAGTTTCAAGCTTTGAGGAAGTACGTGTATCTCGCAAGGCTGTGAAACAAAGGTTCGACTCTGAAAAAAAGAACTAATAAAACAAGAGGAGAGGAGAGCGTAAGTGGGAGCTTTGATGTGTAATGATGGCTGAAGGAAAGAGAAAATTAACAAAAGGAACATACCCTACCACCACATAGAATCACGGTTTCGCACTGATTCACTTTCTCTTTAAAGAAGTAAAGCACGAGTTTTATCCTCGTCGAAGGAAAAGGAAAACGGTCGAAGGAATCTAAGTACCCCCGACTAAACTGAAACATTAAGTATAAAAATAAAGAAACAGTATGTGACTCTCACAAGAAAGTTGTTGCGCAACTCTTGAAAAGAGCTTCGAGTAGCTTTCCACTTTCTGAATTCTATCCTCTCTCTTTTTTTTTTTCACCCATTGTGAATTCTTCTCTGTGGCTATTCATCATAACGTCAAAGGAGCCTTACACAACTATGCAACGGCCGCGCCTTCTCACCCAATCCTGTCGACGTGCCTTATGAAATGAGGAGTACATGCCCAAAACACCTAACTCCACGCGTCCACACCCTCCTTTCCTTTCTTTTTCCCTTCCCGGCTATTCAATGCTGTCTTTTTCTATTTCGAAAAATAAAAAGAAAAATGTGATATTTTCCCCTTCACTTTTCGGGGTGGTCCACCACGCGATCTCGTCGCTTTCCACCTTCGTTTCTCACTTTTTATTATTTTTTTTTAATCGGTGCCTTCTCTTTTCTGTCTCAGGCTCGTTGTATTCGAGTGTGCGTGTGTTGTTGCGGAGGCAAAGTCACCGCTTCGGCACAAAACAGCGGCAAGTGGCGCGCGCGTGCGCGGTCGTTTGAAATATTTATTTCCTCTCCCCCTCCTCCCTCTCCCCCTCCCATCGTTTCCTTTCTTCGAAACAGTGGCGCATGCAAGTGGGGCTCCCGATAACAGAGGCCGCAGTACACTCGCGCCGTTTCTTTCTTCCTTTTTTTTTAAACGATAGAGAGCAACACGCGCACACACTCGCCAGCATTGCCACGGCTCCCTCGTACGAACTGTAGTTCACTACAGTACGAACGTACGTACAGAGTACGCCCCTTCGCCCGTGCGCCAAAGAAGTAGGAGACTACGGCTACGAACCCCTCCTTATGCAAGACTACGGCGCGCGCACGCGGCCGGCAGCGGTGCGGGGATAGAGCGACAGTGGTGGTGTTAGCGTTGCTCTGTCCATAACCGTTTGTAGGAGTTCCTTTCTTTCTCTCTTTCGAGGGGGCTTTCGAGAAGCGTGGGGAGAGGTACGGCGTCGGCGCAGGGAAAAAGGGGATGAGTTGGGGAAGGGGGGTTAAACTCGCCGCTACAGCCATCGCTGCTGTCGGCGCGCGCTGTGGTGCTCCTGCCGCCTCAAAGCCAGTTGCGGGGTTCTCGGGAGCGCTGGGCGCTGTGGGGTCTGTAGGGAAGTGGGTGAGGGGAGGACACTCGGGGAAGAGTAGGGAAGCGCGTCGAAAGGGGGAGGGGGGTTTGGAAAGGAGCATGCGGCTTGCACGCGATGCGCGTCGCCATGGCGACGCGCAAACACAGGCTGACTCAGCAGCTGCTGCTTCCCAGGCGCTGCCCCCTTCTTTCCACCCCGCTCAACCCCTCGACAGTGCGCCTTCATTTCCACGTCGTTGTCTCTCACTCTCTCTCGCTTCGTCATTCACCCCTTTCCCCCGTCTTTTATAAGCCTTACAACGACGGCGCATATCTCTCCGCTTCGCGCTGTTCTCTTTAATGGACCCACCCCTTCCCTTTGCGCCTCATCGCGGCCTTTTCTCGAGGGTTTCCTCGAAGGCGGACTTTTTTTTTTGCCTGCCTCTTTTATTTGTTTATTAGAGCTTTATGGGATAGCTGTTTCTCTTCCGTGACGCCTAAAAACGTGCGGTATAAATGTGCTCCTGGGATGGCGCTTACTGGCACCCCTAACCAAACGCGGGTTTCTTTATTCCCCGTAGTTGTCTGTAAAAGCGATCGCTGCATCTGTTTTATGCGAATGAAACGTCACTGGAATATATTTTCCTGAGTGCGACAACGGTCTTGAGCGTTGGCGGGATTAACCTTTAACTGCGGCGACGACAAAGTCGCAAGATTTTTTTTTAGGTCTCCCCTTGTCGGGGACTTTCTTTAACGATGTATTTTTCTTTATTGCTTTCTTTTTTGTACCGTAGTCCCCTGACCGTCGCCACCGTTGATTTCGCTTGTCGCTACAGCTAAGAAAAAAAAGTGACGTTGCAGTTTTCAGGAATAAAGAATTGCCGAAGTTCAATTCCGAATGTCACTACTTGGTAACTGAGTTTGGGGAACACGATGCTCAGCGTGTTTCCGATCGCCTTATAACTTTAACCAGATCAATTCGATTGCGGTTTGTTTTACGATACGGGCGTTGTTTAGGACGAAGTCACCAGTTATCAAGTTTCAAATTTTGGTTGATTAGAACTAGCACACAAGGAAGCCAAGGAAAGTACATGGGATGTTATTTGCAGCAATTATTATGTAAATGTGAATGATGTAAAGTGGACGAAAAGATAGCTTGCCGCCGGCAGGGACCGAACCTGCGACCTTCGAATAACACGTCCGATGCTCTACCACTGAGCTTCGGTGGCGGTCATCCCCCCGTTCGCTTTGTGGGATATATATATATATATATATATATGCATTTTAAACTTGGGAGTGTTAGTCAGCGCCGCTAGTAGTCGTGACGGCGAATGTGGAACACTCTTTTTCTGCCTGCTGGCGTCACGAAGCACGTGATCTTTTCATCTGATTACTAAGATTTGGATTAAAAAATGACTAAGACTTGGACAAAACTAAGTAAAAAAAACAAAGAAAAAAGCGTCTGTAAACGGGTGGCCAGATCCGGTTGGTCCATAAAAGTCAGCAGAGCCCGAAGGGCCTGGTCGCGTCGAGAAGTCCCTCTCGGAAAGAGGAAATCATCAGTGGTCGCGCGCCTAAATCCAAGAAATTTGTATTCCTCAACGAAGACTCAAGGAAATCCATAAACTTTTTTTTCAGAAAGCATCAGGACTAATTTTTCTTCAACTAAAAGCGTTCCTTTCTGAAAAAATCCTTATGTATTTCCTTGTAATAATAATAATAATAATAATAATAATAATAATAATAATAATAATAATAATAATAATAATATCTGGGGTTTAACGTCCCAAAACCACGCTATGATTATGAGAGACGCCGTAGTGGAGGGCTCCGGAAATTTCGACCACCTGGGGTTCTTTAACGTGCACCTAAATCTAAGTACACGGGCCTCAGACATTTTCGCCTCCATCTGTATTTCCTTGTGGCTTCGTGCTACAAACGGGTGGTTGTCAAATATCCGTTTCATAATAAAGACTCGCTTTAACGAGATCGTCTTAACGGTTGCTTCGAATATTTTCTCTCTTTTTCTTTTCTTTTCCTTCCTTTCTTTTTTCTTTCTTGTGTTTTCATCGGTCGTGGCGTTCAGGTGTCAAACCGTGCGACGTGAAGCACACCCTTCGACACGGCTTCGAGAGCGTTTGCTGCTTTCTTTACTGCGATGGCATACAACGCCAGCGCCATCTGTTTCTTGTCTGTTGTCCACCGTTGAAGCCAACTTCCGTGAAATACAGGCTACACACGGGAAAGCAAGAATCGAAAGTGTCTAAAAGACCAAGGTTTGTTTGGTCAGGCCCGCTTTTTTGTGGTTGGTTGCTTGGTTTTTCTTATACTTAATAGCCCATACGCAGCATAAACTATTGGTTGAGAATCGAGAGGAAGAGAGAGAGAAAGAAAGAGAGAACTCTTTATTCAAAGGCAGACCGGTTTGCCGGCGTAAAAGCATTCGCCTGCGTGCCACTCTGCAAAGTTGAGGGAACGGAGTTCAGAAAAACCCAAGAAGATGGCGGGAGAAGAAAACGATAACTAACAAATGAAAAAAAAACACCGCGTGATGTCCTCACTCGGCTTTTCAGTCTTACGCATGACAGAATATATGAGCCGTCTTGATTTCATAGGTCGAATAATGGCTAGAGTTCTGAGATGAAGAGGTGATCGAACACGTAATCGAGCGCCTGTCATTGCAGTGACGGAGAGTGCCAGGGCCCTGATAGGCGGCTTCAATATCAAATGGTCCAGGTATATTGATACCAAATTTGCATTGTGTATGGTCCGTTCGTCGCTTTATGCTCTACGGTCTAGCAGAATGTCCGTGAAACTTTCCATAAGGCCATAGCTGTCGTAGCAGGGGCTCGTAATTTGATCTTGTCAGTGGAGGAGGCGTATTTGTGCTGTTATTCAAATATTTCATGGTGCGCGGATGATTTTTGCTTCTTCTTTTACTGCACGAACAACCTTTAATTATGCGGTAGTTGAATCTTATACCAAATCACATTCATCTCAAGTTTGTATCCACTTTACATATCTCCAAAATTTCCAATATTTTACAATCTGCCAGCTGCTTTGTGCTTAGCAGCTTACGCCTGAGACTGCATGGACAAACATAGAAAAATAAACTATAAGAAAAGTTCCTATTCCGAGCCCTTAGCGGGACCATGGCGAAGAAGTGACGATTTCAATTGTACACTATTTTCAAAGCACTGGTGATGGAAGTAACCATTTTGGAATGTCGTCCTGAGAAGTCATCACGAATGAAAGCGTTGCTCAAATTCTTGAAGACTTGCACCGGCGGTTATAGGCTAACAGCGATATTGTGACTTTGAGGAGTGTGATGCTGTGTGTGTGTGCGCTCCCCAGCTCCCTCATTTTCTCTCTACCTCTCACTTTCAAACTCCCTCATCCCTTGCCCCGGTGTAGGGTAGCATACCAGGTATTCAAGACTGGTTAACATCCGTGCTCTCCTCTCTCCTGCTCCTCCCTTCCTATTCATTCGCTGACGCTGACTCCTTCGCCGCGTTTCCCCGTCTTTGAGAACCTCAGCTCCTGCCACACTGGCGTTTCCCCTCGGAAACGTCGCTATAGATGGCTTACACTGACGTCATCTTAGCCGCCATATTGGAGGACCGGCAATGTCGGAAAGCTGCGTCCTTTGTGGTCAGGCGCGTCGCCTCTGCTGTAAGTTCTCGCACACACGCCAGAAGCGTTCCGATTGCGTCTCGGTTACATTGAAGCAGGTTACTCGTGGCATTGAATATGACACCCTGACATCCTGTAACTGCCATGTGGAAACACAAGTACGGTGGGATGCCACGTTTTTGACGCCATGTGTAATGCATCTATAGGCATCTCGACATTAAGTACTGCGGCAAGTCGCGTTACATTTCCCCGATGCCCGCGCGGTGCGCGCGCTCGCATGCTGCTTGCTGGGCCCCGTCTTTGTGCGTCGCCGTCGCCCGGGGAGCGGATATCGCCGGAGTGGCTCCGAGACAACGATGATTAAAGAACAAAAGGTAAAAGAAAACGTGGCCAGCCAGCGAGCCAGCCATTGCCGGTGGCGTGAGGAGCCGTTTCGGGAGAGCTGAAATAGCGCCGACCTACTATACAGCGAGCCGTTGCGGCTGGCCGGCAGTGCTGTTGCCGGTGCTCGTTTCGTGATTCGGCCCACTCTCACGCCACCGTGCCCGAGAAACGGCACTGGCGGCGACTGCGCGGGTATACACTGCGATGTGTGTGTATGCTGCGCTGGAGAGGCGAGCGCGTTTCGCAGAGAGTGCGCTCCCCACCATCTTCGGGCAAGCTCGAACGTGCGCACATAATTCGTATGCGTATACACCCATACGCCGACGATTGCGCGCAGCGCCGTGTCTTCACACCGCTCCGTACCGGAAGTGGGGCAGGGGAAGTGCGCGAATTCCGGCAACACGTGCACACATATAGTTGTTGCTTGCAGACAGTGCGTTCGAATGACCGACATGCCTGGGAATGCTAAACAGCAACTGTTGGGCGAAACTTGTGTCATAGCGCGAGGGTGATGGAAGGACGTAGGATTGAGCACTTGATAATGGGCAATCTATGTCATCGTGTACACCGCTTACCAAAGAGAGAGGGAGAAAGCGAGCGACCTATATATATATATATATATATATATATATATATATATATATATATATATATATATATATATATATATATATATATAGCCTGGTTGGATTTGCCCGGCTCCGTGATAAGTTACGTGAACAGCGCGGGAAAGGCATTTGCTCAAAGCCACCTTGCTTCCTGATTAGACGGAAGAAGACCATTACCAACGCAGAGCCAGAAGAACCCGTGGTCGCTTATAGCGCGAGCGTCACGTGCCGGGTGAGCGACGCTCCTTGCTGGTGATGTCCTCATATAGCTAGTCACTGCTAGTAATGTTATCGTGCAAGTCTTCTCCCCAACACACTGAGTCAAGAGAGAAACTTAGCTAATTCGGTTTTCTTCACCGTAATTATTCTGCGCCAAATACGACTGGGTACGAAGTTACGATAGCGATACACGCGGTATCTAAAGACAGTGCTTTCCTAGTGCGCTGTGTTTATGAAGACGAGAGCCTTAGATGCCTAATCGAATGCGAAAATTGACCGTCGAAGGCGTCGGCGGCGTCAACACGAGTGATGCAAAAAATTATCACCACGTGATGACGTCACTATATGACGTCATCATGACGGCCCCTATCCAAGGGGGTTTTAAAAGAAGTTCTGGAGTGGAAGCTCTCGCAACACCTTGCCAGCGAAAGTGAAGCCAGTTTTTGCCCACCAAAGAGCACGGAAACATGCACTTTTCTGGCGGTGCCTACTTAGAGATCAAATGGCTTTGATCTGTTAGTGTAAGTACTACGTTAATTATAAAATAAAAGATAGTTGTTGCCGACAAAAGTAACCCGTCGAGATGAGTATTGGCGATTGATCTCCAAAAAAAAAAAATTGCCATGACTTTGAGGCTTTTTTTCGAAAACTAATAACACAAAGACACACTTGGAGCAGTATCTGACCCGTAAAAGTTGCTATTTTAAAGTCGACTGGCGTGCGATGATAACGCTCGCTCTCCTTCACCAAACGCCGATGGTTTATCGTGCCCCTACTAAGATGGCGGGCGCAGCCGCCATCTTTTGGTGAGCACGGCTTCACTCTTGCGCAATAATCGCCACTCCAGCAATTTGTTTTTAACCTCCTTGCCCCTATCCGCGAAATTTGTGAAGTCATAGCGACGTTACTATGACGTCATCATGACGTCACATAACGTGACATCACATGATGACATCGCTGCTTGGTCCAAGGTGGGCCGATCACGGAGGCATTGCAAAACCAGGCGAGGTGTAGAAAGCTTGCAATGCTTCCGATCTTGGAGGCAGTGCAAAACCACGTTAGGTGCCGAAAGCTTTCGGAGGGGCGGCGGGGGAGGATCAATACATGGACTGAGAATAAAAAAAAAAGATGACTTTCGCCTTCGAGTCGTCTTAGGCGAAGACATGAGGGACCCTGTGAGTTTCTTCAATTGTAGCTTTCTTCTCAGTTCCACTCCGTGCTGTCCAAGATGAACTGACATCTTTCTGCTTGCCGTCATTTAGTGATCTCCAAAAGCTTTCTTGTTTCCACTCTGCCCATTTATTGTATCTTCTTCACTTTTCCCAGTTTCCCTTTGAGAACTTTTGGTTGTACGCTTGCGCTCCAAATTATCAAGGACAATTACTCCAACACTGTGTGACAGCGTTTACATTCGACAAAAGTGCCGACCTTGACTGTTACACTTACTTTACTAAGCGTACTACGTTTACGAGCACCTGGAACTCTTCTTGGGAAAAAGAAAAAAAGAAGGGGGTACATGAATGCCGGGTTTCGAATAAACTGAGCGCGCAATGTTAGGTGCTCAAAGCGATGTCTTGAAATTGCTTTTAAAAATACCCGACAGTGAACACGGGTAAATACGGTTTGACAGATTCATTGAGCGACCACTTTGCTGGCACGCAAGCCTGCACGTATTCGGAAAGGCCATTTCGCATTCGAAACGAGAGAGATATATAGAGAGTTGACAGCACAAGTGTACCGGATGGCATCCAAGTGTCGTATAGTGCATAAAATAGAACGAATGTCTGTCACACGCGTACTTAACGACAGCACATTCGGTCGCTTCCGTCTTATGCGAAACGATCAGTCATGTTTTGGCATTGAAAAGGCTAGCCATGAACGTCTCGCTGGTCTCGTTTTCAAGCTATGGAACGCATCCTTTTTGTTGGCAGTCGTCCAGGAAGCGCTTGTATATACATCTGGAGACGTGCCCTGAAGTCAAATACGGTTGTAGCTTGCGCGCGCGCCAGACGAAGTCGCAGAAGTCACGCCCACTTGGAGGCACCTATGGTCGGTGTTCGGGCTGGTTGATTTAAAGTTTTTTTTTTTTTTTTTCTGACGGTACAGTTTCCTCTCAAGGCTCGCCTCGGTGCTTGCGTGCTGGACGTGTTTTAACGACGATGAACTAAATACATCTCGAGCCAGCATTTCTATTGCGCGTTCTTTCTCGTTTTTTTTTTTTGTGTGAAGTGAGGTACCTTATTTTTCTTCACACAAACACACCTATAGAATTATCTGGACCGATAGCCAAGGAAGGCTAGTTTCCGGTCTACTGTTAAAAATCAAACAGATAGGTCATTAAAACAAACCATATAATCCTCATAAACAGAGTTTTTCATAAACTACACCTAGTTAATCAGTGTAGGTTCGTTAGATATCCTGGTTTTCAGTAAAAAAGTATTTGTATGACTGAGTTCAGTCAGCTTCGAAAATTAGTGTCAGTGCCCCTTTAAGGAGGCACGTTCAAAAGGAAACTCGTCCTTGCCAGTGGAAATAGATGCAAAATGAAGTCCCACCTGTGTACATGACGGAATATCAAATTCTCTCGCTCTCTTCCATGTGTGTCTAGTCCGTGTATTTAGCCCCTCGATATTGTCGGCCTTGCGCAGAACCCTTTAAAGGGGCCCTGCAACACTTCTCCGAGTAATCGTCTAATGGCTTCATTTAAAAAGCTTATCGCCTCACGAGTTGACTGCGGCAAACATTTCTAGAATCCATCAAGTACGAGCGGAGTTACAGGGGGTTGCCGCTGCGAGCGCGCTGAAAGCTACGCAGGGAGGGAGATGACAAGGGGCAAGAAGATGCGTCCCTTCGTCATCGCGCGTCATGAGCTTGAGCACTTTCTTTTTTCATTTTTTCTTCAAACGCGCGACTTAGGTACTTTCAGTGTGGTCGCTAGCGAGCGCGCGGGCACGTGGCGGCATCCCGCGGCGGCCACGGTAACTAAGCAGCTCACAATGCTCAAATCGGCCAGCTGCTGTGGACTTTGGGTATATGGCGCAGTACTTTGGGTATATGGCATCATTTGTAGAGAGAAGAGGGAGTGATTTCTAGCTGACTTTGAGAGTTAATCTTAAATTGCAGGCCGCGTGCTGCGCTCTTATGTTTGGCTCACGTGTTCTCAGGAGCCTCGACTACTGACTAGCAGCGTTTTCTGACCATGCTGAAAAAAATCACACCATCTCCCACTAAAGGGGACAATGAGGCGATGCGAAGCAGCGTTGCGGCATGCGCACGCCCTCTCCACACACCTCCTCTCCACTCCTACTCTCTCCCATTCCCCCTCTCCACTCCCCCTCTCGCGCGCCTCATTCTCTCCTGCGACAAGTAGGCAGCAGCGACGCCTCCGGCATCTTGACGTGGCACGAGCGGCCGATAGCCACCTCTGCTTCTGTGGCTCTAGACGCGGAGTGCTCGTGCTCTCCTTCCCTCGCTGAAGAATCCCACGATGACACCAATGGCATGGACTGCCGAGAGGCAGACGCACATGATCTTGCGACTTTGCGGGAGTCGAATACCTCGGACGCCGGCAGTTCCACGCAGCGGGAGCTGGATGGAGACTGGAGGACAGTGCTGATTCTGCGCCAGAGGAAGGCACAGGCTCGAGAACGCAAGAAAAAAAATCACAGCATATCCACGTGGTGAATGATGATGAGTGAGGCGAAGCTCCGGAGAGAATCATCGGTGAACCGTGAATGTTCTGTGTAACGCCCCATCAATCATCATATGAAGAGTGAGAAACACTGTGTGTATATTACAAACATGAAACTTTTATTTTTCTTAATTAGATGATGCTTGGCTTACGTTGTCCCTTCATTATCACGGCTTTATGGTCCGTGAAGTGAAGGGACAGCGGTTCTTGTACGGGTTGCAACTGGAAATTAGAAAATACCGGTCTATACACGTCCCTCGGATGGTCTTCTCGCCGCAGCCGTGCAGCTTGTCGAGCAGCTTCGGCCTCGTGGGCTCGAACGGCGGAATCTGCTTCGCGGCGTCGACGTGCAGCTTCGGCCTCGCGGGCACTCACCTCAGGATTCTGTCTGCGAGCGCGCGCTGCCGCCGCCTTCCGTGCCCTCCGTTCCGCAGCCTTGTCTTCCATCTGGCGACTCCGAGCTAAAGAGAAAGCGTGCCAAGAGGGAGCCTCATGGCGCGTTACTTCTGAAATGTTGTCTTCGGGTGTCGTTGAAAACACGAGACGTAGTAAAGAAGAAAGAACGCCCCACAGGCGAACACGCACGAGAGTGTCACTCGTCAACGTCGTCGTCTTCTTCTACTGCATACCAGAACGCGCGCTTCTCACGAACTAGAGGTGGCTACTACAAACAAACCTACAAACGGAGGATGAACAGACCCACGGCATAAGGAGCTTCGCCCCCTAAAAAAAAAAAAAATTAGACCATCTCCCGCTCAAGCTAACCATCTCCCCGTTGCTTCGCATCCACACATGGTTCCCTTTAGCGGGAGATGGTGTAATTTTTCTCTAATCTACTTCTATAGACCCACAGGGCGTCAAATTTTTTAAACAATCTTCATTGGTCCTGCCACGTAAAGTTCGCACAAATGCGGCGTTGAATGAACTGTGTTTAGAAAAATTTATTGTATCACAGACGGTTAACAACAATAACAATTTAACATGACTTTTTCTTGCTAGAAATACGTTCATGAGAAGGACAAAACATAATCCGGTAACATGGACATAAATAAACGCATGAGATGACGCGGAGGTAACAAGTACAATTGATGCAGGGTTGCCACTGACTTTCTAGCAAATGTCGCCAAAAAACGAGCAGAAAGTCGCCAAAAGTCGCCATTTTTTTAGAAATTTCGCCAAAAAAGTCGCCATTCTAGATGTGTGCGGCATATCCTAGTAATAGGAATTTTCACTGATGTATAGCCCCGTAGAATACAGTGCCATTGAAAGCCCTTAAGTATCTTGACATTTCTCAATGCCAGGCGCATCGCCCCTTCTCCATGGCAGTGCTTGGTGCACCTGGTTCTCCGACTAGCCGCAAGATGTGCGCGGAGGCGCAAATATGAAAGGATAAAACGCTCATGATATCCTTCCATCCCTGTCCGCTCGTTTCAAAGGTAAAAGAGTGGTAAACCTTCGGCGAAAGCCGCGAAGGCGTTGTTTGTAGACAGCTTTACATACCCTCATATGAAAAAAAAGGATTAACAGGTTTATTGAAAGTAGTAAGACAGAATTCTTACAGGTATCGTTCATTAGTGAGTCTTATACCTTTCAGTGTGAACTAATATGATACCGGACGCCACTGTTCCTTTCATATATAATCACTTATATCTCTACCCATGTCAATCCAGTGCGTTATAATTGAACAGGTAGACATTGTAAAATGTTATATAGCAATTGTTTTCATTGCACACGCTCACCGAGAACAGTAAAAAATGCCTGAATAAATAATTTTTTATTGCACGAACACCCGCGTATCCGCCCATCTTCGCTATACGAGCTCGATTAGAGGATACCGCAGCGGTGAATAGGTCAAAAAGCTATTCAGAAACGTTGGAGCTTTGGCGGAACAAATGGCCGGAACACACGACCAACCCGTCATCTAGCCCCTTCAGAAGCGAAACTTTAGCGAAGCTCTGAAGCATCTACATGAATCTAGATGAATTGAGTTAGAAGCATATAGATGAATTGAGGAGATACACACGAGTTACAGGACGGACATACAGAACGGCGCGTAATGTGCACCTCAAAACCCAGAAAAATACAGAGAATAGTGCCGCTCATTCGTTGAGAAGGCACTGAGCTTAGGATGCATAACTCAGTGGAGACCTAAGCTGAAAATCGCCAAAAATTCGCCGTGTCGCCATTCATAATTTTAGGTCGCCACGGGCCTCTCAAATTCGCCAATTTGGCGAAAAGTAGCCACCATTGGCAACCCTGAATTGATGTTTAGCACATTTACACACACATACAAATATCGTCACAAAAAGCTAGGTACATGGCACTGGATATCACTGTACTGCCAGTGGAGCCAGATATCAAATGGGACACCTAGCTTAAGTCATCCTGAAAAGCCTCCGTGTTCGATCTGGTGATATCTCGGAGTTCGGCTGCCTTTGCGCTATAGCTGTGCTGGTAACCTGCACAATAAAACGTAATACAAAAATGAATTAGGTTTCCATTTTATCCTTTAGGCAAACGACTACAAGATAAAGAAAATGCTTGAGGAGCTGGCTCGCGAGGTTCTTAAGCTGGCGCGAAGTCCCGTGCCGTAGCCTTCAACCTGCATTCATCCATTCAAAGCGTCATGGAACGCAAAGAGGAACGCTGCGCGCGTCGTGTCTTCCCTCTAGCCTCGCCGTTAATTCTCACAGAGCGGGCGGGGAACGCGGTCGAGGGCCAGGCGAGCGTCGGGCAGTTATTTTTAGGGCCACTTTGTCGTGCGCGTCTCGAGGGCAGTTTTCAAACTGAAAGAACAGTAGGAGCGTTGCGTCTGCAAGTGTCAACAATGGAGAATCAGACGCTCTTGGATATTGCTTGTATATATACTTCCTCAATGTGTATATTATTGTAAATTGTGTATATAGTTCATCAAAATTGTAAATTAATAAAACATTGTGTATATGTGCAGATATAACAACGTGTGTCACGTCTTTATATGATGTTAGACGACTTGTAGATGGCAGAGGACTTGGTAGAGGACTGCGAAGAAAAAGAAAAGAAAAATGGCTTTCGCTTCGCGTAGTCGTATACAAATGCATAAGGGATCGCGTGGCATATTTTACCTTTGCGTTACAAATCAACTACCCCAGCAGCACGTTTTATCGAATCGTATTTTCCTGCTATGTAAAGGATGCGTATGAAGATGTAAAACTTGAGATAAACAAATCCTGCGAGGATGTCACAGCAAGAGAATTCTAAATTGCTATAATCATACGAAGAAGGGCGGGAAGGGGTTCTGCTTTTCGCCTACTGGTTTAGACCGTGTCGCGGTTGTTGTTTCTGCGTCATTAAAATACGCTTATTCGAATTTAATTCCTCTCGTAGCCGCCTCCGCGTCCTGTAGCGGATGGAAACTGCGTAGGCGCTCGCGCCGTAAACCTTTACAGTGCGCGTGTAAGTGCGTAAGTGCGTGCGCACTTCAACGCCGCCGACTACAGAACACTGTACCGCCGACTCTCCTCTTTCTCGCGTGAGCGTGCGTGCGTGCGTGTGTGTGTGTGTGTTGTATATACCGTATGCACGCCGTTTCCCGAGGCAACCGGTGGACAACGGAGTCGGGGCGTGGAGCGAGCCGGCCGGCCGGGCGCCTGCCTCGCCGAGCCACCCGATCCCGCTGTTCCGCCTGCGCCGTGTGACATGCAAGAAAGGGAAAGGAAAAGAAGAAGGGGAGGGCGTGGGTTTTCATACACGACGCGCGCGTGTCCCTGTAGTCAGCGGTCCATGACGCAACGACGAGAAGACCGGGCTCACTGTGCAGTTTTTTTTTTTTCCAAAACCGCGCGGTCCAGACTCGAGCGAATCGGCTGGTATAGCGAAACGCGTGCGCCACACGTCGGCGTAGGAGAAGTGCACGGCGCAGTCATCGGTGCTGCAGACTTGTTATCTTTCAACAAAGAATGTACGGCGATGTGAGCTAAATTGCGTACCTGTGCGACTGATGTGTAGCTTAAGGACATAGCCGGTATGTTAAGGGAGTGAGTGACGTGAAAGCTACGAACAAGTACGTGCTCAGCGGGATATAGCCGGTACTTTTAAGTGGCGTTAAATTCGCATACAAGTGCATACTTAGCAGAAGCACGTATCACCTTCGAAGACACGATGTGCTCATATATATATCACTGCGCCCGAAGAACGTAGCTTTCGCCCAATATTAAGTTCTGACAAAAGCGCCGCAACGTGTCCACACTCGTTACTTTTCTGCCGTAGGGAGAGGCTTGTGAACTCGGTCAATTTCTGCCAACGCTGCATTTTATCTCATCATAATGGACGAAGCTCAAGCCAGTATGACAGTATGACGGAACTTTACTGTTATGAGTAACGTTGCTGAAGCTACTTTGTATGCTACCACGAATGAGATACTTAAAGGGAAGTCATGAGCTTGTTGCTTTTTTAGTGTCTAAATTATCCCTGACATGCCGTCATTTTTGTTGCATAAGTTCACTAGTAAGCGAGTTTGTCTGGGAAGCCGCATTCTCTGCTCTGTTCTAACTTGTTCGTTTGCTAGAGAATAAAGCCAAAAGCCACATTATCGCAAAATTATTTGACGTAAGTGTTTTCAAGTTTGTTATTTACAAAATCAAATCAAGCATTCTGAATGTGGCGTCGCGATGTGTTGCCACTTCTCAAGAACAGCTTTTTGCCCTTCACCGAAGAAACGACGAGAAACTTGAGATGACGATTAAGAATAAAACAAAGCCATTGTAATTTGGCGACAAGTGAGTTTCCCGATTACGTCACCCGTCATGTTTTGACGTAATTACATCCGAACTTTTGCCGCAGTGCCGATCGAGACACTCAGTCACAGCTAAAAAAAAAAGTAACTAAAATAAGTAGACAATCGCTGGCATTCCAAGGACGGCCCGCTGCGAAGACTACAACTCTAGCAGCGCATCACATCAGCAGAGAACGTGTTGAAAGACGTATTCACGAGGGAGGGCCGAGGGGCAAACGCATGTGCGCGTTTCCGCAAGGAACAAGGGCTGCGAAGCGCCATTCCGAATCATCATTGCTGTCTGCGACGCCCAGGCAGCCGCCTCTCTTATTAACAACCTCTCAACAACGTTGTTACTTTTCCTCCTGTTCCTTTCGGCGTGCAGGGAGTTACGCAGCAAGCACGCAGTCCGGGACACACGGGGATAACGTCAAGTTGGGAACGCGAATCGGGAATCGTCTCGGATACACGAGGACAGCTTATAGCAATCATACCGTTGTGACGTCGCGGAATGCAACCACCCCTCACTGCAACAACCGCGGCCTGAGCCAGCTCAATCGCGTCTCCTCGGTCTTCCGTTTAATACCAGTTGTCATCGCGTTCTTCGTCGAGCTTCTCGCCGACGACATTTATTAATAATTGCGGCACCGGCTCGGAGTCGCTGCGATTTCTTTCTTTTGCCTTTTTTTTTGCGCTGTCGCGCACCTCTTCCCCACGCCCACACTGTCCTCCCCCACTCCTTTTTTTACCCAATGCCGCACCGAGTGAAACCACCCCTAACCTTCACTTTGCCAAGCCTGTAAAGAAGAAAAGAAAATTGCGAATCGTCCACGTTGCAATGGATCTCGCCGACGTTTGGATTCATTTTACATGATCCTACTTTGTTAATTTTTGCGTCTGTTTTTTTTTTGTGCACGCCCTCTGCCGTGCTCTGATGCCGCTTCACTGCTGCCTATAACTGCTTTGCAATGTGTGCCGTTTTGCCCTTTATTATTATTTTTTCCCTCGTTTTTATGTCCATATTTGTGGGACACTATGCACTCGAAACACCTTTAGCAACATGTCTTGTGTGTGCCTCTGCTCGACTCTAGCGAAACTGAATGGGCACCACAGCAATGAAATTGAATTTCTAGATTTAGAAAGCGCAGTTAATAATTAGGACTTGAATGCTCGGAAAAGAGACCCATTTGGGTGACATATTCGGAAGCTTGAACACTACGATAATAACGCTGTAGGATCCTGAGCAGTTTGATTGTTTGATAGTTGATTAATTAGTTTGGACTAATTACACAATTTTCAGGCAGAAATAACTCATGCTGTTGTCCGTGTACACGCGGGTCTGTTGGATTTAGATGTAATAAATGCGATGTTTATGCTATAACAGCTTATACTCTTTATAGTCAGCCCGCATCAGCACTTGCCAGCATATAGCTAACGCTATCATCACTTAGCCAAGATATGGCCACTCTGAGCCGCCAGTGGCCAACGGCAAGCCAGCGCCAGACAATAACAGTGTTCATTTAGACATAGCTAGCCGTTATTCGACTACATTAGCCATCACCTAGACAGCAATAGTCGATATTAACCCCTTCTAAGCAATGCTGGTAGAGTGCTAGTAAACACGATACACCGCAGCTCGCCGTTAATTGTTAACAAATCTCAGAGGTTTCCGCTGGGACTTGCCTCTCGCACATAATGTTCGTACTTTTCGGAAACCTAGAACTTTACTACTTCAGTGCTGAATCTTTCCGAAAATGTCCCTGTCTAGGTGACCTCAAGAATCTCAATCAAATCCTGACCGATAGGTGCGTTGTTTCGAGAAATTCGATCGTTTCAATACGATGGTGACTCATTCCGTGGCCTCCGCGATTAGTTCCGGAAGCACGGCGCGCTGCCGAGCTGGGGTGTTATTCTGGACGTAGTGAAATTCCGCCATGTCGTCAAATTCCTCCATTGGTCAAATGTGATTGGCCCATAGCGCTGCTGCGACCTCGCTGATTGGCTTAAAATAGCGCCATTACGAAATCTGACAATATGGCGGAATTCGACAGTGCTCAAAACAGCACCCATGATCGCGGAGGCCACGCTCATTCAGTTACGTAGCGTCGAGCGGGCTCCCGCCATGAGGTGGTGCTACGGGCGTTTAGCGTGCCTCCTGTCCCCCGCCATTTCTGGACATATATTTCCAAGCGCACCGCACTCACTGTTTTTTTTTCTCCCTTTTTTTCTTCTTCTCCTCGTGCAGTGAAAATGAACGCTCAGAGCCCAAAGTTGGACGCCGCTTGCCCTGCCCGCACCAGCAGTTTGTACACAACACACTCAAGTGAGTTTCTGGCCCCACGCCCCATCACCTCATTTGCACTCTGCGCATGCGCATTTCATATGCCTCTTTGCCCCCTTCCCTCAAGCGTTGCATTGCCTCTTTTTTGTTCCTTGTTTATTTCTTGATCCTGTTCAATTTTGTGCCCCAAGTGTTTGTGTCTGCCGCGGTAAGAGTTTCGTGCAGTCACCGGATGTAACGTTTGATGTGAAGTGTTATATGGCGGCGACGCTCAAAAGAAGAGTTCTTGATCATTCGATTGGCCGCGCCCCTACAGTGGCTTCACATTTGGCTTGCAATGGATTCTTCTGCATCTCTTACAGGTCTTTTTCTTAAGGGCTGAATACCAGAGGCGAGCTAATGCGTTTAGTCGACGTTGAGAAAGCTGTCGCGAGTGTCCCGTGAGCCCTTCCAAGGCTTAAGGCCCAGTCGAAATGCGGCAGGGTCTTTAATCCTAACAAATGCTGCCGTTTTACTTTGCTGAGGCGAAAGTATAACAGTCATTGTAGCTTTCACGTGACTGTTGTTGTCTTCGCTCGCTTAGGAATTATTACAGATAACACACAATCTGCAATACGATATTATCGATCGATCAATCAATCAATCAATCAATCAATCAATCAATCAATCAATCAATCAATCAATCAATCAATCAATCAATCAATCAATCAATCAATCAATCAATCAATCAATCAATCAATCAATCAATTTTCTGTTCTAACTTGCCTGCTGTGCAGAGGTTGAGGTGTAAGCACCTCGGCTACACCATTTCTATACTTTCTGCCGCACATAAGATAGGAAGGTTGCGCTGAAACAAAAATTAACAAGTAAAGAAAACATATATAGTAAATTGAAACAAAGAAAATAACATGGCAATGGACAGTTCACTGGCAACATTTCGCTTTGCAATTGAACGTTCACACGCATACACTTCTGTCCAGATTCTACTCACAGTGCACGGAATAACGCATTACTCACCGTGTTGTAAACTCCTGCGAGCCATAAAATTGCGTGCAGTCTGCATTGAGCTTGTAATTAACACCTTCACAACTTTCGCTATCTAACGGTGTGCTTAAGCTTCTGAGTAGCAATAAGGGACTAAAGCCTAAGATTAAGCAATAGGGCACACGCCACGCGCGCCAGAACGTATGACTAAAATGGAAAAACGTGAGCGTTTACACGAAAGCAAATCCACACGAGTAATTTGTTCGGGCCCTTTTAGGGTTGTTAAGCTACAGGAAACAAGGGAACCTATTTAGTGCTCATGATCCCGATTACATATTTAAAGGGACTAAACATTTGCTAATGAAGACACCACATGTTAATTTCGATCATGTGGTGACGTTCGCACTGGTTTTTAAAGCTAGCAAGGAGGCACAGCCACTGAGAATTGTCGCGGTAGGCGACACACTTTTACCATTAGAAAAGGTTGCGGAAGTAGCACTCAGGTAAAAAAAAAGAAATGAGAAAAAATCACTTGTGATATTTAATCGGTTCGTGCGCACGGCCGTGTTGAAAGTTTAGCGTAAGATAGCAGAGCTCCTAACAACGTAAAAACTAGCTCCCTCCCAAAATAAGAGTATCATCAGGCAAGAAAAAATTAATAATATATATATTTTTATGAGAACGTGTTATGGTTTGGACACACAAACTATTCACTATTTGTTTTCTCGCTTATAACAAAGTTTCGTCTAGTTGTCGGCCGCACTCTTTTTCTCGGCATGCCATCAAAATGAACTCTATAGGAATGAAATTTTGGATACCAAATTAGAGAAAATTACGAAAACACTCTTTGTTAAGGGATTGCATTGTCTCCACGTGAAATACAATCTAGAAAGTTGCAGCGGATGCTTGACAAGAGTACTTCAGCGCTGTAAACTATGCGCATAGCAATGATACAGCTAAATATAGTTTGCGAATGAGCAGCTCGTAGCGATCTCAAAATTTTCGCCGCGAAGTGTACATCTTAAGTTGATCAAAACAGAACTGTTAATTGGTTGGCTGCGAATAAAGATCATGTGAAAAATTTTATGGTTGATACTTTTGATCGAGAGAGAGCAGTGCCAGCTGACACTAACATTCCAAGGGTATCGTGTCGTATTGCAGCATTCATACGTACAGATCACAAACCGAGCTAGAAATGAGGGCTCGAACATCGCCGCAAACGCGTATGCGTTGATGAATGTAACAAAGCGGGCAGAGTAAGCAAGGTCTATTCCAAGTCAAATGTGACGCCGACGGGGCGTTGTGATGAAAAAAAAAAAAAAACATCAGAGGAAATTCTCTTCCTATTTCTATCGCTTCAAAGACAACGGAAGACTATTGCTCTAACGATGACTCGCTTCATTGATTTGTCGCATAGCTGTATTGCACTTTTCAAGAAAAAAAAGTTTTTTCTTTCACATGAACCTCAAATTGAGAAGCAGCTCGTGCCTGCAGGCGTGTCTTAAGTACATTTCCATAGACAAGTACAACGCGATAAATTTTTCGTAAAGTCGCAAAGTAATTTTCCGCTTCAGGGAACGGTGAACTGGACGCAGGAGTTCAATTTAGTCAACACAGTAGGAGTCATATTCCAGGCTGAATCTAGCGATTTCGTTGTTCTAGATCAGGGGTCTCAAGCTCAACTCAGCTAAAGGGCCCCAGTCACGAAATTTAGTCTCCCGCAAGGTCAGGGACAGTGAAGAAGGTTGGATCGGGGGAAGGAGATGGAACGAAATGTCAGCTAACATTGTTATTTGAAGGAAGGCCTTTCCCACATCTCATATATGGGTCATTTCTGAAGGGCATTTGACATCAGGTTTCGAGAAACACATCCATACTGATCTGCAGAATGAGTGAAACCTGGACGCCGATTCTGAAATATAGGGCTTTTGTTCCACGGTTACGTTCTAACAGATGGTTACCGCGTGGGGTGCCCACGAAAAGATGCTTGAGACCAGTTACCCCTGTGTAGCTAATGGACATACTTATTAAGAAAAAAAAATGGGACGAGGACACTCATGGGCGGGCCGGGTCGCTTGCGCAAGGTCCGCGGACCGCGTGTTTGAGACCCCTGTTTTAGATCAATCATACATTTTCTCGTTTCACATGTGCATGAAAGTATTTTCAAAACCGGCGCAATTCCGAAGCAATTTCTTCAAGGCGGACGTCCTTGCCGTGGAGGCGCAGCAGACCTAAATCTTCTTACTCCTAGAGTGTGCCTACCAAGTGGGAAAGGTGTACAGTCGGCCACGAAATAATGCGGACCATGCGAACGCGCGGCGAAGTCGCCGTCTGTGCCACCTAGTGTCTATTGAGCGGCACAGCAACGCTCTCAACAACAGACGGCTCGCCACTAGACGGCGCAGACGGCAATTTCGCCATGCGCTCGCGTAGGGGTTCGTATTATTCTGTGGCCGACTGTTCAAAATGTCCGTGCTAAAGTAGTTCGCACACTCAAGAATAGAGCGCCGGGTAGCACATGCATAACAGCACACCATCCAAGGTTTACAGTTGGTAACAATAAGCTAAGGACTAATCAGAATCATGTTCTGCTAATTGCTGACTATTTTAATACACTAAAGAAGACAAAAAAGGAAGTCCCAGAGCAAAAGGCTATAAGAGCAGCTTATGTCAAGTAGCACAGAAAAGAAGCAAACATTAAGCGTTACGAAATATATGGAAAATAAATAATGGAGAAAAAAATGATACGTAGAACAATGAAAATGCAATCTGTAGGTTAAAGAATAATGATGCGAAAAACACGGGTAGGGAATGAATTGGGCACTCGTACTTTCCGAAACGTACTCCAGGTCAGGGCGTTTCATGTCCTCATTAAGATTTCTATATTTCGAGATTAACAAAAACAACAAAAAAGGTAATATAATGATTTTAAGAGCATACCTTTTGGATGTGATGAAGAAGAGACTGCGCAACTTGACGTCATCATTTTTGTTGCAATGCTAGCATTTTTCTCTCTTTTTTTCGAGCTACGCTTTACAATTAGAACTACACCGGGCCAAATGACTCGACTGTTATGATACACAGGCGAGCTGTGTAAGCGTCGCGACTCTTTCTCAAATGAGCTAGGGGAACACGAATAAAAGTACTAGCAGTATAATAAGGAAATAAAGGCAGTTTCATCTTGCATTTTTAGTACCATAGCGTTGCGCCGCCGTTCTATCTTAAGCGTTACACGTAACCACCTGCCATCGGCTGCGCATGTGAGGAGCTTACCCCGCTTGTGCATTCCGAAGAAGCGGTGACGCTTACGGTAGAACGGTGTACAGTATTATTAACTCTCTAGTGAAGTGTATACCACGTTTATGTAGTCGCAGAACAGCATAAAAGAAGGGATTTTCAGGGTTGTGCTCTAGAGTGACCACAAGGTTGGAATTCAAACGCCATTCGTGACCAACCAGCTCAAGCTATTGCTCAAGAGTGAAGTTGACAGCCTTTGTGTGAACCCCTTAATCTGTATAGCTCAACGGGTGCTTTGGCACAAGCCACAGAATTTCATACTACAATACCTAGAGGGGAACCTGGCGCTAGTGTCTATGCGGGCTCCTTGAGCGGCGCTTCAACCACCATGGGAATGATGGGAAGTACAGGCTTCGGATCTGCTTCGGACGGATTAGGTTCTTGAGATTCGCGACGCTTGTTTGCAGAGTGTAAGACAAAACGAGATGAAGTTATTTCCAATTAAAACTTGCCTGATTGTTTTGTACGCAAAACTTATTGCAAAAAGATTGCGTGACCGTGAAATAGAAGTGAAACCTGGACAAATTCAATCACTAGGGTATGCATTGCTCTGCAATTGTGTTCCAAATCTGGCATGACGATGTAATGAATTGTTTTTTTTTACAACACATAAAACAAACACGCTTGTTTTCCCCTCGAAAGTACGCGTTATCTATTTATGGAAATAACAGTACTGTATTGAATGACAAACAACGTATCATCTGCTGCGATGCCAGGTGCGCCTGTCCAACTGGTCTGCCCCCAACGTATCTCGTTTTGTTGTGAAGTCAAGTCAGAGGAGCGTGACGGTGCGTCTACTTAGCTTCGCCGTCGTTTTGCAGCCGATTTGAACGAGTTTTGGCAATACGCGCTTATCAAACAAATGTGAACTCTATGCAATTTTCTGCACTGGCATGGGACGCTACATCTATGCGCAGCGGTGAGCGCACGATGCTTTGCTAAAACTGTCAAATACAACCTGCAAAGCTGCAACGTCGCAGCAAACCAAGAGATTTAGCGGTCTTTAGCCTATTTGAACAACAAAATCACTGCTTGAGTGCTTTGCAACGCACCCCAGTACCCACGCCTCGCGAACAACGAAACTGAAACTGTAGAAAAAGATCCGTAGACAGTTCGCTAGCTAACGCAATCCAGTCTGAAGCGTGTACTTCCCATCATTCCCATGGTGGTTGAGCGATCGCAGCGCCAGTTTCCTCTCTGGGATATTGTATGAAACTCAGTGGCACAAGCCAAATTCGAATTGAAACACGCGGTAACTCAACGCTTCTAGCATGCACACTGCTGCTTTTTGTTTCGTGTCCATCAGTCTTTTAATACGTCAGTGGCGATAGCTGACTAATACTCCCAAAGAGCTTATCACGCTCTCAGCATCCAGTACTGAATGCGCTTCAGCCTTCAAGCGTTACTGTATTTGACAAGTGCCGCGCTCAACCATCATTACGTCCCTGGTGACTGCACGAAACTCGGCGGCCCCTCTGGTTGCTACTGCCGCTGCTGCCCATGCCCACCGACTCGGCAGTTGTGTGCAGACGATGGGACATGAAAGACCCGCCCCGGATCACGACTTCGTAAATGTGTTGACACGGACTCGGCATTTCTTTGTTCTCAGCGAAGGTGCCTACTGCAGATCGTGAGCGAACCACCTAAAAAAGAAAAAAGTGTCTTCATCGGAGCTGCGACGACCGTGTCCGGTTCACGAACGCGGATGAACGCGTGAGAAATTTCGCGTCGATCACCCACAGAGTTTCACAGGTTCGTTTTGTGATTGTAAACTTGGTCGCGCTGTCTATTTCGTAACATAGGGTCTTTCTCAGAATAATAATATGTGACTGAATAATATAAGCTATTTGTACGTCTCACTTTCAGCGCAAGTAATAGTTTTTGCAACTGTGATCGAGATACGTTCCATGTGGCTGCCACCGTTGTTAAGCTTCTGTACTGTCGCTTGATATTTGAGCTTAGCAATGCTGTAGTAAAAGTTACTGAATTGCCATGACAGATAGCTTCGTACAAAACTGTTGGCCCTCTGGGAGTATGTGCGTTGCGTATAAGAGGGGTCTAACTCACATTTCTTGCATTCAATTATCGTTGAAATGTAGCCGCGTGGGCCAGTGAAGCGAACTTACGACCTGGCGCTGTCAAATCATGACATTTCATAAACCACTGACTAATATTAAACAAAAATATGAGGCAGTCAGATCGTAGAACGGTATGTAAGTGTCACAGACTAGCAGGCCGTTGTTTCTATCATTTAGAGATACACCAAACGTTTTCTGTTTCACTAAAAGTTGTCTGTTCACGGCAGCTGGGCCGCTGTTTAATAATAGGACATGTTTACTAGCGAAAAAGACGAGGACGAGAAGAAGGAATACAGGACAACGCTAGACTTCAACTAAACTTTATTACACATAACATTCAGGTATATATAGACAACTTGGCGAGCGCATGCGCGCAAAGGTCCTGTTAATACCGAAAAAATTAATCAACACAGAAGAGTTATCAGTTTCTTTCCAGATAGCCAAGTTCCTTGTCAGAGAGAGCCAAAGAGGGACTGCTGACACAAGCATCAGCTTCTTTTTTAATGACCAAAGCTTCAAAAATTTCCCTCTCCCCCTGCGTTGCGAAGCTGCGCAGCACGGCCGTTTTTTCATAGCATGGAGAGCATGAACATCTCCTACAATGGTCGGCAAGGTGTCCACCACCGGCCAACGCCTTCTCTGCCGCTCGGTGCTCCCGCAGCCTTACGTTAATGCAACGGCCGGTTTGGCCTACATAACACCGGCCACAGGACAGCGGGATCTTGTACACCACTGCAGTTCTGCATGGAACAAAACGAGTGGCGTGACTCACTTTACAAGCCTTGTCTTGGCCTAGCCCGTTCACCGCCGCACACATACGTACAAGCTTATTCGGCGCGGTAAACACGACGTGAACGCCGCATTTTTTTTGCCACCTTCTTCAATCGGTGCGAGAGCTGGTGTACGTAAGGGATAGGCACAGGACGTTCCCGTGATTCATTCCCGTTTTGTCTAGCGGCTAGGCCGCCAGCCTTCACCTCCTTTACCAGACTCTCCAGCACGGACGTAATCAGCGGTTCCGGAAAGCCGGCCAACTTGAGGCGTTCAACTTGGCCTTTCACGCTGTCTCCTACAAGGTGCTCGCACGACTTAGCAAGCGCCGCTCGCAAGCAGTTTTTTGCTATGCCTCGCTTTACAATCTTTGAATGGGCCGAATTATATCCCAGGATCGATTTTTTGGAACGAGGTCGGTATTCCCAGCAAATGTGGTCACTAAAGCTAATTCGCAGATCTAGAAATTGCAAACATCCCTCATTAAACGGGAATGAATCACGGGAACGTCCTGTGCCTATCCCTTACGTACACCAGCTCTCGCACCGATTGAAGAAGGTGGCAAAAAAATGCGGCGTTCACGTCGTGTTTACCGCGCCGAATAAGCTTGTACGTATGTGTGCGGCGGTGAACGGGCTAGGCCAAGACAAGGCTTGTAAAGTGAGTCACGCCACTCGTTTTGTTCCATGCAGAACTGCAGTGGTGTACAAGATCCCGCTGTCCTGTGGCCGGTGTTATGTAGGCCAAACCGGCCGTTGCATTAACGTAAGGCTGCGGGAGCACCGAGCGGCAGTGAAGGCGTTGGCCGGTGGTGGACACCTTGCCGACCATTGTAGGAGATGTTCATGCTCTCCATGCTATGAAAAAACGGCCGTGCTGCGCAGCTTCGCAACGCAGGGGGAGAGGGAAATTTTTGAAGCTTTGGTCATTAAAAAAGAAGCTGATGCTTGTGTCAGCAGTCCCTCTTTGGCTCTCTCTGACAAGGAACTTGGCTATCTGGAAAGAAACTGATAACTCTTCTGTGTTGATTAATTTTTTCGGTATTAACAGGACCTTTGCGCGCATGCGCTCGCCAAGTTGTCTATATATACCTGAATGTTATGTGTAATAAAGTTTAGTTGAAGTCTAGCGTTGTCCTGTATTCCTTCTTCTCGTCCTCGTCTTTTTCGCTAGTAAACATGTCCTATTATTCACGTTACCAACTAGCCCAACTTTCCGCCTTAAATGTTCCGCTGTTTAAATTGATCAAAGCGGCATTGTCGCTAAAATGGAAAGTGCGGATTCTACAATCTACGTGTCACTTGATGTGTTCAATTCGCCGGTATGCGCGAATAAATGTGATTTTTGTTTCGGCTGCGCACTCTCATGTGTTGGTCGGCCCCGGGATTACCAACACCGAGAAGCGTTTTGCATTTCGAGTCGAACCGGGAGGCAGCTGTTGCACGAAACACTGAATTTTGTACAAGACTTTCAATGATTGCGGATATCGACACACGTACGTATAAGTTGGTAAGCGATGATGACTAGATACGTTGCATTGAGTTTGCTTAATTTCAATGAAATGACATAGGCACGGGCTACGAGTACGAATATCGCTATCGCAAGCATTACAATGATAGCATAAATCACGCATATAGTGTTCTTGTGTCACGTTAGAAGACCGGCGATTTAGGTTTGCGGGTGTTTTCATCGGAGCAATGTAAAATAAATTTGACTGCAGGTCAGTTGCACCTCTGCTGACACTATTGCGCCAGCGAATTCGTGTAATGTGTTTTGTCAGTGACTCTAATAACTTGGCTTCCCTTAATGAAGGACCCTGCGCGCGCCTATGCTCGTAAGGGCTCAGTTAATTTGACGTTCCAATAACTTCAGCCTCGCGGAATAGAATCTCGCTATATGCGTGTGATGGGAAGGTCACAAAATTGATCAGAATGAACAAAGTGCTTAACGCGAGGCATCACCCAAGACACGAATGAGCTAACGTAAGGCACAAAATGGATGCTAGCAAAGGACTTCCTTGAAGAGACAGCTGGGCTTAGAGTATCGAAGCAAGATTAGACAGACGAACAAACCCCAAGAAAATGGGTAAACGGGTGGGTGCAACCAAAACAATTCAATTCGATTGTTTATTTCATCCATATATACACAATGTCAAATATGTGCGCGAGGTAAGAAAAAAAAGGAGGTACAAATATAAAAAAACGCTTGGCGCCTCTTCCGGCACCTTCTGGATCCGGAGGAAACCAAGACCTCTCAGGGGCACAAGATTCGCAGACTCGTACGCGACTTTGGGGGCACGCCAGATGAATTTCTTGAGGCCGTTCGCGAGCGTTACTTTAGAACGGGAGAAAGACTACAGCACGCAATGTACGACGGAGACGACAACGAAAAGCTAGACGCGGAGTTTAGTGAAGCAGAAATCAGGGCGGTCCTAAGCAGTCTCAACACCAGGTCGGCCCCTGGCCCGGATCGGGTGACCAACAAGACCCTACGCAACCTGGACGACGAGTCAATTACGCGACTTACGGCCTACGTTAACGAGTGCTGGCGAGAGGGCTCCCTCCCCAATGCGTGGAAAAGGGCCCGCGTGGTCATGATTCCCAAACCGGGTAAGCAGTTGACGATCGATAACCTAAGACCAATCTCGCTCACGTCCTGCGTGGGCAAAATCATGGAACACGCTGTCCTGACTCGCGTGACTGATTACCTCGAAGACGCCGACGTCTTCCCCCCCACGATGTTGGGATTTCGTCGTAACCTTTCCGCGCAGGACGTGATGCTGCAGCTCAAACACCAGATCATAGACGACACTTCTCGTTCCACCAAGGCGATTCTCGGCCTCGATCTGAAAAAGGCTTTTGACAGTGTCAAACACGCGGCGATTCTCGACCGTGTCCGATCGCTGGGATTAGGCCAAAGAATGTATAACTATATACGCGATTTCCTCACGGGCAGGCGTGCGGGCGTCGTCGTCGGCAACGCGGAATCAGAGGAATTCGAGACGGGCCCGATGGGTACGCCGCAGGGCTCTGTCGTGTCGCCCATGTTATTTAATCTCGTCCTTCTTGGGCTTCCGGAAAAACTAGCTACAATAGAGGGACTGCATCACAGCCTCTATGCGGACGACATCACCCTCTGGGTCCCCCGAGGAGGATGTGACGGCAACGTAGAACGAACGCTTCAGATGGGCGTGGACGCGGTCCAGGAGTTCTTGCGAGGCACGGGCCTCGAATGTTCGGCGGCCAAGTCCGAGCTATTGCTCTACAGACCCACGAGCAGGGGCCGCAAAACCGTGCTTCCCGGCGGAGGGAGATCAGACATTAGAGTAGTAACGGCGGACGGCGTTCCCATACCGAGCGTAGAGCATATAAGGATATTGGGACTACACCTGCAGGCCAACGGTCACAACGGTGAGATGGTACGAAGACTTAGACGCTCAGTAGACGACACGATTCGACTACTCCGCCGCATAATGAACAGACGCAGCGGTATGCGGGAAAGTTGCGCGATCCGCCTCGTACAGGCGTACGCGATCAGTCGCATAACGTTCGTAGCCCCTTATCTAAAGTGGCTGGCGTCTGAACGAAACAAGATCGACTGCATGATACGCAAAGCGTTCAAGAGGGCGGTCGGCATCCCTGTCAATGCGAGCACGGACAAGTTCTTCGAGCTGGGCCTGCACAACACCCTGGGCGAACTGATCGAGGCGCACAACATCGCACAATACGAGCGACTGTCCAAGTCCAAGACGGGCAGGCGCATCCTCGAGTCACTCGGCATAACATACCACGCACAGTGCGGGGAGAAGACGATGGTTCCGATCACAGTCCGCGACCGTCTCACCGTCCCGCCGCTCCCCAAGAACATGCACCCGACGCACCACGTCGGGCGCCGCAACAAAAGAGCGAGCGACCTGCAAAGAATGTATGGCAACAGCGAGGAGGCGGGGTGTACGTGGACGCCGCGCGATACCCAGAGGGAAGGTGTGCTCACGCGATCGCAGTTGTGAATCACACGGGCAAATGCATCGCGAGCGCCACGGTGCGTACGAAACACATAGAGGCGGCCGAAGAGGCGGCGATCGCTCTAGCACTGGTCGCGGCACCGGAAGCTGCGGTCGTGATCAGCGACTCGCAGGCTGCCGTCCGTGGCTTCGCGCGCGGCCGCATCTCGTGGCAGGCGGCCCGCATACTTCAGACTCGCTATGGAAGCAGGGACGGCGGCGACTTTCGAGGAACGATGGCCCCGACGTCACCGTCCTCGCATTCAAAAACCGAAAATGCGACGGTCTTTCTCCTGTGGACCCCGGCTCACACCAGCGTCCCGCTTGCAGGCAACCAGGCGGCCCATACCGCGGCTCGAGGTCTCACTCACCGAGCCGCGGCCGACTCCACCCCAGAGAGAGTAAGAACACAACAGCAACCGGAATGGTCGTGGGGCGATCGCCTGACCACATTCAGCGACATCACACAACATTACAGACTAAACAGACGCAAATACCCTCCACCACACGACAAATTAAACAAAAGACAGGCCGTAACTTGGAGATTACTACAAACAGACACTTACCCCAGCCCGGCGATCCTACGCATCTGTTATCCGAGCTTGTACCCGACGGACGCGTGTAAAGCGTGCGGGGAAAGAGCCACACTGCGGCACATGCTTTGGGAATGTGCCGGGAGAGTTAATGTCGCTGCCGCCGCTCACTTCGCGACGCATGTTAGACAGGGGCGAATTGCTACCACCGCGCGAGGGCAGGGGCCGACCGCCGCCGCGGCTGTGGTCACTGCTGAGGATCGGCTGCGTCGGCGTCGCTGCCGCTGGGAGGCGGCACTCACCAGCGACAAGCTGACCGACCAACTTTGGGCCGTCCGGCAAGCCGAGGATGCCGCCCGGGTGCAAGGGCTTCAAGCCGTCACCTGACGCCATCATCGACGGAGAGTGGGACGGGACAGGGGTTAATCCCCTCTTCCCCCCGCCTCGTCCGGACTTTTAATAAAGTTTATTCACTCACTCAATACACATGAAGAAGAAACGTACAGGCAAAAAACATACAGCAACGATCGTTGTTAGTTTGCGTATTCTGGCATGATATACAGACAAAAAAAAAAAAAAGATAGGTACCGCATTCCGCGTGGTCGCGAGTTGAGTTGTGCTTCCCCGGAAGGCAAAGTGTTCTTGAGGTGAAGACGACTTCGCGGGTACGGTATCTGGCGCAGAGTCGGGAGGCGTTGGCAGTGTGTGCTGGTGCACGTTGTTGCTATGACAAAGAAGTAAATATGGGAGGAGAGGATGTTGAAATTTTCACAACGTTTAAAATTTTACAGATTACAATGTTACATTTCATAATTTTACTTATTGTTGGAATGCGTGTTATTTGTCCCTATGCTTGCAAGTAGTTTGCAAATATCGTACCGGAAAATTGGTGACGTACATATGATTCGAGATAATGTGTAGTGCTTTCACCTTGTCCGTGTTGATATCTCTATTCGCACTGCTTACAGAATTGTAATATGTTTTTTTTATTACTCAGTTAAAAAGCCTTAAACTTGACGCTTTAGTGCTAAAGTTTATGCACTGCAGCATTGTTCCTAAAGAAAGAAAGAAAGACAGTGAATGGTTGTCTAATTGCATTAGTAGGGAACCAGTGTCAAACCGTGTCGCTTTCTTGTGACGAGTCCGTCTTTCGCGCCTATCTTTCGAAGCAAGCCCTTAGAAAGATTCCGCTTCGAGCACGCTTAGCCCATCTAGTTCCCGTCTCCGCGCAGCTTATCGCCAAATCCCGGAGTCACGAGTCTCCTTTTCATGCGAAGGAGGTGGTGGGGTGAGCTGGAGCGTTTTTTTCCCGCGCTCACGCCGGCCGGTGGTGGCTTCGAGAGGCTTAGTCACGTTTTGGTCGTTGTATGTACCTTTTCAAATTCTCACGCCAGGGAGGCGCCATATTGAAATGCGCGCCGTCTAACGTGCAAGATTGGCGAAATCGCCATCTTGGGCTGCGCGTACTCGAACCGGCGTGCTATCTGTTGGTGTGAGGTCCCTGCTAAAGCCTGTGTTTGCTGATTTTTCGTTTCTTTAAGCTGTTTTTTTTTTTGGTATCGTCGCTGCCATTGACTTATTTGTCGCTGTCTGAACTGTTCAGCGGCGCGCATTCGCCCGTGCGACGCAAGAATTAGCTCCGCGTCAGCGAACGGCAGTGCTTCGTCGTCGGTACCAGTAGCAGCCAGCGTAGTACCAGGTCGATCACGGCGTGAAGTGTTAATAATCGGTAACTAGAGCGTTGTTGCAGCTGTCTACCGCTTTCCTTTATTGGCGTACTAAAGGTCTACGGATTATCCATCAGTTTCAAACCTCCGCGCATACTCGTTCGCGGCGCGTAAGTTTGTCAGCTGTAAACTGTAAACACCGCACAATCCTTCTTCACAGATACAGTTGACCGACATTCACCCCGACGACGTCGAAGACTAGGTCGAGGAGACCTGTTAGTGGCCAGAAATACCGCGAGCGAACATTGTTTATATCTCGTTGAGGCGAATGCGTGGGGTCTTCGCCAGGTGTGCAACTACAAGGCACTGGAGTCGCGCAGCTACGTGCAGTTTGACTGTGTGGGTCAGTCGCTGGCGCACAGTGTGAAGGAAAAAGTCGTGCTGGTGAAGAGGAATGTGACACTGTCGCAAACCGTGAACAGTAGGCCCCATCGCGCGTGGGTTTCCGCGAGGCCGTCCGCTGAAGTACGGCGCGCGCAGGCTGCACATGCGTAACCGGGCAAGACGGAGTTTGCAGCCGTGTTGGCCGCTGTGTTATGGACGATATGAAGTCTGAATCCGCAACATTCTCACGAGTTAGTAGGTGAGTCATCAGTGGCTTGCGTACCTTTCTTTCCTATCTAAGATGCTGTTTGGGAACGTTGTTCTCGTCTTTTTTCTTGCCGCCAACGAAATACCGGGAACAGAGGCGTGACCAGGGCGACACGCGCAAGTTCTTACAATTTAGTGAAGCCACGCACTGCTGCGACGAAGGAAAACGATGCAGCGCGAACATGCCACGCTTGCACTCATCGCGTGGCGTACATGCGCTGCGGACACACGATTGCACCTTAAATATTTCTCTTCCGCTGCTTGTTCGTTCACCCGTACACGACACAGTGATGACCAGATGACTTGCTATGCGAATGCAGTAAATTTTCTGCCATGGTAGTCACTTCGTATCGGACACAGGCGCATAACACAGTCACACAAACGCGTACCGAAGCAACACACACACAGCACTGGCGCAGCCCAAAGCACGGAAGTTTTTCCGATTTACCGACGCCACCCATTTCTTCTGCAATTCCGGCGACGACGGAAAGTGATACAGCGAGAACATGTCACACTTGCAATCCTCGCGCGGCGTGCTGTGCTGCGGGCACACAATCACGCCTAAAATGTTCCTTTTCCGCTGATTGTTCGTGCACCCGTGCACGACACAGTGATGGCCAGACGATCGGTTCTTTGAATACGCACCATTTCCGGCCATGACAATCGCTTTTTATCGCAAAGAAGGGCCTAATTCACACACAACATCCAAGCGTACCAATCGTACAGATACAACATGCGCAGCCCAAAGCGCGATGGCAACACTGAAAACATACCCTCGACCCCTGCAGCGCACTGGTGTGAGCATGGGTGCGAGGGTGCTCCTGTGAAAAGGTGTATAACGGGGTGTTATACGAGCGCGATTCCTGAGCCGTCGCCGGTCCGTGCCGCCGCCGCTGGGAGGGGTAGTAGGTAGGGAGTGGCACGCGATGTTGCGAGATAAGAGCCGTTCGGCGAGGCAAACCGAGAATTTCGTAGCTTCAGGAAAACGCTTGTTAAGAGTGGCGATATCTTCTAAGCGAAGCTTTTCAACTCGCATACCTCGCGACAACTTTCTGTGGCAGCACAGCCAAGGCTACGGAACCGAAGCGCGCACTTTTTCTTACTACGCTGCTACGAGTAGTCCGGAAACGCTAACTTTTCTAGACTACATAGCATAAAAGAAAACACAAAAAGAAAAGAAATAGGTATTATGTTCAAGACTTTTTGCATTGTAAGTAAGAAAGCTTATGCCGTGAAGGATTTTCGTTTTTTGCCATGTTTAGTTTTCGGGCCATCTGGTGTGGACTTCACGTTTTCCTGCGCCTGTCAACAATCGCCTGCAAACGGACTACTTGGCGTAGAAACACGTGTGCAGAAACTACGCCCACGTAGCTTTGGCTGAGCTGCCACAGAAAGTTGTCGCCAGGTATAGAGGTCGTATGCAAAAAAAAAAAAAGTTAGGAAAAAATAATTGGCTGCGTATCTGCGTGCTTCGCTGCAAATGTCGTCGAAAGACGGTAGTCTTCTGCCTGCCGTACTACACAAGACCTGGTCTCATCCGCGGCCACTCGTGATGCTGTTCCCAGGGCCACTGCCAGGTGGCAGCAGCATATTATCGGCAGAGGTCTTTTTCGTGCGTAGCGTCGCATTTTGAGCGCAGCCTGAGAAACACTAGGTTCTTTAGAATTACGTATCTATGTATTTTCTAGTAAAGGAACACATCACCTAATACTTACGTATTGATGTTGCGCCTCAGATGTGCGTAATACTTGCTTTTTGATCGACAATATTCACAAATATGAACGCAGCTACCAGTTCAAGACGACTGGGCGATCAGCAAGTGCTTAAACATTGGCCGGTTGGCTGAATACTGTGACAGACAGACAGAAACACAGACAGACCACAATTTCTGCGTTCAAGTATTCCATGAAAGACTATCGTCTTTGAAAAAAACAAAAAAAGTGGGGGCCCGCGAGCGCAACGAAATGCTTCACATGCGTACTTCTGTGCGCTGCTCTTCAATCACTGGTGCTTTCTCGACCGTGGGCTTGCGGGCGACCAGCCGTTTATGATACGGCAGTCTGATCTTTTATCGAGGTTATCGGTGTGACTTGCCATTTCACGTTGCCAAGTTTCGCTGTTGCCTGGATATGAACTCATGACCGTCGTTGTTGCCTGTAGCAACTGAAGTGTCGCGCTGCGAAGCACGTGGATGACGGTCCAATTCCCGGCATGGGTGAAGGAAACAGTTAGGAGGGAGCATTGCACAACGCGAAAGAAAGAATAAAAGAAAGAAAAGAAAGAAAGAAAGAAAGAAAGGAAGGAAGAACGAATGGATGAAAGAATGAACGAAAGAAAGAAAGAACAAAAAAGAAAGAAAGAAATAAAGAAAGCAAGAACGAATGATTGAAAGAAAGAAAGAAAGAAAGAAAGAAAGAAAGAAAGAAAGAAAGAAAGAAAGAAAGAAAGAAAGAAAGAAAGAAAGAAACCAGTACGTCAGACACGCACACGCCAAATTTCGCTTGCCCCCATTTTCCAATAGGGCAGGGGCTCGTGAATTTTTCCTTATGTACGTTTAACTTTATGGGTGGATTTCAGGTAAATCCAGAGACGAAAAATGTCAAACATTATGTGTTTAGAAAAAATAAGGACAACTTGGAGTACTGAGCACTCTGCTATGGGAGAACTATGTAGCTGTACCTATAGGAGAGTAGCTTGCGTGGAATGTGTGGGAAAAAAAAAAACGCTTTAGAGTACTTTGTACTTTTCGGTGGGAGAGTGCGAAGCCGTCCTCTGCATTTCGTAGAAACGTCCAACCTAAGAATGGGTTCAGAACGAAAGGTGCGCGAGTTGAATGCTATATGTATACTTTACCACGGGATAGCAGTGAGCTGTGGTGGTTAGAAAAAAAAAAGGGTGACGATTGTGAGTACCATGTCGTCTGCTATAGGTGAGCAGTAAGCTGTGTGTCTCGAACCAAAGTGAATGATTTAGAGCTGTATGCAACTGTCACTCAAAGTGACTAGTGCAGCAAAAAACGTGTTTCGAAAAAAATAAAACTAGCTTTTCCCCTATCGGGAACATGGGGGCTAGCGAAGGTTGTCGTGTGCGTGCCTGACCAACTATAGCTTTCTTTCTTTCTTTCTTTCTTTCTTTCTTTCTTTCTTTCTTTCTTTCTTTCTTTCTTTCTTTCTTTCTTTCTTTCTTTCTTTCTTTCTTTCTTTCTTTCTTTCTTTCTTTCTTTCTTTCTTTCTTTCTTTCTTTCTTTCTTTCTTTCAAATTGCGCAATGCTTCGTTCTAGCTTTTTCATTTCTCCATGGCGGGAAATGGACCCTCATGAACGTGCTTAGCTGCTCAACACTTATGTTGCTACAGGCAACAACGATGGCCACGCGTGAAACAGTGAAATGCACAACGATGAAAGGCAACAATGAAACGTGGCAACGTGGAATGACACCTCACCTCGACAAATGATCAGATTGCCATATCAGAAACGGCTGATCGTCGACAAACCCGCGATAGTGAGAGCATCACAGTTATTGGTAAACGACGCATACAAATACCGGCGCGGCTTCGAGGGCCTCATTTGTGTACACCCGTATTTTCTGCGCCGGCGCGGGGTTTTTCGCGAACTATGCCGCCGTCGCCGCGACCGAAATATGTAACTTATAAAAGCTTCGCTTAAAATGTAAACGACTCAGAGCACTACGTACACTACTGTGGGAGAACAGTGAGCCGTCCCTGCATGTTTATGTGTTGTAGAGCAAGGGTGAACTATTTACAATACGCAGCTATCTCATATACTGCATAGTTTCACAAGAAATTGAGCGAAGAGCAAGCGCACACAGTTATAGAGTGAATAAGTGAACTTCGGTATGTGTCGTTAAAGGCAGTTAACGCTGTCGTATATACCCACGTTTGTGTCGCTGGCTTTAGGATGAAACAAAATGTCCTGGAAAATCTTGTAGACAATATATTATATCAGCATTCAGCCAAAGTGAACACTTTAGCGAGAAACACCGAACTTTTATTTAAGATATCACTTATATTGTGGCCTAGCGAGAGATGTTTAAGACGAGAGGGTATTGCAGCTGGCACAACTCTGCGAAGAGAGTTTCTGTTCTGATGTAAATATATCTTGAGTAGTTTTTTATACGCGGTCTTATAATCATCATTTAATATTGCGCGTACTACTCAAACTGCTTGTGTACCGCATGTTGCTGCCTCAACCAAGGGATTGGCGAGGCTAGTAAAGCTGCATATATGCAGCCTTTTCTCTGAAGGATAGAGGAACCGTGCAATAAAAAAAAAAAAAGAGATATTGCAGTGGCACAAAAACGTACATGTAGTAAGCGGTAAATACGGCGACGTCATACGTGATACTCAGCTCGCAGTTTTGGCATATAATAACCCGTAATTATTCTTTGGCAAAATTGATGAACACGTATCGAACAGGGGAACCGGGAATTAAAAAGAAAATGACATAGCACTGGCAGAAGAAGTCTACATTTCTGAACGAGAAACGAAGCAATGTCGTCAATGAGTCCTCGCAAATTATTGATTTTCAGGGGATAAATTTCATGCTCAACTATGCAATAACCCAAAGTTCCCGATGTTCGTGCCCCTGTTTACGAGATAGTTGTTTAGGATATAATGGAATCCCGAGTGCGGCGCGAAATTGGTATACACGGGTCATGTACGTTATATGCAATAAAAAACGGTAGGAGACGATGAAAGTGCAGTGGATTTGATAAAATACTGTGGCAGTATTGTTCTGGAATAGCTTTTTCCTATTATTACACCGTGTCTTATGACTCCACGTATACGTGACCCTATAAGGAATGCTAACACAATACAATGCTACACGAACCTAGACATCAATGAATTCAATTCTTAGCAATCCTTTAGTGTGGCTTAATTAGTATACAAATATTTGTTGAAGCTTATTTCTGTTGTAATTGAAGCAACACTTCATGTCAGTGGCAACTCAGTGGTCTCGGTAATCTCAACGGCAAATGTGGCAACTGAAACTACTTTGTCGACTTGTGCATCAAGCTTTGCTGAATTTAGCGCACGTATATAATTATTTGTGCTTATTTCAGCACTTGTTAGGAAGTCCTGTGGTTTTAGAATATCTTGATTCGCGAATCGAATCAAATGCCGAACTATTCGAATCGAACGTTCGAAGTTTACCGAATGTTCGCACAGCCCTAATATATAGTTTAAATCAAGTTCGCTTAACGAGTCTGCTTCCTCTTGCGTGGCTTTCGGGCGCGCAAGTTTTAACGTCTCACTAACCAGGCGAAGAAAGCAGGGAGAGAAAGAGAGAGAGAGGGAGAGAGCGCTCGCAGCCCGTCCCTCGCGGCTCCTCACTCTCCCCTCACACTTCCCGCTATTCTGGGTATTCCCTTGCGTCGGCGGCGCTGTTCCGTGTGCTGCCCTTCTGACTTTCCCGGCCAAGGCGATGGCTGCCCGCGCTCTCCTTTGGCTCGGGAATATTTTGAATCCGCAAGCGAAGGTTTTTGAAGCGTCGCGCTTGCCCGCGTATTCGCTAATCCCTCAATCTGAGGGTATCAGGCAGGAAACCGACGCGACGTATTGTTTTGATGCACGTAAATGTTGTTTCGTTCGATTGCGTCATGCCCTTTTCCTGTAATTTGTAGAGGTAGGTAGAACGCAGTGTTACTAATGGGGCCGCCGAAGCAGGGAGAGGTTACAGTTTGTGTGAAAGCTTGCTTGGCATCCACACAAATAAAAAGAAAAGAAAACAACAAACTAGAATGCAGACGGACAGATGAATACGGAAGCTAAAGCTGTCTTGCGAGAGAGAGAGAGAGAGAGAAGCAGAGATAGTGCAACAGCAGAAAGGTTAAGCAAGGGTAGTTCCGGTTGGCTACCCTCCACAGTGAGAGTGGGTGCGGAGTTAAAAAAGAGGAGCGTGGAAGCGGAGAGTAGCAGGGGTGAACACGAACGAAGCAACCGCGTGCATTGAACAGCACGAGCGCAGAGGTTGTGAGGATGAACACAATAGGACACTGCCTTTACGTACTTCTGTGTTCAGGGCGTGGCCTAACTTTACATTTGAAACACGGAAGTATCGCACGTTAGGACGGGCAGACATCTTAGCCGCAAGCGCAGCCAGCGCTAAGTGCGCGAGGCCTGCGAGAAGGCAGGTGTGTTTCAGCTCGGCGACGTTCCGTGGAGGAGAAAAAAAAGAAAAGGGAGGCTTTTCCCGCGACGATCCCTTTATTTTCTTTATGTTTCTTATTCGCGGTGGCGCCGCTGGTGCTCGGGAAAAACGCGGGAAGCGACGCCGGAAGCAGATAGCGACGACTCCTTCCCCGAGACGCGGCGCTGGCGGCATCTCGCGGCAAACGCGCGAAGCGCGTCGACGTGTTTCGGTGTCCCGTGCTTTTCCTCGACGGTGAAAGGGCGCGCAAACGTGGCCTGTCGACACCGGGTATTAAATTAGTTTGTCTTTGGCATTTTGGGGGGTCTTCCGAGACATGACACGACTGCTGAGCGAAGACCACGCATGACACTCGCTAAATGCCGACTGGAGATTATTTCAGATCGGCTTATGCTCTTATAAGGTAGACTTGTTGGCTATGGTTGAGCGTCTTGACACAGGGAACAGCGCGGAAAAAGTCCATTTTCGCGGAGTCAATTGATAGTCAGCGCTATACGTGTGGCGTTTTGTTCGTGCCTTTGCGTTGCGTTGGTGCGTCGTACTTGGACGGTGCTATAGTCATGACTTTTTAGTGTCGTCACAGACTCTTCTTCTTCACTTTCATTCTTGTACATCCCCTTTCCCCTTCCCAAGCATGGGGTAGCAAACCTGAGGCTTTCTCTGGTTAAACTCCCTGTCTTTCCTTTCTCTCTCCCTGCTTTGTCTTCCGTTTTTCTAAGCTGTTTCCTGTATCAATCATGCTCTAAGTTTGTGAAGTAAATCATAATATGTGTATGCAAGTAATGGCATCCAAGGTTTTGAAGAAGACACCTTCGAGCCGGAATTATGCTGCATGTGGTCCTGCGTTGTGATTATGAGTGGGGATTGCGACTGCGACCGACTGTGAAATGCTGTGTGCTATCCGACGTCATCCCTTTGCCATGTTTCCTTTTGTTGGGTACGTTAGGCGGGCGGGTCGTACTCAGTGGCTACGGGGCTCGGCTTCTAACCCCAAAGTCGCGGGTTCGAACCTCGCCGGGGATAGGTTCGAACCCGCGGTCGCATTTCGATGGAGGGAAAATGTAGGAGGTCCCTGGACTTGGATATAGGTGCACGTTAAAGAACCCCAGGTGGACGAAACTTTCTGGAGCCCTCATTGTAAGACGTGCCTCATAGTCATATCGTGGTTTTGGCACACGACGTTTTGGCAACTGGCCACCCACATCGCCGTACTTCGTAAAACACGTCGTGCAGAATTCACACTTTCCAAACTAAGAATAGTGTACACGAACAGCACACACGCACACTTTTTGGCCGGTGGCGACCCTCCCAGCTGTGATAGATGCGATGAGCCGCTTACAGTGCTGCATTTACTCGTGTAATAAGGAGAAGTAGAGTCTTACAGAAAAAAAAAAGCACTATCCATTGTTACACAAGCAACGAATACCACTCCATCCTTCAATGCTTATAGGTAATGATCCTCTTTTAAATCATGAAGCCCTATTAGGATTTTTAAAAGATGTACAAACTTTTAACGTTTTATGCCCAGGAACTCCGTAGCATGATCTCTCAGCAGAGGTTGCTGCTGCGGTGTATTTACATTACAGAAAACACCCGCCACCCGGCACTTGCACTCAAGGGAATTGACGAGGCATTGTTCCATGTTCCCATAGTTTTATTAAATGCGAAGCATTTCTTAGCGAACCTCTGGCACTTTGAGCGTTTCTATCTACGTATCTATCTATCTATCTATCTATCTATCTATCTATCTATCTATCTATCTATCTATCTATCTATCTATCTATCTATCTATCTATCTATCTATCTATCTATCTATCTATCTATCTATCTATCTAGCCGCCTACGTCTGGGCACTCTCATGACCGCCTCCTTAACTTGGTGTAGACCAAAATTTGCATGCGAGGGTAAGAGGATTTGACGAATATGATTGCCGGGTCATGACATGAATAACGTTAAAATCCTGTCGCGTACGTCGTCAAACCCTTTCCACTAGACACGTGTGGCACATACCCGTTTACCATGGGCCGCGGTGTACGGGTATGCGCCACAGGTGATTGACAGTTTATATCTACCCAGGAATGGCGAGAACAGACATTGGTTACTTAAATGCTAAAGCGTTAAGGAAAACCAGCATCGGCAGCGTTGACTCAACGAATGGAAATAATGAAAATTAGGATACCAGCAGAAATCGAACCCAAGCATTCTGCGTGGCAATCAGGTATTCTACCACTGAGCCACGCCAGGTCTATAAACTGGTTTGGAAAAACAGCCTACGCAGGCGTAATATCGGCGCAACGTCAACTATGGTTGTGGTGCTGTCTATCTAATTTTACAAGAAAGCAATAAACACTACATGATACTCCTACGATGTGTACTCCTACGATACACGCGTCATATCAGATTAACGTCTGTTGTTCCAGTGTTGGCTCCCCTTTTATAGCTGTCTAATCAGCATTACATTTGTATACCTATCATTCAGCAAGCTATATTGAAGGATTGCTCGACCCCGGAGGAATACATTAACGAAAGTTACATATGATATCCACATCACCGCACCGTAAAGTGCACTTCGTCCACCAGAACGGCGCAGTGTCCTCTTCATTTCTTACGAGGTTGGGCGATGGCCTCATGGTGACCGAGGATGATGCCAGATTGATTGACAGCCACGTTGTAGACTAGGCTACGCAGGCCACATACGCCCAGGTAGTCTACGAATACGACAAACACCATCCACTCATGTTGGTCTACGTAGCACTATCCAGGCTTACCAGCCTCGAAGGCCTATACCTTACCAACGCGATGGGCGGCTTAAGGTTCCGACATGTCGCCGGCTCTGTCGACAGACAATTTGTTGACGAAATGACCGCGGCATCCACGAATTCCAACAGCTCTATACTATACGACATACTTCACTACACATGGACCCCTCGCTACCGCGATCACGACCGGATCCTATAACAAGTCATGACCAGCTGCTGGTGCTCACTGATCACGGTGATGATGCCCTTGTTCAAGAACTGTCAAGAACTTCTTGCACACATGTACACGAGTTCGTGAAACGTGCGTGCGTTCTCGGGACACGTATAAGCACTACATATCAGCTTACTGCTTTTGGTGTTGGTAATACCCACGTTGCATACCCAACCGTAAACAACTGGTTATATAACACATATGCGGCACTTCAACATATATATGTGTGCGTATAAAATTTATACAAATCTTTAGCGTCATTTTGTAACGTGTCGCTCAGTAAAAAAAGTTACGCCACAGTCTCCTACCCGCCGCATGCTTCGCATAACATCGACTCCCACGGTACGTGGGATCTGCCGAATTTTTACCACGACCACTCGTCTCCCATTCTCATCACCCACGTTTCACGTCGCTCTCGTGATTTTAACAACAATATGTTTTTACGCATTTTAGTGCGCAGAATTTTGGGCCCTCACACAGCCACTGAACATCATCATTGTTCACGTCCCATGTCATGTCCTGGCGCTCTTTGCTCATCAGTGGCCCTTGCGCCATAAAGCACCATATATCACCAAGACACCACATAGGATGATGGTGGTGATTGATTTGGGTATGAAATCATAAATTTCGTTCTAGTTCAGCTCCTTGCTCTTTCTACTTTAGTTCGCGCGTCTCCCACTTGTTTTCTTTCTTTGGACAGTTTCGGAAAGTTATTTGAACTATTTAGATATCTAACGCAGCAAATGTTAAACATTGTTTCCACATGGGGTTTATTCGATGTGTTTCCCACCGGAGGTACATTGCGAATGACGCTATCACGACAAAGTGGAATTCAGACAGGAGATAATTTACAAGCAGATTTCTGTCTCCAAATTTTTTAGTGGCTGAAAAACGACAGTGTTGCCTCAGTCGTATTAAGATCATTTGTCTCAAGTTAAACTAAATGTGGTACTTTAAATTAAACAATTGAGCACGCTGTAAGCTTTTCATTGTTCGTAAGAATGTGCTATGTCATCCCTTAGGTCGCTGTGCAGAATGCCCCCCTTTCATTTCATAGACACACGCCCATGGCGATATCTATTGTATCACTTTTAAACCGACAAACTTTACTCGATGTGTTTCCCACCGGAGGTACATTGCGAATGACGCTATCACGACAAAGTGGAATTCAGACAGGAGAAAATTTACAAGCAGATTTCTGTGTCCAAATTTTTTTAGTGGCTGAAAAACGACAGTGCCTCAGTTGTATTAAGATCATTTGTCTAAAGTTAAACTAAATGTGGTACTTGAAATTAAACAATTGAGCACGCTGTAAGCTTTTCATTGTTCGTAAGAGTGTGCTATGTCATCCCTTAGGTCACAGTGCAGAATGCCCCCCTTTCATTTCATAGACACACGCCCATGGCGATATCTATTGTATCACTTTTAAACCGACAAACTTTACTTACACTCAGCGGCCGTCGCTCTGTACGCGAAACTCGGAGACACGAACGAACTCCTGCAGACACTCGCAGCACATTTATGTCTTTTCTTCACATCATCAGTAAGCTTTGTACAAGCTGCGTAGGAACACAGCGACGCACGTGGAATTCCCGAATTGCGCGGCATCAGCGTTCTCGAAATCACTGGCGCGTTCGACTTCATCGCCAACCGTACGCATTTTCAATTGTCTGCCTGTTCGTACCCCGCGTAGCCTGTTACAAGTTCCCAGTGGCAATTTTTTTCCTATCGTCCTAAGAGCATGAGGTTCCCCAGGAGTGACCTGCCCCGCCTAATGCTCTGCCAACTCTGATTCGAACATACGGAGGAAGTGAGGCAAGGTATCCGTCAGTGCGACCCTTTCCGTCTACCGCATACCTGACTGTCAGGAGGTCATCGAAAAGCAATTAAAACCCTGGCTCTCTTCGCTGCCTGCCCCCTAAGACCTCTCCCCATCACAACCGCTCTTCAGCGTGTGAAAGTTTTCACGCGCAGCACTCGGAGTCCGTGGAATCTCAATTAATGGGTGGGCCCCCACGACCTTTTTCGTTGGTCTTCGAAATTAGGAAGCGAATGAGGAAGGACGGCGAAATAAAAAAAAAGAGAAGTCGACTGTTTCCCCACCTCCCTTTCTTTTTTCCCCAATCCTTCCCTACGACGTCGCCCTATCCCAGAAGGGGCAACACGCGGCGAAGGGCAAGCCGTCGATAGCGGAGTTTTTTTTCCTCTAAACGAACGATTTTTGCCCTCCTGAAAGAGTGAACCTTGTAAAGGGGCCAGAGGGGTTAGTGTAAGGAGAGAGAGGAGGGGAGGGAAGTGTTGTAGGGTTGTTGCAAACGTACGATAGGTTTGGGGAGTACAGCCGACCAGCAAAGAAGCAGCCTGAATCGATGTGGAACGCGGGCTCTGGTTTTGGGGTGGGCTAGCCGCGTTCTATGCGTGCTTGGTTCGGCGCGCGCCGCCGGACGCTTCCAAGCGTATGTGCCATGGTTTCGCGACAAAACTTTTCGTCGGAAAAACATCCTCGCTCGCATTCCCGTATATCCTCAGCCTGTCTACATGATAGCGGGTGATTCCACCAAGACCTTTTTTTTTTTGCAAGCGCTTTGTTTAAACGCGTAATTCCACACACTTGCACAAGCTATAGAGCGGATGGTCAGAGGCGCTGTCCGGATTTCAAACGGTCAACGCGCTTGACCAAATCCGGTATGCCCGCTTTGGGTCGAGTCCGATTGGTCATTAAACGCTGTCCAGCCCAAAGCGAGGCTTTCGCTCTTATGCGCTTGGCCCCACGTTGGCGCACCGATAGACGATTCCATGAGCACCCGCTAATTGTTTGTAAAGCCTAGCGCCGTTTGAGGGGCGGGGGAAGGGGGGGAGAGGTTAAAACTACTTTGCGTGGGGACTTGGTAGATCTAGACAGACTTGCGTAGATTGAGCGGACGGACTGAAAAAGACTGCTCAAACCGCTCCAATTCGAGGTACGTAGTCGTCCGATAAGCGGTCAGCTAATGAGCTCCATGCTTTGTGGTTATCGGGTTGCATACTACTTGTGTAGCTCAGACAACGAAAACTACCGAGCCTTGGCGCCGAGAAATTTCGTTCTGCGCGTGCGTGGTTTCAGGTGCTGTAAGTTAGAACAGGCGTCGTCCATTAAAGTGACATGGCAGATGCTTTTGGAACAATGTTACGCCGCATGTCAACCTTAAGCGGCTACTTTCAAAACTTCACTTCATTTGTAAGATACGTATTTTTTTTAATGTACATCAATACGAACAAACTGAACAATGATGTAGTTCGCAACACATTGTAGGAATACCAAAGAGAGTAGGATCTATTTATTTGCTCGGATGTCAGTGCTTCGTGGTGAGCATATCACAGCGGCATGATGATTCGCGAGGCTCGTGGTATCAGGTAGACCTGTGATAAAGATAGTATTAGGGAAATCGTATAGGTCGTGTCCGAACGGCTTACTTTCTTTGACTGTAGTCACGTGACATCTTTCTCGCTTGAAAGTTAAGTTATATAGAGCCTTAATAACTGTTGGGATTTGACGTCCCAAAACCAAGATATGATTATGAGAGACGCCGTGGTGGAATTTTCCGGATATTTCGACCACCTTGGATTATTTAATGGCACTGACAACGCACATGTTACACGGGTCACTAGCATTTCGCCTCCATCGAAAGCCTTAGGTGTCTACAAAATTTGCAGGCACGCACGCTAGGCGCCATTTCATGAGCCTCAAAGCAGCTGGCTTACTGAGGTAACTTTGACCACGCTAGCAATTAGGAACAAAAAGCTTTTCTTATGCATATCCGTATTCATATAACATATACGGATATACATATACATATAATTTATACATATCGAACATTGTAACCAACCACGGAGCCGCCTATCTTGTTTACAAGTGAAACATTCCTCCAGGCGAAATGCAAATCGTTGCCCGAAATCTTCTACACTCTGAACGCCATTCGACTGCAAACAACCTTAATTTCTCTCTCTCTCTCGCCCCCCCCCCCCCTTCTTCCCAGCCCCTTTCTAAACCCAACGAAGTTCGTTTTAATCAGAGCTAGTCGTCGGAAACGAAGCTGCTTCGAAAACCGCACGCTCCCATTCGCTCTCTAGCGAAGCAGTGCAAGTTCATTTCGTGGTCGAGTCCTCTGCCTCCCCCACCCCCTTAAAAAAAAAAAGGACAAACTGAGCGTCAAAACGAACTCGACCGCTCCTTTACCCAAAGCAAGCTCTTGCTCAATTTGTCTTCAACCGGAGCCGAGCGTCAGCTGCTATAGCGACCGTGTCGCCGTATATTTATACACTACCAGGCGGACTCGAGCTCTTCCAAATAGTGCCGGCGTTTCAAACCCCACAAGTCAAGCGAGAACGCGCTCAGCGAGGAGAATACAAAAACGAAACGAGGAAGTCGTAGTTCTAGCGAGCGCTCAGAGATGGCGCTACCAGTCCTGTGGTCGCGAGAGGAAGGGAAAGGATGGGGAAAAACGGAACAGCTTATAGGGAGGCCAAGGAGGTGGGGTGGCTCGGGAAAAACGATGGAGATTAGGGTTGCTGCTCGACTTCTTCTCCCCCCCCCCCCCATTTCCCCCTTTTTTTCGTTCGCTCGCGAGGGCACGTTTCGGCGACCGCAGTTAATTAAAAGTCGCGCTTTTCGCTAACCTCTTCCGACACCCTTCCTCCTCGCCCGCAAATTAATTAATTCGTTAATAAATTTCCGGCGCCGGCGCCGCAACTTCCGTTAGGCCGATATTTCCTTTTTTTGTTTCTGTCTTTTGTCGTTTGTTCTAGCTCGTTTGGCGTACACTGTTCATGCAAGCGACCGTGCTCACACGTAGTTATAATACGGTGTGTGTGTGTGTGTGCGTGTGTGTGCGTGTGTGTGCGTGTGTGTGTGTTTGTGTGTGTGTGTGTGGTGTGTGTGTGTGCGTGCGTGCGTGCGTGCGTGTGTGTGTGTGGAAACTGTGTCTGTAACACCGCTGTACGGTTTGAGTCGTTCGATACGTTTTCGCCGCAGTTTCTCCTTTTCCGTTTCCACTCGAATCGGCTGTCAGGAACGCTTCACCGTTCGGACACGCTACGGGCTCTTTGTCTTGTTTCTATGCTTTCCGGCAGTTCTTTACTGCCCTTGCGATAATCCCCTCCTTCTTTGGTTTTGTTACGTCGCGCGTAAAGCGGTATTTATTCTTTATTCGCAACAAGATGGTGATACTTTGCATTTAGGGGGCGCGTTTCTTTTTTTTGCCGGGCATAAAAAAGAAATGCCGATATCGGGATCTCTTCACTCTCAGCTTACAACGCTTGACAAAATATCCACCCCCTCCCACCTCTTCTTTTTTTCGATGATCATGCGTCAAAGTGTAACTTTTTGCTCGTCAGCAAAGCATTGACGTCCGTTGTTTTTTTGGTGACATCAAGCTTCGTGAAACTTGCATTTTTTAATACCGTTAGCGCGGTGATTTAATATCTTTTTTTAACGGCCGCTTTTTTAAGCGCTTTATATCTCAGTCGCTCGCGTGAAAGGGCGACATTAAAAAAAAAAATGTATTCTCTGTGATCGCACCCTCGTCGGACTGCGAGTCTTTCATTCCTTTGACAATTGTTGACGCATCACTGAGCAGCACGGATCTATCATCTCTTGATTTTTTTTTTTGCTAGTCGTTGATAATGCAATTTTTTTTTCGATGCCTCTCTCTCTTTCTCTCTCTCGCACGCGAACAGTTAATGTGTGCGGGCAATTAGCTCTGGACTCAAAGCTTGCAGCATTTTATCGCGCAAACCACCGTACCGTAAGGATATTGCGCGTTGCGTGATCGTGGTCACACTTTGACTGACTTTTTACATTGTAAGCCTTTCTTTATCGCATTTGTCATTGCTCAGTGCAGAATATGCATGATAAGCGAGCGTCACGTGCGCATCATTTGCGTGCAGCTTTTCTTTTAACAAATTAATTTTCTTCTTAATGACAAGCGCTTTTGTTACCGCTGTGTAGTTAGGATCAACTCTTCGTCGCCCTGCGGTCGCATTAAGCGAAATTTTAACGCGACAGCGTTAGAGAGCTCGTTTCGCGGAAATTCCGCCGTCGCTGTCGGCGTCGCTTGTGAGCGAAAAATGGTCCGTGACCGAAAAATAGAGAAAGATGCAAATAAAATAAACAGTAAAGATCTTCGGTCCCACGGAGGATCGAACCCGGGCCGTTTGCGTGGCAAGCAGGTGTCCTACCACAAAGCCACGATGTTACTTCCAACTGCTTCGGAAAAAAAAAAAACACTACATAAATGCCATGTAGTAGAAGGAATCTCCTTAACGCATCTTGTTCGGCAGGTGCTACGACGAAAATGAGCCCGTTCGGCGATTTGCAGGCGAATTGGCGAGGCCATCAAACGACGGTATTTTGCGCGACGCCATGCTTCGAAAAAAGCCGGGATAGTGCACCTATCGCCGCTAAAAACACACAGAAACTTGCAAACAGCTCCAAAAAGGGACAACTATGTCCATCTAGCGGAAAACATATCAAACCAACGCCTCCTTCCTAGAGGAGGCGTTGACCAAGCAAACAGCAAATATTAGATAATGTGCTGCCGTCTGTGAGGCATTGTGAGAAATATGTCTCGACTCTAGCACAGGGAAGTGCATTTTAGTGTCTGCGTGCGTGTGCGTGTAACAATACACATTAATAAGTATGCACTTAGTGCTTGAAGTGCGCACTAGGGGCTGGATATTGCTATCGCGCTCAACTCTTAAAGGCGAAGCTTAAGGGTCCCCCAATTTTGTTCGTGACGTCGAGACTACAATCTTGGCTCATGTGGAAGAAATAAAGGCACGTGAAAGCATCTTTCACAATGCTCGTATTAAGACACCTTCTTTTTTTCTTTCTTGTGTTTCTACGTGCCTCTTCTTGATAAATTTCTTCACCTCTCATAAACATGTGATGACTTGACTGCCCGCGTCTCCTGATCGCTGCTGAACCTACTCAGGAAATGAGAAAGAAAAATTGTTATTCACCAGTTTCTTGGCGCGAAGCTACAGCGGAAGCCCATGCGCGTATAATATAATAATATTCGGGGTTTTAACGTGCCAAAACCACCATATTAATGAGAACTAACAGAGAGGTGGCTTGTCTGTTAGTTCTCATTAATATTGCGTCCAACTAAGAAACGAGCCCTTAAAAGTCATATTCTTTCCTTCATTCAAAACCACCATATGAGGCACGCCGTAGTGGAGGGCTCCGGAAATTTCGACCATCTGGTGTCCCTTAAAGGGACCGACAACTGATTTTTCTCGACCCATTTTTTTACGGTGCGACAGAAAGCTCACCTTCGCAGTGTTTGTAGCTGCGGTAGTTAATCCCAAAAACACGTAGTTATTGTACATGCAGTATTTTTCGATCTGAAAGGCTCTAAACACGGATGACTCTTTCCTCCAGCAACGCTGAGAATTGATAGCGATGCCGCCAGCCCTTCTCGCGATTTGTGAAAGCTATCGTTGTTCTGCTTTCGCATGAGTTCCTGTGACTATGCTTAACCACCTTTATTTAAAGCTTTTCAACTATTTTTGAAAATAACAAGCTATTACAATGAGATGATGTGACATTATACACATTCCCTGTATTTGAACCGCGCTGCGTGTGCGCATGCGTCCAAGGTTGCCTGCGCCTGTGTCATGGGTGGCTTGTCTCGGCGTCGTTACTCTCTCGATGCACGAGCCAAGCCAAGTCATCGAAAACGTCACTGCGCATATGCGCTGCCGCGCCGAGTAGCAGCGCGCGTCATTTCTGACAGGAAGTGTAGGTAGCAAAACTATGTCGCTCCAAAATCTTAGCGACATGGAAACTGCGTGCACGGTTGCATGAACACGCTGAAAAGTTGCTCAAGACGCGCTGACAAGCATGGTATCATTACGTCACGCGAAGGCAGCGCCACTTTAATACATGCTACTAACGCAGGCCTATATGTACAATTTTATGGAGTATGACCTTTTAACATAAAGAAACGAACAATATTTCAATACTAACAAAAAAAATCGTCGACCGCGTACAGCAATCAACGGTCACGTGGTCGGGTTCATCGGATCGTTCATGTTTTTGCCGCCAGAGGCACCACAGGTCATTTTTCGGGACTTTCAATTAAGAAATAAAAATATAAATCCACCTCTCAGGAAAAAAAAACAGGGATGGTTTGAGTCAATGCGACGGACAATCTTTCCATCAGTGGAGTCATTTCATTTCATGTTCTGGGCAGTTGTCTGTTCCTTTGACGTGAGCTGACATCGCACAGTACACGGGCCGCTACCGTTTCGCCTCCATCAAACTGCGAACGCCGCGGCCGGGATCGAACCCGCTATTTTCGGGTCAGCAGCCAAGCACCGTAACCACTGTACCATCACGGCGGAGTGCTGACTTATCGGAAAGAAAGCTTCCCTCGGATGACGAAAAATTCTGATCCATTTAACTTCAGCGACCGCAACGAAAAGGACCGTATTAGGCATGGCGGTCATTATATTTAAATCGTGCTACGCATAAGAAACACATATTCATATATATATAGTGCTGGACACTCAAACCAATCTCCATTACAGTACCTGACGAACATAAGTGTGGCTTGGCTACTGGCGTGGGAGGCGGTGGTATCTGATCACCGCCGGTGGGCCGACGCGGCCCCTAGTTGGTTTGAGACCAGCTGGGGGGCGGCACGCGTTTCGCTTACAGAGACAGGGAGGGGTGCAATAATCAGCGACTACACGAAGTGTAGTCCACACACGAACTGTCCTAGGGTTAGAACCTGTTGACTTTAGGCGCACACGTCTCTGCAGTGTGTCCTACGCGATGAGCTTTCGTTGGAGAGAACTCGCGAACGCTCGCGCTGATTCGGAGCAGATACGAAACGTAGTGGGATTCCCCGAGGCTTGCATGGGCTGGTCGGGACGACGGGATTCCGGTCCTCGGGTCGGCCACAACGCGGGTCCATTTCTCGAAACGTGGAGGCATTCTGTGCTTCACGTTATTCGCGAAATCTAGAAGAGACAGCGCTGAACTTTGTTTGCGTATGTATATTTTTTATTGGCTCGGTAATATGACGAAGCCGGCGGCTTGTGCGGCGCCGCGAATGCGGGTTGGACGGAACGGACGGCGTTGGTGACTTGGAGGTTGTAAGTAAAGAAGTCACGTCATCTGTTACGCATTCGTCTAAAACGACACTCGAAGGCGAAGGCCATCTTCTTTTTTATTTTGAGTCGATTGCATTACTGTAGTAAACGTGAGCTTGTTAAGTGCAGTCGTGGTCATAATGATCTAAAGAGAGTCTCGAAGACCGCGACAAGGCGTGTGTGTGGTGATGTTATCGATAAATAATCCTGTCGTGGAAATGTGAATCACATGGTGAAATAGGATGAGAGAGAGAGAGAGAAGTGACAAGGAATAGGCAGGCTGAGCACGGTTTCTTACCCTGCACTGAGAAAGGAAGGGGTCCAGAGAATAGAAAGATGAGGGAGAGGAGAGTAATTTTTTTTTTTTTGTGCGAAGTGGGGTTTAATGAAGAGGGGGATGCGAGGGCCCGGTCCTCTTCTTCCGGAGGCGGCGGCCAGGCCTTGCGCCTGGGCGGCGTCTTTGGTAATCTGGACAACCAGGATTTGGAGAGACCCGATGAAGTTAACGTTTCCTCCCTATGCACACGCACTCTCATTGAAAGCGCTCCTCGTTCAGTTCGTCTCAAGCGTTAACAGGAGGCTGGCGCAGCTGAAAAAAAGCGTCAGAAGGTAGAAATTTCGCCACTTTTGCGCATCGCAGGTGCACGAGCTTGCCGTGCATCCAAGAACTAACCTGTAAATGAAACAACGTCATGCGAGCGTTGTCGAAATGTCCGAAAGGCAAGCCTCTCGTTCTCGTATGTCGGGATATCATCCACGAGGTGTGTTACGGTTGAAGACAGTTTAACGGGGTTGGGTAGTCGATGCATACACACAAACACCATAATTTCTTACAGACTCACTGTACAACTAGCGGGCAGCATCATAGCGGACACCGCGCACTATAGGACACATTGTGGAAAGGATAAAGTGACTCTTTTTGACTCATTAGCTTGCAAACGCAAAAGAGGCCAGGCTGATACGGTAGTGCAACCGTTTCTAGCTTACTATTGCGCACGAAGATGAAATGTGAAGGCGAATTCACTGACACTGAACATGTTAATCAATAAAGTGAAGGAAAGTTCATTCCGCAGGTTCACATCCAGGTTTAAGGCTCGCTGTTGCGTACTTCAACCCTTTGATCTCTTTGCCTTGGGAGTCCGCAATCCAACCTCTACTTTTTCTATTAGTATTGTTTAACCTTCCACCCCCGTATCATCTGCAGAGGCCTTTTTTTGTAACGCTCTCAAACAGTTACACTACCAGCCTCTGTCGGAGAAAGAATACTGCGCCATCTTCCAGAATTTAAAAGGCCGTAAAAGCACCTCTATAGGCTTCCTGCGATCTACTGGCCTGTGTGAGCTCTAATTGGAATGCCCTCGTGTCTGTGTATGTGTGATAGCGGTTCTTCTTGTTTGTTTTTTATCTCTCTCTCTGCCATCATTCCAATCTCCCATTTCCCCACCTCACTGCAGGGTAGCGTACCGGATGCTAGCGTCTAGTTTACATGCCTGCCTTCTTTCTCTCTGTTTTTTCAACTCAAGAAAGGGCCCTCCCTCTGGCTTTTAAGAAAGAGACGCGCATGACAACTCACGTGTCTACGCTTGCGTCGACACGTGGTCATCGACCCTCGCAGGTCGTGCTGCGGCAGCTGTACGTCATCATCTACTATGGACGATTCGAATACGCGTTCGATGCTGGGGAAACCGTATACCCTCGCGGTCTAGAAGTAGCACGTTGTCGGCGCTCGATGCGATCTATATCTAGGGTCCCGTCTTTTGCGTTGGTGTGCTATACCGTTCAATTCCAATTTCGAATCGACGTGGTTGCGAGAGGGAGGGGTGTCGGGGTGGCAGCGAGTGGAGGAGAATGAAGAGGATGTGTGTCGGAGGAAGGGGATACGTGATAAGCCCGTCCGAGTTTGGGCACGTGACAATAGCGGTAAGGCTTACACGGACGGCAAGAGCCCCGTCGTCTGTTTCGCCCGAGTTCTCGGGGGCTTTTGCATCAGTTGCGATGTACTATAAGGCCGACCGCTAGCACACTTCTTGTTAGAAATCGATGAGGAAGGCACACCTCATAAGATGCATCTCGCGCCGAAGGACATGCAGTCCGAGCGCAGGATAGATAGAGTTAGGGGGGGGGGGGGGCTCGAGAATTGGCGCCAGCAACATTGGGGCAGTGTATAGGGCTTAGTACGACAAGGGCAAGAAGGAGTGTAGGTCCGTTTTCAATGAGGCAAATCGTCCGCTTTGCCGAGGTCTCCCAACTTGCGTGCCCGGCTCACTCTTCTACTCGCCGTGAGTCTTCGTGCGTCGAAATTCGATCTATTGCAGCCGTTTGGGTGTCTAGTGAGCTGGCACCGATTGCGTGTGTGCGTTGTTATAAGCTGATGTAGGAGAGAGGTAGGTGAGGAGGAAGACCTGTTCGAGAAGTGAAGTGGCGCTGCCCGTTTTTATCGGCGACCCGCAGTGGTTGCCTCATTTGTAAAAGGTCCCGATCGCGGGGACAGGCGAGTTTCCTATGCTTATTCTCGCAGGGAGTTCGCGAAGGGAGTTTCCCTGGGGACAACGGAGGAACTCGCGGCATTGCTTCCTGCTCCACAGTTTGTACACGTGCGATTGATGCGAAGAAAGGAAGTAAAAGCAGAAAAGGAAAGCTCTCTCTATTTGTCGTTTTAGAATCGTTGCTATATTTTTATTGTTAGAAGTTGAGCTGCTCGAACGCTGGAAGTGAAAAGGTGGAATAGTTTGAAAGCTGTTCGAACGTTTAATTTATTGACCCAGCGTCCCTTTACTGTTTATATTGATGAAATCCCCTCGGTTCGAAGAAATGTGTCGTTTCTGCAGGTGCCTCGTGGAATTTCCTGAATTGACTTTTTCTTTTGTATCGCCTGTACTAATATATCTTTTTGCGTTTTCTTTTCTGTCCCGTGAATTCTGCGATGCACAGAAAGCGTCAGTTGCAGCCCAGCGTTTGTGCTTGCGTCATTTTTATGTGTGCGTGGTTGTGTCTTCTGTGCGCTGCTTCATCGATATCATGAGCGATCGAGTCTTGTAGTGCGCGCCTCACATGACCGCGAAAAATGTAATCACGCATTACCACGTGGCAAGATTCTTCTGTATATTTCGCCCCAGTTGGCACGTGTTTTGGTAAGTGAAGTGGCTGTGCCTTTGAAACTATGTGTTAAGATATTCTGGAGCCGTATTATTTCGTCTAGTGTTTCGTGTATTGCTATACGATACTGATTATGTATATGTAAGTATGAGTGCGCGTACGCAGTGAATGTTTGTGTGCCTGCGTGCGCGCATTCAGCAAAATTAACGCGTATCAAGGAAATAACTCATCGCCGAATAATACGGTTATTCTGAGAGCTTCTGCGCCTGCGTCACTCGACCTCACGCCCTGCATAATCTGAAAATGGAGTGGAAATTACAAACACCTTGGGGCGTTTAGGAACAAACTCACTATGTTGTGACGTCACAGTTCTTTCACGTTCTCTTGTTCACAATGTTATACTCCTTGATTTGCCGTTGAAGAGGACACAATTGTAGAAGACGATGCGATTGTTTTTAAATACTGCGAAGAAAGATTAAAGCTAATCAATCAATCAATCAATCAATCAATCAATCAATCAATCAATCAATCAATCAATCAATCAATCAATCAATCAATCAATCAATCAATCAATCAATCAATCAATCAATCGGTTTATTTCGTCATTGGGGAAGCTGGTAGGCATCGACCGGACACCATCTATCAGGCTCAAAGTCTAGAATCAAGTTTTCAACTTCAACCAGTGCAGTCTGTTTGCTGCCATGTTTACCGCAGTGACTCAACACATATGTTTGCTGACGGCCCTACTCGAGACAGAATAAGTAGATTTGCGATTCTTCACGCTTCTGTTTCGTTTAGTGTCACATGGCGAGTATTAGGAACAGGGTACCGCGTGATCCGCACCATGAGGACGAGTACAACGCGCATATCCAAACAGCGTCGCCTCTCCTCGGGCCACTCTTCTCCCAGTTGTCGAGACGATGAAGTGCGGTCTTTCTCCGCATTCTTCCCATCGCAGAACCTTGCGCGCTTCTATCTTGCGTGCGGCTCTTGGGGAGAGACCACGACGGTGCGCACTCTTGCTCCCTCGGGGATGCCGACTCTCTACCAAGGGAGAAGGGTACAACAGGAATTGAGGTGGTAGTGGGCACGTGGTAATTCTGGTCCGTGTTTAGCTGAAGGAGGAGGGGCGGCCAATTTCATGCAAGAGCGACTCCTCGTTCAGTTTTCGGTAGTACGTTGTTCCTGCATCCTTCGGGCCAAGAGCGCTCGACGAGTCCTATTCCGTGGTCCCAGGACACTTCTGGACTTCCTTCTGGTACCTCCTTATGCCGGGTTTTGGGACGTGGTAGACGTTTTGGTGTCACTGTTGTGGAATCCCTGGACGCATTTCCCCTCTGTTTCTGCTCCTCTTTATTTAATTGTTCGCGCGGAAGGGCGGACGGTGGTCATCTGTAGCGGGGCCACTTAGTTTCGGAGGTGGTGACGCAGCGATCCCGAGGCAGGGGTGTCGTAATGGATCGCAGCGGAGATCCGGATCTGTTTGCCTGTGAAAGCGGGACGGATGCTATGAGGATGGCCGGTTCTGAAATGCGAGCCGTTCGCGAGAGCACTTCTTCGAGAGAAGGCCCAAAACGATGCCTTAATTGAGCCTTCAGGTTATGTGCGTGTTAGCATGACGCTTATGCAAGAGACAGCGAGAGACCTATTTTGTTTACTGGCGAGGTTTTGTGCAAACCCCGATCGACGTAACTACAAGGCGCGTGGTGCTTTTGACAATGAAGGTGTTCATTTTTTGTCATGTTTATGAGGTATAGGTGCGAGACAGGTTGACTTATTTAAACCAAACTCTTGGGCTGTACGTGTTGAAACAGCGATATAATTGTTGAGGTACATCGCAGATATACTTCAGATATGTTTCGACCACTTTGGGTCCTTTAACATGCACCTTATATAAGTTCTTGTTGACCTCCCTACCTTTCCTTTTACTCACCTCTATCTCTGAATCTATATATGCAGATAGAACGTATGCAGGTCATGGGTTAGTTCTTGCTGACGCTAGTGCACCTTGGATTATCCGTATAGAGGGCGTGCAAAAAGAGACTCGGCATCACATCTCGATCCATCGTTTTCTTGGTTTAGGAAACGCACTGCATGTGGCAGCCCCCTTCCCCCCTCACTCATTCACTTTTACACACACACACACACACACACACACACACACACACACACACACACACACACACACACACACACACACACACACACACACACACACACACACACACACACACACACACACACACACACAACGCGCGCGCACTCACTCACTCACTCCCACACGCTCACTCACTCACTCACTCACTCACTCACTCACTCACTCACTCACTCACTCACTCACTCACTCACTCACTCACTCACTCACTCACTCACTCACTCACTCACTCACTCACTCACTCACTCACTCACTCACTCACTCACTCACTCACTCACTCACTCACTCACTCACTCACTCACTCACTCACTCACTCACTCACTCACTCACTCACTCACTCACTCACTCACTCACTCACTCACTCACTCACTCACTCACTCACTCACTCACTCACTCACTCACTCACTCACTCACTCACTCACTCACTCACTCACTCACTCACTCACTCACTCACTCACTCACTCACTCACTCACTCACTCACTCCCACACGCTCACTCACTCACTCACTCCCACACGCTCACACACAAACACACACTCACACAAATCAGCCCAAGCAGCTGTTGTAAGCAAATAACAGGAGAAACAAAAGGAGGGGTGGGGAGGGGTTCATGTTGAGAGGCGAGTCCGAGTTCCTGCCTGCCGTATTCGGATCGAGGGCTGCCGTTCCGAATCCGTCGGCCCTCCGGTCGTCCAGCCCCTTTTGGTATCTTCATCTTTAGTTCCTCCGTCTACAAATGTACAGCGGCACGGTGTGGCGCTTTCACCGTGCCTGTAGCTCGCTAGGACAACAACCCTCCCCAGTTCTCAGGGAGTACCACGGCATACGAGAGCGCTTAACCGTGTCTAGCTGGTGGCGTGACATTCTTGCCCCGCTGGTTTGTATCTTTTTTTTTATTTCGGCTTTGGCTGTCATCAACGTCCCTCTCTCCCGAGGAGAGTTCTGCAAGAAAGAACTCATTGTCTTTTTTTTTTTTCGCGGCACTCTCATCTGGTCTGCTGCAAGCGAAGCGGTATACTTTCATCTATTTGACTAGGCTTGGTCAGAATGAGCTCGCGCCTCTTCAGAGCGATGTTCTTTTCCGAGTGTTCCATTGTTGGCCCGTTCCTCTTGCGGACAACGCACGGGGCCGCTGAACTTGACCGGCCCTCTTAGCTCTGGCTTGAAGCGCGGGTAGATGCGCATCCCCTACGTCATCTTCTTTCATTTGTTATCTCTTACGTATTGGTACGAGAAAGAACGAAGGAAAGATGATAGAAGCAGGCGGTGTGGGCACAAACATGCGTTATCCACTGACCCTGAAGTGGAGCAGCACTCTACGTATATGTCCTTGGCTTGTGTTTTTCGTTGACAGATTTATGCCACTGTTTTACCCGGCAACTCGACATGGTGTAAGTCATTTTCTAGCTCCTTCTTATCTTAGTGTACGTTACTTCGCGGCATTTAATAACGTTCTGTAACTACTAACGAAGTACAAGATAAAATTTCATGAATTGAAAGTTTGCAGAAGATAAAATAAAAAAAGAACTGAGAGAAGTGTGTTGTCGTGGTACTCGGCAGTGTCTGCGTAAAAGAAGTCCCACTCGAAGGTGACTTGATCGAGACACGTTATGGTATAGCTATAACTTCTTCTTCCACGTTTATGACTGACACGAATATCCTAGGCAGCTTTGTTAACACTGTGCTTTTGAGTAACCTGGTGAATTTCTTGAGTGGCGTTGTTGTAGTGCGTGGTTTTCGAACACAACAAATCGTCGCAACTTTGAACGTGAACAGTTCGCAGAAGTCTGTCTGCTTGGTCAAGAGGTTAGTCTAAGACCATAAGTTTAATTAAGGGGTTATTTTAATAGTAGATATCAACTAAGATTTGCTTAAGAGATTAAAACCCTGACGTTTCGGGACCTTCTATTGGGGTGACTGAGTCACCAATGAGAGCGAAATATATACGGAGGTGCTTCCTTTTTTAAGTCAGCGGGGCACACAGTGTTTATTTGCTAAAACACGGCATACGCTGTCGAAATAAACGCTTCGTAAAGCCCTCGTGGGCCGGTTGGTGTTTCGGTTTGTAGCCTCAATGTGTCACGATTCCACGAAAAGTCGCTTACGGGGGTTATACTCCAAGTCAATGAAGCGAAAATTGTCAAAGGTGATGTGGTGATCATTCACAACGCTCTGTGTACGTACGCAAACAGCACCCCCTCCCCACCCCTCCTCTCCACCCTTATTCTGTCTCTCTCTCTCTCTCGCAAGCGTGCTTCACTCCTTCTTCACTCACTGATGACCGCCGTTCATACGTCAGCTGCTCGAGCTGTACAATTACATTGCGACCATCAGTACAAATTGTTATTTTCATTCCCTCTTTTTTGTATATATTTCGTCAAGTGAACAACCACTTACAACCACCACGTACACAACGCAGTGCTCTGTGGTGGAGCTCCTTTGACGTTCAAAACTCCGCACGTCGTTCTTGAGCTGACGCAGCCTTTTGGAGGAAGCTTTTCGTTTCCCCTGTGTACAAAGTGTGACACTGCGCATGCGCGGTGGCGTGTACAATCCCTTTGTCCCCTATCTTTAGGCAGATGGTCTTAGGTAGTGGTAAAAAGCGTCAGAGGTTGGTACCTTGAAAAAATTTAAATAATTGATAAGCGGCCTCTCGCTGCGTCGCTTTACTTTTGCCTCGTCGGTGCCCGGCTTTGTCTACGTATACCGGCAACCGTGGCATGCAAGCTAGCGAGAAAACCTCCAGCAATGGCTCTTTATTCTATACGCTCGATATTCCCAATTACTTTTTCCTGTAAAGCGTGCTTTGTTACACGTAGAGCAAGCTTGCGAAAAAGCCAGAGGTACAGGAAATTAGGCTGACAAGTATCCTGCGGAAAAACTTGAATTCAGCTGCATAAGTAGAATTCTAAAAACCCCCCTCCCCCCCCCCCCCCCCCTCCTAGAGAGGAATTCAGACAGGGTGAACAGAGTGACGTACTAAAACAATAAACGGTAAATGAAAAATAAACAGTATGATATAATTTTCTAACGGCGTATATACAGCTTTAGCTCAGCGTTTGCTAACAAAAAATGCATTGCATTACGCTCAGAAATTTTTCTCAGCGCTCGTACACTTAAACCTTCGTTTCTAGATTCCAGTCGAGGCTTTTCACGGCGATGTTCGGTCCGAGAAAGGCCGGACGCTGTCTCCATGATCCCTTCGTCGTGGTGTGAGATCTCTGGTATCGTTCATTCGTTTTTTATTATTGCCGTAATAATTTCCTTCGTTCTCGACGTTTGCCCCGAGGTACAGAGAGAAGGAGCTGCGTTATAATCACGTTACACGGCGGCGTGGGTACTGGTGTAAAGGAGCGGGGGAAGAGACGTGTGCCAGCGCGCCGGATGTGGACGCAAGTTTGGCTCCGTCGCGTGACACGCCCAGGGGCTGCTCCTCGGGGGGGGGGGGGCGGTAATCGAGTTACTGCAGATAACGCTGCTCCCATGTCAACGTTCTCTGGAAGCGGACGAGTTGCAAAGAGCCCCGCGACGCAGCATAAGGACGCGCCGGGCGCCGCTTATCATTCGTTCCCGCATTTATCGAACTGCGAAGGCCGAGAGCAGGAACGCGCTTTGAGGACGTGATGAGGGGGGATCAATGTTCCGACGCAACACGGGGTTAGGAACGATGCCGTACATCCAGGATAGCCTTGTAGCGCCCACACAGAGTTCCAGTTAAGGATGTTTTAACTGTTCTGGAGTGTTCAAATGTGGGCAGCTAGAAGTAGGGATGCAAGGTTGGACTAACAGCAGAGCTTGTGGCCGACCTAGATTATGATCAAGGTCTTACTTAGTTGATCTTAATTAGCAGTGTATTAATTAGTATACTCCTAACTAGCGTTGTGTTACTAGCGCTGCCTTAATTAGTATAGTTCTAATTAGCAGGTCATTGATTAGCAAGGTAATAATTAGCATGATTCTAGTTAGAATGGTCTTAACTAGCAAGGTCCTCTCTCTCTCTGCTCCTGTCTATTTCTTTCTCTCTCTTTCTTATCCGCTTATCTGTTCTGTGTTTTTTTTGTTTTCTTCAGAAGGCACACGCATTGAGTTGAGTTTCAGAACTGTTAAAGCATCTTGTGCGCTTTTGTTTCGTGCCATTGATATTATATACGTGTATGAAAAAAACGATGAAATGTTATTTCATTGGAAACTTCAATATGGAGCCGTTGATTAACTATTTTCGCTGTTTATAGCTAATAATAATTAAGTTCAATGCGGCGTTAGCCTTGCCACGTAGAACCGGTAACAGTGCGCTGTAAACATATAATCACATATGGAAGGTATTTGTTCGCGAAAACTTTTTAATGGTTAGACTACTGGTTTGTGTTTATTTTTCTGTTTGCGGGTGTCTAGTACGAATATCTACGCATGTCAGCGCTTCCAGTTTGGGAAAGACCCAGAACATTACTACATGTCTTGTCTGCTAAGCGAGAAGGAGTAGCCGGTGCCACCATCATGGCACCAGCCTCTCCTATTTCATCATTTCAATAAAAAAACAAAAAAACATTCCACTTCACTGCTCCGACAAAAATTTCTTCCTTTCTTTCGTCCATTACAAGATTGTGAAGCGACGGCGTGACGTGTATTAAAAAAAAGGAATGGTTTCGAAACAACCACTGTCGGACTCAAAGGAAGATTGCTACCATTGTCCCATTGTCAGTCTTGTCTGGAAGTACAATTTTGTTTTCGAAAAATGAAAACAAGTGACCTATGGAATCGTCTGAGAGGGGTCTTTTTCATCCTCCGCCGGTCTCAACTACCGATGGTTGCTTCGCTTTACTCGATGAAGTTACCAGTCGACTATGTTTCCGCGATATCGACAAAAACAATTCGAACCGAAATTCTAGCCGAAAACGATCATATCGTGAAAGAAACAAGGGATAGAGAGAAAGAGAGGTGGTCTGATGTTATATATAGAGACGAGGGCGATCAATCTAGTTGGGAAAGGCCCATCATTGCAGTCCACCGGTTTGTCCGGCGGCGGGTTGTTTTGGCGGGTCGCGTTGAGCACTCTACAAGAGGGAGCACGAAAAAGAAACGCCCCATAAGGAAGGCTAAGCCAGGCGATTCACACTGGACGCCAACTGTGAAGTGTTTGTGTCTTTTGTATGTGCTTGTGTGTGAGTATGAACGCGTGCCTCAAAAAAAAAAAAAGAAAGAAAAAGAACAAAATAAAGAAAGAAGTCACGAAGCTCCGGGCTCGTAATCGTCGAAAAGAACTCGGCACGCACCCACCACCTTAACCTTCGCGGTGCTCGGAAGCAAGCCGGTGATTTTCGGCGTCATCGCTTTCTGGCCCTAACCTTGCGACGCTCCCTCCCGGACCGAGCAAGATGACCGTCTTTTGGACCGAGTTGGAAACCTTTCGACGAGAGTTGTACCCATCAATATAACGCGCAGGCTGAAACCTTAGCGTTGTCGTTGTTTTCTTTTTTTTTTTTTAACAAAGTGAACACACGTTCAATTGTCAGGTTGGTTTGTTCGTGTTTCTGTTCTGAACCGAGGTCATAGCAAACCCGAGCGGTCCACTGTGGGTTAGCCCGCTTCGCCACCAAATCCGAACGGCTGGAGTGACTGATAGGTCATTTGTTAGCGTCACAAACAACGAGCGACAATCTTGTTTCCCATCCAAGCACTTACGGCCAAGCACTTCCTTTCCTTAACGCGCCAGAGAGAAATATTGCGGTGGAAACTACAAACTCGCGCCTTTCTTAACCCGCAAACTCTGCGCTTATTTTTTCCTGCCACATACCCGTCACCCAAGTATCGCATTTACCCTGTCCAGATAGCAGATCTGTCGCATATCATATGGCAGTTCTCCATCAAATCTCCCGCCGGCACCCTCAAGCCAAAAAACTCACAGGGTCCATTATGCACTCACCTAAGACGACTAAATGGCGAAAGCCATCTTCTTTTTTTTTCTCAGTCAATGTATTGTTCCTGCCGCCACCCTCCGAAAGCTAAAGTGGTTATCCACCGAGTACAGAATCTGAGGCACCTCACCTGGTTTTGCACTGCCTCCGCGATTGGCTCACCTTTGACCAAGCTACGTTATCATGTGATGACGTCGTCACGTCACGTGACGTCATGATGACGTCACCAGGTGATGATTTTCTTGCATTACTCGTGTGAACGCTGGTCAATTTTTGCGTTTGATGAGGCGTCAAAGGCTTTCGCCTTAAGGATTACTAGTAGTGGGAAGCTGCGGGAGACTGCCCTGCGCAGCTCCGATCCCTTCAACCAGGACCGAGTCCTGAGGTGGGCTAAGGAAGCAGCGGGGGCCTACCACGACTGGTAGACTGACGTTATACCGCGTGAAGTGGTGACTCACGTCCGCCGGGAATGGATCACAGACCTCATGACGACGTCATCCTCTCTACGACGTCATCCTCTCATGATGACGTCATTCTCTCTACCTCTCTCTATTTCGGCCACTCCCCTTTCCGCTCACTCATTTACTTCCTGCTTCCCGAATATTCAGAAAATGACATTTGACAGTCATCATTTAACGCGTGTGTAGCACGAGAAACACACGTTCATATAGTGGTAGACACTCAATACTATCACCATTATAGTAGCTTGCGAACACAAGTGGGGCTACTGACGTGGGAGGCGGTGGTATCTGATCACCGCCGATGGGCCGATGCGGTCCCTAGTTGGTTTGATCGGTTTGCGCGACCGTTGGACCAGCGGGGGCGGCACGCGTTTCGCTTACAGAGACTGGGAGGGACGCCAGATCCGTGACGGTCGCTCGAAGTGTCCTAGTGTTAGAACCTGTTTACTGTAGACGCGGACGTCTCTGCAGTGTGTCCTACGCGATGAGCTTTCGTTGGAGGGAGATTGGCGAACGCTCGCTCTGATTCGAGCTTTCGTTGGAGGGAGCTTCGCGAACGTTCGCGCTGATTCGGAGCAGATACGACACGTAGTGGGATTCCCCGAGGCGTGCATGGGGTCGTGTCGTGGCGGCTGCATGGCGGTCCTCGGGTCGGCCACAACGCCGGTCCATTTCTCGAAATGTGGAGGCATTCTGGATTCCACGTTCTTCGCGAGGTCTGGAGGAGACACTGCTGAACTTTGTTTGCATATGTAGGCTTTATTTTATTATTTTTTTTGTGAAAGCGAAAGCTACAGGTGCCTCATCAAACGCGAAAATTAACCGGCGTCCCGCGTCGGCGGCATCAACACGAGTGATGCAAAAAAATCTACACCACGTGATGACGTCACACTTAGACGTCGTCATGACGTCGTTGTGACGTAACATAACGTGGCTTCACCGTGTGAGGTCATCGCATGACGTCTGCTTATTCAAAGGCGGGCCGATCCCGGAAGCATTGCAAAACAAGGTGATGTGCGGAAAGCGTACAATGCCTCGGATCCTTGAGGCATTGCAAAACCACGTCAGTTGCCGAAAGCTTTCTGAGGGTGGCGCGGGAGATTCAATACATTGAAATGGAAGGAAAAGAAGGTGGCTTTTGCCTTGGAGTTGACTGATGCGGATGCATGACGAACCGTGTGAGTTCCTTTTCTTTCTTTTTTTTTTTTTCCGGTTTGGCGATATGGCAAAGTTTGTGGCTTGTGCGCAGCTGCGAATGCGGACTGAACTGAACTGGCGACGTTGGTGACGTGAAAGTCGTGAGTGAATAAAAAAAATCACAGCATATCCACGGAGTGAATGATGATGAGTGGGCGAAGCTGCGGAGGTTCATCGGTAAACCGTGAATCTTCCGTGAATTCTGCCCAGTACATCATCACCGACGTGAGATCGGGCGCGTTTATACTAAAGGTTCGATGAGTTATGACGACTTGCAGCTCACTTTAATTTTACATGTACGCTGTGAATTTTCATTGTTTAGAAAACCATTGCTTTAGAAAACATCTGGCGTCTTTCGTTAAGCAGCTGGCGTCTTTTCGTTTTGCTTTAGAAACATCTGGCGTTCTTTCGTTTTGCTTTTACAAAACATCTGGCGCCTTTCGTTGGTTTATTTCATCAATCAACGGCGTTTTGAACAAAATTTTTATTGTTTAATCACGCACAGGAGAAATCTCACCAGGCACTACCTTGGAGGTAAACAATGGCTGCTAATGGGAATGAGAGACAGAAGAAGTCGGCTTTTAGCTAACACTTACACTTCTACTTCTACTAACGTTTCCTACTGGAACATGCCAATGGCTGCTAATGGGGAATGAGAGACAGGAGAATTCGGCTTTTAGTTAACGCGCACGCTGCGAATTTTTTGTTGTTCAACAACGCACAGGAAAAATCTCCCATCGGCACCACCTTGGAGGTCAAAGCGTAAGACTAGTTACGCACTACGACTACGACTACGAGGGACGAACGGGTGCCGCCTTAAGGAGCTTCGCCCCTAAAAAAGTTCACAGCAAGGTATATATGAACTGTTAGCGAAACTTCCATAAAAGCCTAGGTGTCAAGTAATTGGCGGCTCGTTGCCACCGAGCCAATATTGCGTGGCCGCCATCTTAGTAGGGGCAGGATTAAACGTCCGCTTTAGGCGAAGAAAAGGGAGCGTTTTCCTTCCACGCCCTATAAATTAAATGTGGCAAATTTTTCCGGACGGATACTGCCCAATAAGCATCTTTGTGTTACAAGTTTCTTCAAGAAACCTCGAAGTCTCGGCAAATATTATTCGAGATCAGGTCGTCAATACTCATCGAGATATCCTACTTTCCTCGGGAACAACTATCTGTTGTTTCAGCGTTAACCTAGCGTTTACATTAACAGAGCGAAACAAGTTTATCTATAAGCGGGCACCAGCCGAAAATAGCATGTTTCCGAGGTTTCTGGGCAAGCACTGGCTTCACTTTAGCCAGTAAGGGGATCCGAGAGCTTATACTTCAGCATTTCTTAACTGCGGATCAGTTTAGGGACTGCCCTGTCGTTCTCTCATGTCTGGCGTTGGTGTCGCGCAGTCTCACGTCTCGCGTTGGCGTCACGCAGGCCCCACGTTTGATACACATAAGCCGAACAGGATGCACGTTTGGAACGCCAGCGCTCGCTTGCCCGTGAACGCCAGCGTCACCGAAGGGCTAATTCGTCTGTCCGAGCCAGCGAGTTTAAGCTACAGCGAAATGCCAGCGTCGGGAGTTAGACACAGATCTACCGGAAAGAGAAGCGAAGGCGAAACACCAGCGCCGGAGTTAGACGCACCGCGCTCGGAGCAGCAAACAGTAGAAAAAACAGTAGAAAGGAGACCATATAGAACAGAAAATAGAAGATCGCAAAACAAATCAGATAGTGTCAAGAAAAGAACAGAAAAGGATATAAAGTGTCACATAAGAACAAACACAAAAAGAACAAATACAAAAAGAACAAAAAAGAGCACATGAACACAGGAAGAGAACACAAAAGAACAAGAAAGAGCAGATAAACACAAAGCAAACACACGCGAATCACTGCTCCGCAGTCCTTCCAGATGTCTCTTGGGGTGTAACTGGCCTGTGTATTTATAAATTTTGATAACCTATGGATAAGCTCCATCCGCAAGACCGCGATGCTCCTGTAGTTCACCCCAGGAAGCTGGATTTCTTTCGATGCGCAGAATAATGTCTCTGCTAATGCATACATTAAACATGTTAAAAAAAGTGTTAAAAAAATTTCTGGCTGATTACTGATGTCGTAATGTCTGATAAAATTTGTCGGGCGATCAAGCCTTCTTATCCAAAACCAGCGACAGATACGTACGTCTACTACGACAAAATTTCACGTCACAAGAAAGGAGTGGGATATTTCATGACATTTTTTTGGAACTTTTCGCATAGAGACTCATGCTTTTCGGCCGTTACCCGCCACGGTGGTCTAGTAATTATGGTGCTCGACTGTAGACCCAAAGGTTGCGGGATCGAATCCCAGCCGCGGTGGCCGCTATTCTTTGGAGGCGAAACGCACGCTAAAGAGCCCCGGGTGGTCGAAATTTCCTGAGCCCTCCACCAAAGCGTCCCTCATAATCACATCGTGGTTTCGGGACGTAAAACCTCAACAATTATGTTAAGGCGAAAGCCTTATATGCCTCATCAAACGCGCAAATTGACCGGCGTTCCCCGTCGGCGGCGTCAACACGAGCGATGCAGAAAATCATCATGCGATGACGTCACCATATTGCGCCATAATGACGTCACAGATCGCGGAAATTTGTGACGCCATCGTGACGTCACGTTGAGGTTACTGTAACGTCACATGGTGACTTCACATGACATACTTGTTCGTTCAAAGGTGGGTCGATCACGGAGGCAGTGCAAAACCACGTTAGGTGCAAAAAGCTTTCGGGAGGTGGCGGGGCTGAGAAGAATACATCGACTGAGAAAAAAAATGAAGATGGCTTTCGCCTTCGAGTCATCTTAGATGAGTGCATAAGGGACCCTGTGTGTTTTTAATTTTTGGCCTGGAAATTCAATATCAGCTTACTGCTCGGCCCTAGTTGAGTACGTAGTGTTCAAATCGCTCACATTTTCTGCTAAACACAGCAGAGTTGCTTTCTGTTTTGGAAGGGGACATGCACTTCATGGGTGAAGCTTGTGTTTTTAAGCGAAGCTTTTTACAGGTTACAGATATCGGTGCCGGAGGTGGAAAAGATCGCGAAATACCACCCGGCGCCGGCGAGTGTATACGGAAGCGGGTGCACACAATGGCGGTCCTCTTAAGGTGCGCCGGTCGCGCGCGTATTTGCATGCGCCGTAGGCCGATTTTTCCGCCACACGATAGCGGAACGCCTCTCCGCTTCACGGGAAGCTGTACTTTGGCTGTACTAGCTTAGAAACCACGTGATGTAAACATCCAGCCGCAAGTTCCACATGACGACCGAGGAGTCGGCAGTGATTCGCACAGGAGCATACAGTCGCAAACTACCCGTGCTGCTCGACAAAACTCACAGCCTCTGCAAGGACGCGTTCATGAAGAGCCTGGTTTGGATTAAGGTTGCCGAGAAGGCTGGAATAAGCAGAAGGGGTAGCAGCAGCGAGTCGGCGTGCCCCAGCATATCTCGCTTTTGCACAGCCTGGCGAATTCGCCGCCGCTGCCGGCCCGTCCGTTTATGTAGCTTCTGCTGGCGTATTTCTATAACTACGGTTTTCTATTCCATCGCTTTGCACGCAGAACTTGAATTCTGCACTAAATGCTCAGGAAACTGGCCTTTATTCTAGAAGTGACGAAGGCGGCGGAGGCATGCATGAGGGGAAGAACAAATGTGACCGTTTCCGACGCGCGCGTACGCGGTTTTCCGGCCGCTCTGACATTTTCTCTTTCTTTTCGCTTCTCAAACGTGAACGCGCATTAAAAGCGATATCTCAAAAGCAGGGCACCCAAATGGGCACTGTGGGACTGAAGAGGTTGAGCAATCACCCCGTCGCATTGTTCTGTGCTTTTTACTGCTTCTTTTATTGATTACTCAGCCCCGGGGTGAAGGAATGAGGTTCAGCTGCTGACCAAATAGAGATTTCTTGGGTGTACGTGTCTAGCATACCGCATTTGCTTTGCGAAGAGCCGTCGGGTTGAACCTCGAAGCGGAGCCTGAAAGTTACGCGGTCGCTCATGCGTTCGCCTAAGACGACTCCAAGGCGTAAACAGCCTTTTAGATGCGAAGTATCTTAAGGCGGAGCTCAATCCGGTGGTGGTGGTGGTGGTGGGGGTGGTGTGCGGCGTGACCGCCCTTACTGCGCATGCGCATACCCTCTCCACATACCCTCTCCCCTTCCCCTCTCCCATACCTCTCTCCACTCCCCCCTCTCCCCTCCCCCTTTCCACTCTTCCTCTGAAACGCGGGCTAGACGTGCCGAAATTCTCTCCTGCGCAACGCCGCGATGAGCTCGAGCGCATGCGCGTCCCCTCCCCTTCTCTCTCCTCTCCTACGCTGCCCCCCTCTCGCCCGCCTGTCGACCGCATTCCCCGCTCGCCCTGTGAGAATTAACGGCCAGGCTAGATGGAAGATACGACGCGCGTAGCGTCCCTCTTCGCGTTCCACGACGCGAGGTCGGTAGCATGCCCAATGAACGCCAACGGAACGGGATCGTGCAAGTGCTCCGGCTTCGCATCGCCTCATGGTCCCCTTTAGCGGGAGATGGTGTAACTTTTTTCTTTGTTCATGTTCTACTTTTAACGTCTTAGCCTATTGTAATGACCCCCCCCCCCGCAGTTTTCTGCATCTCACCTGGTGTTACACTGCCTTTGACCACGCGACGATGCCACGTGTACGTCATTATGTATGACGACATGATGACGCCACAGATGCTGGTGACTTGTGACGTCATGGATGAGTTGGTGTGACGTTGAGTACATGTGACTTTTGGTACGCTGAAGGACACCCGTCCATTCACTTGTGCATCACGTGACTTTTAAACGACTTTTATTTGCTCTTTCTTTGTTATGTGTACGCCGCCGCCCATAGGCGTGCGCACAGGGGGGGCAGGGGGGGGCGGCCGCCCCCCCTAATCATCTAAGAGGGGGGCGCAAAATCTGCCCCGTGCATTGACCTTTTTAGTCACCTAAGAGAGGGGGGCGCAAAATCTGCCTCATACATGGACTTAGTAGGGTGGGGGGGGGGCGCTGCGATGAACCTTCGCCCCCCCTAATGGGGAACCTTGCGCACGCCTATGCCGCCGCCAACAAGGTCCCGCAAAGTATCATCAGGTCTCGCGAAATCTCGCAAAGCCCGTTGACTCACGACACATATAAGGCTCTCGCCTTATACAGGGGCACATTATTACACAGTGACACATGATTAGCGAAAACACTCTAAAAAAATAACACAAATAGGCAGTTCTCAATTCGAGCGAGATACACACAAAACAAAGTTGAAAAAAATTTAAAAACTGCGTTTAAAAGCAAAGTTTCCGAGCTTTGGCCGTTATTTAAAGGCGGAAGCCTTAGATGCCTCCTCAAACACGAGAAGTGGCTGTCGGCTTCCAATGTCGGCGTCAGCGCAAAGTGATGCAAAAATGTCATCACGTGATGACATCATCGTGGCGTCACTATGGCGTCGCATAACGGGACGCCGCACGATGACGTAATTATACGATATAGTCGCTTGGTCAAACGTGGCCGATCTCGGAGGCAGTGCCGCAAAAGCACGTGAGATGCAGTAAGCTGCGATGCCTTCGGCACTAGAGACAGTGTACGGGGGGGGGGTGAGGGGGTAGAGAGGTCAATGCAATCGACTCAGAAGACGCAGAAGAAGATGGCGTTCGCCTTGGAGTCGTCTTAGGCGAATTCATATGGGGGACCGTGTCACTTTCGTTCTTCGATTACCCCCGCACGACGTCGTACATCCGCCCTTTTTCAAACGGCCATGAAAGTTCCTCTTAACAGCATGACTGCAAGGTACATCGTTGTTACACTTTTTTGGTTTAACAAAACCTCGGTTTGTGAGTTGAATCACAAGCGTAACTGAAACGCCGGCATATTTCCCCCCTCACTTTGGGAATAAGTTAGTTGAAAGGAGAGTTGACACCTGAGAGAACAGTGTGGCTGTAGTCAAAGGTCACCCGGGTGATGTCAACAGGTGTTCGAGTGACGCATAAATGTAAGCATGGAGTCCTTTGTTTATTCTTTTCAGTTGCAACCTTGCGCCACGTTATTTACACTCATCCTTATTTTCGGGACGGCTCAATGCTCTCCCATAGCAGAGTACACGTAGTAGTGCCCTAAATTGTCAACCATTTATTCAAGCACATTACTTCCAGTAATGTTCGTGAACGGTCGTGTAAAGAGGAGTGCGTACAGCTTTCACATAGTTGAGTGCAAAGAACTCTGTATTGTCAACACGGCAGCAATGCAATCGGATGAGAACGTCTCGTGAGAGCAAGGCTTTCGCCTGTGCTCTACTTGGCGTTGCCTAATTGGACTGAGCTTTCTTGAAGTATGCATGGCGGGACTGGGATCAGCCGGCGTTTAATAGTATGTCGTTGTTAAGTACCATGCTAAGTGTCATGTTAGGTATTGTGTTAAGCACCATGCAGTCACGGATGACCAGCGCTGAGTCACCGGGTAACACACACACACGCACACACACACACACACACGCGCGCGCACACACACACACGCACGCACACACACACACACACAGACACACACACACACACTAGATGTATCGCATACCACCGGCGTATCAAGTTGTACTTCCGGCTTCAAGTGGCACTGTGCTCCAGAGATGCTGCTTTGATTCAACGAACGTGGGGCATTACTACACCAACCTGCTAGAGAGAACAACATCGCCCGACGACGTACATCTACCTATAGGCCAACAGCAGTCACGTGTTTCTTCCCACACGTTCCGGAACTTCCTGTTTTCTTTGCCACGTGCCGTCGCTGCGCGTCTCGTAGTTCTGTTTGGCAGGGAAAGCAACGGAAGATGTGAGGCGTCGCGTCGAAGGCACTTTTCGTGTTTCTGCGCCCCTCCGGCGCACGCGACATCTTTGTCGGCAACAACCCTGGATACTTCGAAAACTTTTTTTTTCCCCACAGCATTTCACCTTTCGTTGCTCCTCACGTCCCGCCATCTTCTCTTACCTGCCAGTACCGTTTTATCTTTTATTTCTTTTTTCTATACTCACCGGCTCCTGTCCCGGTGTGTTTCCTACACTTTTCCTTCTGGCGACGTGCCACTCATGCCTGACTCGGAACTGACTGACATCCAACTCGTCTCTCAGGTGTTCCGGTTCTCACACCTGCCGTCGTAGCCGCGTTACACGTTCATCGCGCTGTATGGAGCCAGAGTGCGTGAGCCTTCGGGTTCGCTGAACTCTGCTGCTTCCTTGTAAGAACGTGAACTTCGTACTATTACCTCCATGGTCGCTAAGACGCAAGTCTCGTACCGACTTCGTCGCACAGTGGCGCGCGCTTAGCAATAAACTAGACGTAGTGGAGTGGCGTAGTCATGGTGGGTGGTTTCAATGTTCGAACAAATCCCCCCTTCAACATTTTTTTTGTCTTTTATATGTATATATATATACATACGCCCATGCAAGAACACAAAAAGTACTTATTACAATTTCTGAATTCGACGCAGAACGTAAATAAAACGCACTCCGACCTAAAGCGACACCTTGGTGCCGCAAGAAACTTAGATGACTTAAGAGAATGGTGCTTTGGTCCTATACCTTAGGTTTTTTCCTGGTGTCTGGTTGGAGTGCGAATGCTAAAATGCCTGAACTGATGCGCAGATTTTGTGCAAAAAACCGCGTTGCGCAGAAAACCGCGTTTTGTAGGCGACCAACGGCGGGAGCGTTTGCCGACAATCTTTGCAAGGCTAGATCAGCTTGCAGAAAACAGCACTTCTCCTGCTCCTCCTTTTGAATTTAGGAGAAAAAAATGTAAGATATACACCATTTTACGGACGCGCTCAAGCGCCGCCATCTTGGACTGATAACGCTGCAGTTTTGTATCCGTATCAAATAAACAAACAGTGCTACGGTGAACTCGCACGCTCGAAAACTCTTGGGCCGCTACATTCAACGTTTCATGACCATGATCGTTTCATTTATGACATAGAAAGCCGGCAAAACAATCGCTTATCAGCCCAAGATGGCGGCGCCCATGAATCGAAAATAAAATCTTGTAGACAGGTCTGTGTTTCCTCGATTCCTTCACTACACCTCGTAGGAATAAGCGATGACGTCTGAAGATGCCTGCGCGTGGACAGCGAAGGGGGATAGCTTCGGTTTTTTGACAGTTCAACGTGCCAGTACATAACGTTCATTCCGTGTCGTGACGTGCCATATGCGAAGAGCAATGCGAGTTTGCTTACACTTCTAGATCTCGGAAGGAACGCACCCGAGAGGCACCGTCATCCTCTCGCTCTCTCACTCTCGACAATAGACCGATAAACGAACTAACTCTTTCTCAAGACTCTGCTTTTGTGTTCTCAGTGTGACGAAGGCGCGCGCTGTCTCAATCGGCGCATCGCGCTAACGAACTCCACCCCCGCCCGCTCCGAAAGGCTGCGTTCTGGAGTCAGAGTTGTTCGGAAGCCTCGAGGTTAAAGACCAAGTCCGTCTGCCGGGGCGGCAGGCAGCGGGTTGCATCGGTCTCTTTCTAGCAGCGTGGCTATAACACGGATCCCTGCGGAGGATGGTCGGAAGGGGGTGTCGGCCGGAGTACATACACGGTGAGGGCGCGAAGAAAAGGACCAGCGCGGCGTTCACTCGATCGCGAATCGAGAACTCGGGCGCCTCGCTGGGGAGGGCTAACCGGATTAACCGCGCCGCCGCCGCCGCTTCGGCGCTTCAACGCCCGGCGGTGTATAAACGACACCTCCCTGTTCGTCCCCGCGTGTCTGCTGAGCTTGCGTGTGTATATATATATTTCTACGTTTATATCCCGGGTTCCGATTGCCGAATCGACGGAGGCGGGAAGTAGTATTTATAAGCCTTCTTCGGAAGAAAGACAGCGATGGTTAAAGCGAGGATGAGAGAGAGAGCGAGCCGTTTCCGAGAGGTCGGTGTACAGGGTGGCGGCGTGGAACCAGCTGAGTAAAAGGTCAACACTGGGAAATCGTGCGGAGTTTGGGTTCCGGCTAGCTTCCCGTTCTCTCTCGTACCGTCTCTACGTATACTTTGTCTCGAAGTCCACCGCTGTCCGAAGCGCCGTTTGAGTTTTGAGGACTGCACGTTGTTGAGTATGAGGAGGGGGGGGGGGCGGAGGTGGAATAGGGGAGGGCTGCTTCGCTCCTGCACGGAGTTTTTTTTAGTCATCGCCTCGGGGCTACGGAACTTTCACGCAGTTTTCTCCGAGAGTGCAGCGAGATTTGAAGTGTACCACTGGCTTGATAAGGAGTGGAAAATGAAAAGCAAAAGAAAAACTCCAGAAAGTTCCACTCTCAGGAGGTGGGTGATCAGAGGAGCTGACGGACGCACTCCGGCCTCTGCTGTCGTCTCCGACCTTAGTCCATACCAACGTTACTCCTCGTTCCACAGAAGCTTTCTGCACACCAGTAAAGTGGTGTTCAGCTGCCTCCGTGATTGGCCCATCTTTGACTGACCGTCGATGTCTAAAGAGGACGTCATGTTACGTCATGTAGTGGCATCCATAGAGTTTCCTACAATACCTACTAGAGGGAACTCTGGCGCTAGTGTCTATGGGAGCTGCAACGCATGACGCTTCAGCCAGCATGGGAATGATGGGTAGTACACAAATTTGTCTAAACTTCGTACTTTCGGCTCCGTTTGGCTCCGCGTCGGCTGCATCCGCTTTGTCGCAAAACGAAGTTCAGCAAAAGTCAGCAGTTTCACTTCGCCACTTTAACTTCTTTAGGCTCAGCGCTTCAAATCTGGTCACGAAGTTCACAACGATCCATTCTTTTATCCGAAAGAAAACTAAAACATAGCAATAAACAAAGCCACAAGTACGTTTGAAGCCGCAAGCACGAATACTAGGCAAATTTGTGTACTACCCATCATTCCCATGGTAGCTGAACGATCGCAGCGCCAGAGTCCCCTCTAGTTAATTTTAGGAAACTCTATGGTGGCATCATCTATGGCGCAGCAAATTCTGGCGATCTATGACGTCATGGCAACGTCGCATGATGACGTTATTATCTTGACGTCACCGCACTCTCGGACAAGGCCAGGTGGGGTTTTTGTTCGTGGATGGTCGCGGACGGACGCTGCAAAATCAAGGATGTGTGTCATGCAAAAGATGACGTTGAAGATACGAGCTACGAAAGGGTGGGGATTGCAGAATTTATTGCGCCATGGTTTGCGATGAGGGATTCCGGTATTTCGCGGAGCGATTGACGCGACCGGTTGCACGATAGTGGCCGTCAAAATGTGATGCGCTGTTCTTTAGAGATTATATGCGACCTCGACGCTTTTAAAAACTTTCTTGGTTAAACATGCCCGATCCTCATGCCGCATTTTTGAAAACTACAGGTTTTCAGCGCTATACTTCATTGCCAAGTGAAAGCTCTGACGCGAGGGAAAATATCAACCATTCCGGACGCTGCACGCGCTGTTAGTGAAGATGGCTGGCCACCTGCAATTCTCACCAACGAAAAATGTTATGAATTTGTCTGCAGAATGATAAGTTGACTGTTCTGAGCTGCTGCTGTTGCAACAGTGAAACTAAAGTTTGCATTAAAATATCGCCCTTATCCAATGACGGAAGATTTCTAACGTTGCAATCGCCACGTGACAGCTTCTTCACCCTAAGCGTACGGTGCACTTCCAAAAAAAAGAAAAAAGATTAATTTCTATCTGCTTCAGGACTCTTAATAAAGTTTTGTGAATGAATGAATGAATCTGTCTTCGTTGGCAACGCTGTTTCACCGTCAGGAGTTTCCAAGTGAGCTTGCTGCCGTGCCACTACGTGTTCATCCGTGTCAGTTCGCTTGAAAGCTCACACTGTCCAAAAGGATTAATGCGTAACGATCACCTGAAAGCCCGCGTCTACGAAGAGGCAATTAAGGCGCCATAGCTTCACCCCCTGACACGCTGGATGACATGACGAGAGGCGCGAAAACAAAACAAAAAAAGGCTCTCAGAACAGAAACAGTAGTTCCGCGAGAGTGCTTCAAATACTCTTTCGGTTGAGCGCGGCCGTACTCAACTCTAAGGAGCGCCGTGCTCGCTTTTTTTTCCCTCTGTGAAGTTGGCCACCTGAATCAGTTCTACTATCCCGCGAATTCATCGCCTCCCACGGACAGCGGCGAGAGTTCAATTAGTGTTATCCATCTCTCGCGCGGCCTCTCACGCCGAACAATGAGCGACGCCGCGATGGGGGAAGTAGCCTTCCAAGAAAGAAAAAAAAGAAAAAAAGTTCTCCATACGTAAATGAAGTGCGACGCCCTTTTTTCACGCTCATTTACTGACCCCCCCCACCCCCCTTGATATACGTATTCTCTTGCTGTTTCTTTAGTTGTAGGCCTTCTCTTGCTTGAGAATCTAGAAGTACTCGGTTCAAATGGAGGCTAGATGTGCGCGTCTCTATGCATGGATAGATGTATGTGAGAAAGCGTGCGAGTAAGGAGTGTAGGGGAGCAAGAGGGGGTGGCAAGTCGCTTAAGAAATATGGTGCGCCTTTGGCGCCGCGATGAAAAGCGAATTAGAATAGACGCAGGCTACTTTTTCTTTTTTTTTTCATTTTGCCACCCTCTCTAACCCTATCGTTCGCTTTTCGTTCCGTTATTATGTCCGTTCTGCGTATTTTTCCGGGTTCGCCAATCTGTTTATTTGCTTTTCGTTATTTCTGGAGCACTTTTCTTTCTCTTCGAAAAAAAAAATAGGAGAGTAGTTCATAGCGCACCGTCATCTCGTCGACGCCACTGCTTGCCGCCTCTGCAATGTATAGTGTTGTTCACGACTGATAGACGAATTTAAAAAAAAAGGAAAAAAAGAAAGAACAAAGAGAGGCTCGTTGCTGGTAAGAAAGTTCCGTTCTTTCACCTTTCTTACGTTTTTCTTTCTTTTCTTCTATACGTAGCTATGTCGTCACGCAGCTGTACGCAGTTTTGTCGGGGTTCGGAAAGGTTGCAAAAGACGGAAGCGCTGAGGAACAACGGAGGAGGGTCTTGACTATGGGTGGAGTAGGGTTTGGGGAAGGGGGGGGGGGCGCAGGAGCGGGGGGGGGGGAGTCAATGCCGGCGTGGGCTCATGGTATGATGGGGGAGCTGCTACCACCTTTTTCTTTCGGGTGCGGAGGCGGCCGAGGAAGGGGTTCCTTCAAGAGGAGGAGGTGGGCGTGCGTTCATCAGCAGTCCATTTATTTCCAAACGAGCGCTCGCGATTTCACCCGAATGCCTTCGCTTACGCATACTCTCCTACCATTTTCTTTATTTCTTCTTATGGTGATCTTTCCTAACTTTTATGTGGTTCTTTTTCCAGCGCGATCTTTCTACAGCAGCACGCGCAACCGTCGACTAATAGAGCAACGGAGGGTAGCTTCTTTTTTTTTTTTTTTACCCGCGGCGGGTGGCGACAACTTTGTTGGATTCTGAAGGGCCTGGCCACGGCAGGGCACATTTGACAGCTGCGAACATCGTTTGTCACCGAGTCGTCAGTTGTTCTCTCGCGTTAAAGAGGCGGAAGCGGGAAGAAGGTTGCGTGAAGCTTTTTCGTAATAGGAACCGGTGACAGGTCATTGACAGCGCAGTATTGGAAAGAGCACGAGAATGAGAAATAGTTAAAGTACGGTGCCTGCTATGCAATCTCCGTTAAAAAAAAAAACGCATCTGTAAGCAGGTTTGTGCATACTTTCAGTGTCAAGAACAGCGTGAGCTGTAAGTATGCTTGTAGTTCCCGAAAAAAAAAACGAGACCTATCAGTCGCGATACTCAGCTGATACCGTAGATAATTGATCATACTACATTATGATCCAACTGATACCGAGCTCATTGAGAGAGAGGGCTTCTTGCGGCAGTGGGCATAATACAGGCTGATGAATATTACGACGGAGTTTTCATACAGTTCCCTCGCGTCCGCATAACTTTGCGTGCGTCAGCTCATGTCTCTTTGAGATGGCTCTCTACCGAAAACATCCGACGTCCGCCCATTCTCAGGTGGTGGATTGCAACTTTGGGAGTACGTTGAGAATCAAGATGTGCTTTTACAGTTGAACCCATGTGCAATCGGTTCTTACTGAGTTGCACATGGACGCATTATCTCGTTAGCATACATAGGACGAGCTTCAAAAAAAAAAAGTAAGAAAAGAAATTCAGGAACTCTTCCCCTGTCTGGAAAATGCGGGCAAGCTAAGCTTGGCGTGTGCGAGCCTGATCTAATACTTTGTTTCCTTCTGTCTTTATTTGTATCCCCGACGAAAGCGAAATGGCTGTGATTGGTCGCGGGCAGGGCGTGAAGGCGCGCCTACGCAATTGGTGCATCGTGTCTAATGACTCATGTTCCGGCGCCTGCGCCGGAACGTGAGATCGTGCGTTCGTATCCAGGCAACAATGAAATGTGGTAACATGAAATGACAAGTATCCTCGATAAAAGATCAGATTGCCATATCAGAAACGGCTGATCGCCAACAAGCTCACGATCAAGAAAACATCAATTATTGGAAAGCGGCGCGTATCAATAGGCACATCACCGGCGCACCTTCCAAGGCCTCATTTCTGTACCCGGGCATGTGCTTGGTTTTTCGCGTACAACGCCACCACCGGAATCTGTGACTCATAATAGGCTCCGATTGAAAGAGTTCGGGGTTCGTGGCAGATATCTTGGGAACCATTTCATCTCTTTCCGTATCGAAACGGTGGGCACAGCCAAATGAAATGTTCTCAGTCACATAACTAGGGCTTAAGTCAACGTGCACAATTGGGTTTCATATCTACTATTGGTTCTACGAACGGTGATCTCGGATACTGTGACACGACGTCCGAAAGCTTCCCGGTAAAGCGGATGGCTTTTTCAGAAGCCATGATCGATGCTCTGCTGCCGCTCTCGCTAACGACGTTTCAACACGCATTCCGTAATTCGCTTCGTTTACCTTCGATTGCGTGATGTGGCGCATCATTACTATACTTCGTGCGTCTTGGGCGGTATGATTCCATTGGCTTGATTTCATCGTCGTGAACTGATTGGATAATGACTCTCATTGCAGCCGAATGGAAATTACGAAAGCGTCGGCAATGTTAACACACAAACTAGAGAGCCTATCGTACTTTTTTTGTGTTTTATTCAATTCTCCTTGACGAACATCACGCTTCTCTGGTATTCAGTCTAAGGATGGACGATCGATAGCTGCTTCTTACTTTGAGTTTAGCCCAAATGGAAATCGTTACAGCTAATTCCGTACGCTATGTTACGACGTTTTGAGAGCTCTTTTGGGACTGCTGGCTCGGCTTTTCACTCGAGCACTTTCGCCCGCCTTTATGCAATCTCCTCTGCGTTGTATCGTAAGACAACGGGTAGACACGCTCTCGGTGGATCATATTGTATAAGTTATGAGAGAGAGAGAGAGAGAGTGAGAGAAGCAAGGAAAGACAGGGAGGTTAGCCAGACAGACGTCCGGTTTTCTATCCTGCACTGGGGGAGAGGGACAAGGGGTGAAAAGATAGACAGAGGAAGAGAAGAGGGATGGACACAATCACGAGCACACTTGGGGGAGCACATCCAGTCTACACGGCAGTCGCACGGATCTGTTGACTTTAAGTACTTCAGTGGCGTTTTGATTGCCTTCTGTGCCTTCGAGGCACGTGTCCGCGGTCCTAGAATTTTGTCTGCAGAAAATGGTCTCGAGTCCAGTTGGTTCAGGAACACCCGGAGCGGGCATCTCCGAGTGTCATAGCGAGCGCAGCTTCACGGGACATGCTCAATTGTCTTTTCGGTACCGCAGTATTCGCATGTAAGAGGTCCGATGCGAAACTTGTGCGCCTTTGTGAATGCAACGCCTACCCTAAAACGGCATAAAAGCGTCGCGTCGGAGCGGGAAATTCGCGATGGTAGTTGTAGCTTCAACTAAGGCTCATGTTCAGATGGATGACGCCTTTGGAAGCTATAGGAGACGACCAAAACGTGTATATCAATGGCTACCAGGACATACCGGCATGACTGGTAATCTATTAGCCGACGAAGCAGCCAGATCGGCCCCTCAAGGAACTAGAGTGGCTCCGATCCCTCTGTCAAGGACTGATGCGGCGAGACAACTTGATTTACTGGTTCGAAATCGTAACACTAATGAGTTCGAAGTGTTGTGGACATTGTCAACTATATCCGCTTCGAGTCGTGCTACACAGAGATCTACTTGAGCCAACGAGGACTCGGTTAGCTCCTCGTTTAGCGCGTGAAGTTTTGAGCATCACAATAAGGCAACACCAAAGGAAAACTGCGTTACGGGAGGCTGATTTTCGGTCCGTCATCAGTGCAGGAGTGAAGTGGACAACCGGCAAGCTTGAGGTTCTAGACCAATGGGTTATCAACAGTCCGGCGATTGCTACATACAATGTAGCTAAGATTGTATTCACAGGCAACAGCGTTCGTGGCTGAGGGAAATGTATTGTGAATGCTACTTCCTACCGCTACCCGTAGCGAAGAGTCACGTTTCTCCGCGAAAATTCAGGCGGCACACGAGGGTTTAGCGAGGGGTATTTACAATGCAGTCGCATGTGCTGCATGTACGCGGCATGGGTGCCAAACGAAATGCTAAGAAGAAAGAGATGTCCCAGTGCGCATTGAAGTTTTATTCGAACTCACAACAAGACAAGTGTGCCATCTTTCGAAAAGTCATTTGAGAGACTTTAGTTCACGACCGATGCCACATACCCGTGAAGCATTGTATCTGTCACTTAAGAGAGAGAGAGAGATGGGAGAACGGCAGCGAGGTTAACTGAAAATGAAACTTGTGGTTCGCTACCCCACATTGGGAAAGGAGGGAAAGACGGCAAGTAGAGCGGAGACAAAAAAAAAACAAGCGTTTCTATATCCCCCATAAAAAGGTGCTGCAAAGTTAAAAAGTGAGCACCCATCGACTTCCGGCGTGACGACTGTACAGTTTATGGCGCTGTGAAACACCACTGCTGCTGCAATTCAGCGCTTGTGTACAAAGAATGCAGTACTGATGGGCAGGTTTTAGCTTGTGGGTTGTCATGAAAGCTGGACGAATCAACCAATGGGGTGCTGACGAAAGCTACTTTTCGCGTGAACGCTTCATTGAAAAAATCTTTAAGCAGGAAACAGATGGTGCGATCTTGCGTCCGACCCGACGTCCGACGTGCCGAAAGGCTGAGAAGCGGCACGACGCTCGGATCCGGAGCGTTTCGTGGTACCGGTACGCCCGATCGGATATCCGTCGCGCGGCACAATTTTGGCATTCTTAGTCGTCCGACCGGCGTGACGACGACACCGTCCTATCGCCATAGCAAATGATAGCGCCGCAGACGTGTGACGTTGCGCTTCTGGTGCCACCGGCTGGTTCCTCCTCGCTCCAAATCACTCCGGTCGAAACTACCAAGGTATTTGTCTATATCGCCGCTCACGGCTGCAGGAAAAGCGATCGGCAGCGGTTTATTTATGAGCCGAAACAGTTCATATATAGTACCTAAAATGTGGCTCTGCATAGCAGCGCCCACTGCCAAACCACTCGCGAGATGGGGAGCGCTGTTCCGCAGCTAACAGCGACACCGGCCGCCTCGGCGAAGCGGTTCGCTTCGCTTCCACGTTTGCACTGCACACCGAAGGCGTCGAGAAAATCCAATCGCACATATTAACGCACAACATAAGAGTACATTCGTTCATCGTTTCGGTAATAACAGGCGATCTATGACTAGCTCGCGCTGGATCGCAAGCGGCCCAGCCGCCGCGGCCGCCTAGGCCTACCGTCCACATCGGTGGCTGTCAGCGGTATACCATTGTGGTGGCGGGCCTGTTGTGGCGTATTTGTCGCTCGCAAAGGCATGGTTTCATTGACTATGTTCTTGTAAAATGAGGCAGTGTTTTGTAAAAGTAGTTTGTTTTGTACCTCATGGCGATGACACGCAATTTTCCGAGCGTACGTGGCGTTTGCCTGAACGCGGCGCCGCACGTCGGCTGAGATGCAGTATCGTATCGTGTCGTGTGTTCATGCGCTTTAGAATGGTCGTGATACGACTGAGACAGGCATATAGTGTTAGAACGACTATTCCCTTTTAAGATACCACATAATATCTGCCTGATCCTGCCGCGAGCGCGTAATGGAAGTGCAGTCAACCACGAAAGTTTACGGACTACGCGAGCGCGGGGCCAAGGGCGTCTTCGCGACGTTTCCGCTACGTCAGCGGCGATCGACAGCTGCGCTACGCCCAAGATCTATCCTCCCTTTATCGAAGGCCTGGCTATTTTCTTATTGAGCACAAATATTTTCCACCTTTGTCTTCTTAACGCGACGCGCTCTTCAGCAGCCATGACTACGGGCTTCTGTCTCGAGAGCTATCTATCAGCATGAATGTTATCAGTTGCAACCGCTCTCACAAAGTGATATCTACCCAACGGCACACCGTTCGAGGCATGCCGTGATAGCTGTGATTCGGCTATCAAAGTAGAAGTGTGACTGTCATATTGCAGAGAAACGCTTTGCGGGAACAACAACGAAAAAACAATGCGCTGTGCGCCAGTAGAAAACTGATAAGCCAGTGAATAACGAGAAGACCCATTTCCGGGCCAGCGCTGCGGTCGACGATAGGCGGCGCGGACAGGCAGTTTAGCACGCACTCGCGTAGTCCGTAAACTTTTGTGGTTGACTGTACAACAGTCTTTCTTTTGTTCGCAGTAGAACGTGAGACGGAAAGCGAGGGGACGCGAAATAAGACCGCATGCGTTTACGTACTTGCGTAGCGTGGGCTTTGTAGCTTATTTTGGAAATTAACGAAAAGTCTAGTGTCAAGCCTAACGATGACGCATTTCGACCGTGTCGCTGTAGTTGATCGCCGCCCATCCATGTGCTAACCAAACCTTACCTCTTTTTTTGTTTCTTCTCTGTTTTGTCTTCTAGGTACGTACATGAGCGACGTTCATTTGCCGTTTAACTCCTTACCCTTTGGTGAGAAGGACTACATCTCTCTATCTCTCTCTGCATATCGCTCGGTAGCACCTTTACCCCCCCTCGTAGAAGTCACGTGCTCACCGCATGCGCCTGCCCACAAATGCACCAACAGAGCCCGCACCTCCCATTTTCACGTATGCTGTTGCTGCTTCTGTTTTTTTTTTTACCGCAAGCATATGTTTTGCCCGAATATCGAGAAAAAAAGATATAGCACCCATGTTACGCCACTATGCCGTAGCGTGCCTTGCCGGCAAGCATACGACACTCACAGAACGCACACACCGCACGCATGTCGTGGCTCGTCGCACCGAGATGTTTATTGTACACACATTGCGCATAAACGTGCTTGTCGGAGTATAGAAGTGCCGTTTAAGGTTTATCCACATGCTGGTGTTGCAGAAGGCAAGAGTCTGAGAAATGCGAAAGACTTGCGTTCCAGTGAAGAGCCGGAGCCACATCCGTTCGGAGTTCTGCGCGAAACATCATCGTTGGTAGCGGAACTAACGTAATCAGTCGCCGAGATTCTGTGTTATGAGGTTTGGTAATGTTGAATCTCATCACTCGGCGCATTTTGCGCGAGTACGCGTCACACGAGGACACGATAGCGAGGAACGTCAGACGGACTTGAACAGCGTACCAGCGCCGTTAGCGCGATGCCGTGGTGTCGCCGCTCCGCGTTGTTATTTCTTCGCTGCATGTGTTGATATCTCCGTCTGTTTCGACGTGTGCTGTACGAAATACCGCTGCGAAGGTGTCTACATCTCATGACAGCGTTTGGCGCTTCAACGAGCGATTTGCTGATTTCTTTTAAAATACCCCGCTGAGAAAGCGGCGTGACGGCTTCGCTGGCCCTGAGTTTCGCGCTTTTTGTTACGCGGCGAGAGGCTGTTAAACGATTAGCCAACTTGAAACTGAACAGAACTCAGGATTTTTATTGGGAGTGTGAACTTACGCTTCTCCGTCATACCGCAGAGCGCAGCGGTGAAGCACGCTTTACAGAACCTACGACACGCGGTCTCCCGTTACCGCTCGGGCGCGCTTTCAGCGCCCGGAGTGATAGCCGGGCCCGGGCCCGATGCGGCCGCAGGCGGCGGCTCCGAGCCCGGCCCCCTTTCGACAAGCTCCGCCCCGGGTCCCGCCTCGCTGAATCAATGGGGAGATAGTTGAAAAGAAAGGGAGGGAATTCAGTGATGCAGTATGCTAGCTCCGAATGTTGGTAGTGAGGGAGAAGGTAGGGAACAGGCCAATTTATTGAGGGAGGCCCGAACAATCCGTTCGCCCGCGCGCTCGTCCCCAGGGAGACGCAGCAGGTTGTTGCTGCGCGCTCTCTTCCCTTTCGTGGTCACCCTAACGGTGAGGTGTCAGTCACTCTCGCCGTTCCATTTTTAAGGGAGGCGGCCGCTTCACTCGCGCCGGCCAGCCATGCAAACGGGACGCCCCACCTCTAAAGCAGTCGCCCACGTTCACCCCGTTCTGTCTCCGTCTGTCATTCCCCCCGCGCAGGTCAAGCAGGCTCGGCTCTCTTCCCTTTTTTTCCCTTATCACTTCTCCGTTCGCTCTTTCTCCCCTTTCCTACATTCGCTGGAAGTTTCCCACCTTCTTGTCTCTCTCCCGTTCGCGTACTCCCCAATATCTCTCGCTCCCTAGGCTTCGTTACTAACGTATCTCGACTAGTCAGAGGCTCTCCCCCACTTCCCCCTGTTCTTTCCTTCCCCAATTCGGCTTGGAAGCTTGCCTCCTTTCTTGACTCCCTTTCGTTCGCACACTCCCTAATCTCCTTCTCGCGCCTTCGTCACTTCCGTATATCGGCTAAATCAGAAGCTCTTCCCCCTTGCCTTTCACTCTCCCATTCCCCAATTCCCGGCCACTCTTTCCCTACTGCCACGTCGCGTTTGCGACGCGATGTCCTTGGGCTAGTAGTCGGCACGATTTGCCGGCCAGGTGTTTGTGGGCGTGGGGCGTTATGGGTGACGCCGCGCGCTCGTGTTTGTGTCTCACGGTTGCCCCGGGATACGAATTCGTCACAACCGAAGGAGAGGGAGATGCGGAGTCGTTTTCAGCCGGCGGCAAGGATGCGACATAGAGAGAGAGAGAGAGGTTGTTTGCCTGTGGTGAAGGGAGTTCGGGAGGGAGGAGTGGGTGGTCGTGTGTCGCTGGACGTTCGCTAGTTGCTCCCTACTTTTCCACCCTTCTTTCCTTCGCTTAGTCGGCGACAAACACTGGCTTCGTTTTACGTTCGCGAACGCTTCACAAAGGGGCGTCATAGGGTAACGCGTGGGCGAGGAGAAAGAGAACATAAAGAGAAGAGAACGGATGTACTCCGACATCTAAGAGCGGACGCGGAAAACCATTTGTTTTGTATTCATCCATACTGATCTATTGCTTTATTCTACGGGCGTATGCCAGCAGCGCAAATTCTCGGTGTGCTTTAAGCATTATCTACTTGCGTCTTTAGTTCGTGCTATCTTTTCTATCTTTTTATTTCTGTGATGCCCCGCGTGAAAAGGCTATCGCTGTTCGCAGTCATTTATCTCGAATAGGAGGGGAAAAAATACACGACAAAACTATGTATACGATATCCTATTGGCCTAACTACTCTCTTTGTCTATTTCTTTCTTTCTTACTTCGTTACTTTATATGAAGGAGATTAAGGAGATGAATTTATGACCGCACGCTCGCATATTGAGTAGTAGTCTACGGGTCGGGATTTTTTCAGCGCTATGCATGTTTGCGTGGTGGGTTTCATCGTACAATAGTACGAGTTGTCCGCCTCGGCGGTACAGTGGTTTTGGTGGTCGGCTGCTGACCCGAAGGTCGCAGGTTCGATCCCGGCCGCGGCGGTCGTATTTCCACGGAGGCGAAATGCTAGAGGCCCGCGTACTGTGCGATGTGAGTGCACGTTAAAGAGCATGACGTGGTCGATTTTCCGGAGTCCTCCACTACGGCGTGCCTCATATTCATATCCCGCATATTCTTGTTAATAATAACAGTGGGAGTTCGCCCTTTTCCCGTAATCTTCATGTGAGCACTGTCTGCACAAATTGAAGTGAAGAAAAAAAAACTTTATTAGGTCCTGCAAAACGCGACTGGGTCGCCGGCAGGCTTAGCTTGCCGGTCCCTAGGTGGGAGTGAGCCAAGTCCGCTGTCTGCACAAATGTCTGACGCTTTCGCCATTGAGTACCTCACTTCGCTGTTCTTTGTTCCTCTATTGTTTTTCTTTTCCTTATTCGCATATGGCTTTAAAAAACAAAGGAAAGAAAAAAACGAAAACTTGCCGTGACAATACCGCCAAACGGCGGCGCCGGCTCGAAAGGCGGCGGCGTCGTTGTCATGGCAACCGTTTGCCTATGGGCGAGACTGTCGCGCTGTTTAAACGAAACCGAATGACGCAGCCTGTTTGCTCGCTTCGCCTCGGAAACATGTCGTTCTGCTTCGCCGGGCAAAACAAGGTGAAGAAAAAAATTGCGACGACAGAAAACTACTGGTGTGCAAACCGAGCCCAGGCTTTTTTTTTTTTCCTCAGCAGGGTGTACGCGACTAGACACCAACAAACGCTGCGTTCTTTTTTCGCAACTGTATCGGTCGGCTTTCGCTTTGTCCCGTTGTTCCCCTGCTTGGAATTCGCGAACGTGACTTCCATGGGAAACCGGCGTGACACCTGTGGACCTTAAACGCTCCACTTTTTCTCTTCTTTGACGCGTTTACTGAATACCCAGACGAGGAATTTGTTTATAGGGGGGGGGGGGGGGGGGGGGGAGGGAGGGCGCATTCTCGTCCGAACGCGTGAACACTATTATTTCTTATGACGACTTCGTAGGACCGTCTCGGAATGATAAAAACGCTCTTCGCGTGAAACTGGTGTTGTCCAAAAAAAAAAAAAAAGATTTCGGACAGCGGATGCATCACTGATCACCTCTTCACTCTCGCTTTTTTTTTCATTTGGATGAGAAAGCAAAGAATGTAGGCTGCGTTAGAACCGGCTATCCCAACACCACGAAACTGATATCGAGTTACTAAACAAGAAAAAATAACGAAATAATCAAACATGTTATGTACAGGCGCGATCAACGTTGTACGAAGAATGTCTTTCTAGGCCGAGTTCGAAACGTACAGGGTGTTCGCACAGAGTACCGTAGATATAATCTATAGAAACATTTTTCATGCGCTTGCAGACGTAACGATGAAGAGAAATATTAATGTTAGTTGCATCCCCCAAATAAATAATGGCCCTAAGGCTTTTTTGAGGCACTAAATTTTTACTTTTATTTCGATGCAAGCTTGTAGGACGTGTAGGACGCTTGTAGGACGGCAGGACGTGTAAGATTTTGGGCCTCTCTTGTGTATGAACTCGGTAATTGTTTTGTGTTATTGCTGCTGTTTATTTAGCTGTCCTAGCTTGATTAAGCGCTGTATTAAAGGATGGTTTGCGAAAAAATCACAATGTTACGCTTACAAAGGTCTACAAGTGAATATTACCTGGCGAAAATTTTCCTTCCTGGATATCTCTGCTGCAGTGCTTTCAGCAATAACTTTTTCAAAGGGGTGGAGTGTACGCATGACGGAGTGTGCGTCGGGAAAATAGGTGTGTAGTGAGCTTCTACGTAAACCGCAGACAACCACTGTACAAATGTTTCCAGTACCAAGTGTCTGCTCAGTTTGCATAAACTCAAAAACGTCTACAGTTGAGACCGAACGCTGACTTCACACCTTGGTGTGAAAACCTCGGCGGAATCTGAACGTTGTCTTACAAAGTAGTAATAATAATAATAATAATAATAATAATAATAATAATAATAATAATAATAATAATAATAATAATAATAAATAAATAATGAGCTTCGATTAACTTAGAATATGTAAATACGAGAACCAGGAAGTAGTCAGGCCTACTATATACTTTACTATACTTTATACTATATTTACGAAACTCACGCAAGTTGAAAAACGCGGCACACTGAAGCGGACAACGATATACAAAAATAAAATTCTAGTTACCTTGTGCTCTGAAGCCATGGCACAAATGAAGACAGAGGTACGTTAGCCGAGGTGGAATGTCTGTCCTGGATGTTTTTACTATTTCAATAGAAATGGTCAGACATACATATACAGGATGAGAACACACAGAATGAAAATGTAGCTGGGGAAGTCTTCCCTGGTACAGTGATCAGAGCCGGTGCGGTGTGGTGTGGTGGATGGCAAGTTTTTCCTATCAGAAACGTTTCACCGATTCGCTGGCTTCTGCTTAACTGATCTGCCGTATCTGACAAGAGCTGTTTCCTCAGCTTTCTGTAATCTCAGTATGTTAAGGTTCACTGTTTCATAATGTGTTGCAGGGCTCTCCCTTTTCCCGTATTTATCTTCACGTACGCTGCGGTTTTCTCTTGAACAACTATCGGGGCTTGCGTATATGGGAATTGCATGACTTTGCAGTACATCATCACCTGCACCGGCAGTACACCAATCAACTTTCGCCAACGTTGTTAAGGACGACTTACCTTATAAGTTCACAATTGTAACCCTAATTACGTCATAATGTCGCAGTGGTAAAAGCCATTACTAAACGCTGGCAAACGTTATTCGGTAAGCATCACGGCACTTACCAATTTAGTGTGCCAGGGATGTCCAGGGCAGCAGTGGTGGGTGCGTTTCGGCTTGAATTGGCTTTAATTTATATGCAGTTGAACTGCGAAGATGACTAGGCAATAAAAGCTGCAATTAGCTGCATGAGGTGTACCTGGCCATCTCATACAAAGGGCAGCTTCACAGCGCACAAATAAAACAGGCTAACGCTTTATGGTACTAACAAAAACAGTATTTTGTACAAGCGTAACAAACTAGGTTGATCAAATGAACACGAACCTCTTACACGAGTATTTACAATCATACAAATATATGTCGTAGATCATTTAAAGGCAGAACAGATATGTTTAGGTTATATTCTTTGCGCGTCTGACTTATTAAGTCTCGGTAAAAAAAATGCAGCATTTGGTCGTCATAGGTAGTTCTACTAGCGTTAACGTTCCAGCGTGGGCAAGACGAAATGCAAAACGTCGCTGCGCTACTCCCCGGTATTGATTGACAAGCTTTTGTCGTGCGACCGTTCAAACAGGCGCCCGGAAAGCGAGCGCCAGGTGCGATGTGGTGACGCCCACCACTCCCTTCGCTTCTGTTCTGTCTCTTGCCTGGAAGTCTTTTTTTTTTTTTTGTCAGGTGACGAATGCTGAACTTAATTCTCGACGAAAAACAGGAATAATTAGATGACCTTACTTTTCTTCGTGACGCTTTTATCTTTTGCTGAAGCAACATTCTTTTATCAATCGTGTTACTTCATGTGATACTTCATGTGATACTCCATGTGATGCTCCGTGGGATGCTCCATATGTGATACTTCATGTGATACTCCATGTGATGCTCCATATGTGATACTTCTGATGCTCCACGTGATACTTCATGTGTTACTTCATGCAGTACTCCGAACTCTGTGATATTCCATGTGTCATCAAACGCATATAGAATAGCACAATGTAAAACACCGCATATAAGAAACGCTTTACATCTTTCTTGAGACAAAAAGTAGCCGGTGCCGCACGCGTGCGGTATATCCTATTTGTTCGTCTTGTCAACAAGAATAAAATAGAGATATCATTCATTTTTTTTTATGCGACTCGTCATCGTATATCTCAAGCTTGGCCTTCGCGTTCGCGATTCCTGTACACTCGGTACCACTTCTTTGTATCGTGGAGAGGTTTCCGGAGTGTCGCGCTCGAAGCGTCCTCGAGCGGCATCCGGCAGCACTCTTGACGAGCTCCGCAGCACTCAACCTGGAGGCCGTACACAAGAGTATATTGTACATCTATTCCTCTCTACGACAGGCCGCGTACGACGCGCTTGTGTTTATTTCAGCGCACGTGTGTGCCGTGGTGCAGCGTAACTCTTAAAGGCCTTGCGATTCCTCGTGTATTTCTTTGCACATACCGGTGCGGTGCCTTGCTCGCCCTAACAAGACCATCATTACGGGCTTTTTCTTGCGCCCCAGGGCAAACGCGTGATGTGAACACGTGCATCGATGACTGGCGTAAAGAATGCGACTTTTATAGACAAAAACAACCTACAAGTTGGAGCAAGGAAAATAAGGGGCACGCAGTCGCTCCTGGCGCGAGGCTTTCCTGCGAATGCTTTGTTTGGAGGAAGGAGGCCGCGGCCAGGACTTCGTGGCTTTTCCACGCACCCTTAGCCACGATAGTTTTTTTTTTTTAATAGCTCTGCACGAATGCGACCCGACCGAACGGGAACTCGTGCTTTGGCTTTCATTGCTCGGCGTTCCCAATGCAGACGAGGGATGACTTGCACAAAAAAAAAACAAAAAAAAAAACAAAAAATCGTGCCTTCGACTTGTGTTGAGATTGGGTGGCGTTCCTGTTCCTTAGTTCTTCGTTCCACGTGGAGATTCAATCAGTTTCTCCAGTCGTAAGAGCTAGTGCTCGAAGGTATTGCGCCAAGTAGCCGAATCGGAGTACGGCTCAAGTATAGCTCAAGTTAGAATAAAAGTGCACCAACCAGTCTGAACGCAGGTATACGTATACGCGCAAGTATGCAAACAGAGGTTACTGTTAACTATGAGGCAAGAACAAGGGACGCCGGAACTGACACAACTTCATTTTCGTAAGATCTTTCTTCTAAGTTTGTTGGGCGTCATGTATAACGGTATTGTATACATTCGACTGACCCGGGCCCTTTTATAAACAGCACATAGACGTGCTGCTTTCTGACTACAGTTGAATACCGAACGAGGGGGTGTGTGGATGAGTGCCTGCCTGTAAGGTGTCATAGGGTGGGGGGTTGGTCTGAAATAAATTTTTGGGGGTGTCCGAATCCTCCCGGGGAGGTGGTTCTTGAGGGGATTTGTATAAATCTTTGCGTAAATGTCATTGCGTCTACCAGAATACCGGACATGCTGGAACTTTCTTTTAACTGGGCACGCACGCAAGCGCGTAGGCGATGGTGTCGTGAAGGGCCGCGTTGTGAACTTCGCGTGTTTATGATTTAACTGTGTGCTAGTTACTGTTTTCTAAAAAAACCTGGTTTTCCTCTAGAGGGCAGCGCCATGGATTGTCCCGGAAGAGCCAACGTAGAAGGAAGAAACGCAACAGTATATCAGTGTCTATAAGCTCTACGCTTGACGCTTCGCGCGTGTATATATACGTAGAATGTAGGAAGCAAGAAAAGAAAACTCTGAGGCGTCCGAACCATTGAGGTTCGGAAATAGAGCGAAGGGCAGGGCATGTATGAAGTAAGGGGGGTAAGTGGCTCCATCTGGCGCCGCTGTGGCGCCGGTATCGGCGGCCAATTTGCTGCTGGAGAAGAAGAGAGGAGGCACAGATGTGAGGGGGTTGCCGTGGCTGAGAGCGCGAAGCAAAAAAAGGCTCGGCAGGAGGGAGGCCTGAAGCGGCCCCTGGGGCCGCCTTAATAAAAGTTGATGTGATGGATGGCGCTTTGATGGACACGGCTGGCGGAGAACAGCGTGTGCTGCAAGCCATGGGGGGTGGAGGGGTAAGTGGGGGGTTGAGGAGAAGCTTCGAACTAGAGACTGTACGCCAAGCAATCGCTTCGGCCACGCCGGCTGGTCACTCGGCGTCTCTGAGAACCAAAGCGCGTCGTGGTTTTCGCGTCCACCGTTTCGCCTTTTGGGGGACCGCCGTTTCGTTACAAAGGATAGTTCGCGAGAATTGGGCCCTTACAAGGCCGGTAAGGTTGTCATTCCAGACAGAAGAGGCTCGCATCCAAAGATCCGTGCCATGAAGTAGTTTTCTCTTTCTTTTGTGCGTGATTTTTACGCTTTCGGACGTAGAATTCTGCGGCCAACGATTCTCTTTACACGGCGAGACATAACTGGTGGCAAACAGTCGGGCCTTGACAGCACAAAGCGGCCGTCAACCTTTTGCGACGCGCCTACAGGCACGGTTTTCGTACACCTCATGAAGGCGGGTCAATTCAATTTGGGCCGAAATCCTGTAGTCGTAGAGCTGCTAACGGGTCGAGCTGGGTCGACCCAAATTTAGTTTCGACGCCTTCGTTTTGAATTCCTGTAAACGATGCTTACTACGCCGTCGCAATTACCTCGGTAGGCATATTTTATTACACCATCTTGTACTGCCTCTAAACGTACCGCTGTGACGGCTCGGACGGATAAAATACCTCCATTACGGAGCTATAGGGCTGATTTCACATATGCATCTTAAGACTCCTAGCACACCATTCATATCAACATATCAACTAGCTCACCATTCATATCAACAGGTCAACAGTCAACGGACTATAATGGCCAGTAAAGCTCGCGCATCCGATCGCAGAAGGCAGTCACGATGCAGTTGGGTAGCGCTTGCACGTCGCAGTGTACACCGTTTACCATTTCGTTAAGGACTTTTGTTACGTCAGCCGCAGTTGGCCGAAGAGAATGCTAAAATATAACGTGATGACGTGCGTTATATAACCAAATGCGCCAAGAGGCTCTACGTTACGGAGCTATAAACAACGAAGATGCGACATCATTTGTCGTTCACGAGACATGCTGTAGGTTAGCGCTGTGTTAGGTCGAGTGCGCCTTTTTTGTTGTCCCCGCCTTTAGCCTGCGCTACCATCAAGAAGAATACAATCCCAACAAGCTCACGTCTTAAACGTCATAGAGCACGGCGAATTCTGACTGTATTGGGCGTTAAAGTCCTCCGCTGCTCTCCGTCACCACCTCACCGACACCGAACCAACATTGACACACCTTTACTCGGAAAGTGTTGCACGTACAAGACGTAGGTAAGAACACAGAGACACGCAGAGAGCGCATACTATCGACATTTTTATTGTCAGGACGACGTGACCTTATATGCAGAACCACATTGCGCATGACAGCAAGTACATACCAACGAGAACCACTCAATACACACGTGTCGTGCCACTCAGATACGCAATTTCCTTGTCGGATAGAGGTATAGACGCCTGGTTTGCGCATTTCTCATTTAAACCTGATATCTATCGAGCCTCGACAATGAGACGCGTCATTTCTTTGGTGCTTTTCGAAAGCTTTTCGTTGGTCATTTTTGACAGCCCTTGAAAGCTTTACCCAGAGAACGTAGGCACTGAATATGAAAGAACTTCGAATGATTTTCCTCTACCGCCGCAAGACGAGGTATGAATAAACAAGGAGTAAATAAGGGGTAAAAACAGACATAGAAATAGATGGAGTAAATAGGCAATAAGTGCGGGTTGACATACCGGTGTGAATAGGGAGTAAAGCGACAGGCGTGACAGAACAGGGAGTAAATACTGAAGGCGATTACATTAACACGCGGGAGCTGGTTCACTGAGAGGGGACTTCTGTGTTCACACTTACAAAGTACAACGTGCGGGTGTACAGCGTAGAGCCAGACGAGATAAAAGTAGTACGCGCAACGTAAAGTGGCGTCTTCGCTATACACTCTCAGCGTGCGTTGTGCCCCTCCCTTCCTATTTCTTCGACACTGTGCTTCTCCTACATACATCGTCCTCAGTGTTGCTTCCCGTCCTCCTCGACTCGGGAGGGAAGCGAATACGTCAGCGACAGCTGTGCTCGCATCCCAGTCTTTGCGGTGCCGGACGAGAGAGACCCCCGACGTTGCCGCCTCCTTCACCGCACGTCAAATGTCGGGGGCCTTCGCCTCTTCTTACTACATTCGTTTAGCACTTTGCCTCTTCTTACTACATTCGTCTAGCCCTCTTTTTCTTTCGTTCCTTTTCCCGCACACTATGGATTGTGCGTGCCCTCTCAACAATCCACCTTGCAACACGGTTCCGTACAAGACAGTGTAGTAGCCGAGAGTGGGGCTTCTGCCTTTTTTACAGAGATGGGAGTCGTCGAGAACACGAAGTACACGCTCGCGTGGACGGACACGTAAACGCAAAGAAAAAAAAATGCCCCGCAATAGTAGTCTCTCCCCTAGCCTCCTGCAGGTCTGAGTTCAAAAGTGCAGAATAATGAATAAAAATAAACCTTCACCCAGCGGAGGAATACAAAATTTAACAGGCGGGCCTGGACAAAAGCTGCATGCAGTGGCTACTGGCTCGTAGGGCTGCACACAAACGGTTATGTGCGTCTGTGAGTGAAGGAGGAGGGGGGGGGGGCTTGTGTTGCCGTAAAGATGCACATCGAATAGCGAGAAAGTTTAAAACTGCGTTAAAGGTGGCGTGTTGCGTATGAAGGAGCGAGGGAGGGCGCAGACGGGACTTTTGACTGACAGCGTTGTGGTCGACGACACGCGATTGTGGGGATATTTGGGAAAAAGAAAGTAGAGGAGGCGTCAGTTTAAAGTATACTTATTATTTTTTTCCTTTCTTTACTAAATCGGTGGGAAGCGAACCGTTTTTTTTTTAAATTTTAGTTGTCTCATCTTACGAGTTTGTTTCTTGACGCTGTTTGACGAAGGCTGGTATGGACCGCACATGCAATATTGCCGCATCAAAATTGAAGTGGTTACGGATAAACTGGTGCCTTACAACAACTTAGGTGTTTGTACCTGCTTTTTAGATGCGAAGCATCTTATGGCGGAGTTCAATCAGGTGGTGGTGGTGGTGTGCGGCGTGACCGCCCTTACTGAGCATGTGCAGATCCTCTCCACACACCTCCTCTCCACTCCCTCTCTCCCTCTCACCACTCCCCCTCTACAACGCGGGCTCGACATGCCGAAACGCTGCTTCGCATTGCCTCATGGTCCCCTTTAGCGCGATAAGGCGTGATTTTTTTTTAATGCGTTATCCCGTTCTACTCTTGAAGGCGAAGCTCAAGCATCCTCCAAGTTTTCTTTTTTTTTTTTTTCGAGCCAACATCGAGAATAGACGGAGACGTTGATGCCGTTGAGTGCCATATAAGTGCAAGGAACTTGAAACAGTGCGAAAAATTCAGTCACTTGCACGCCGTGAAAACCTCAGATATTGAAGCTGTAGTGATGATGGTGATGGATTTCGGTACAGAACTCACTACTACTACTACTACTACTACTACTACTGCTACGACTACTACTACTACTACGGCTAACTACTACTACTACTACTACTACTACTACTACTCAACGACAACAACACAGAGTTGACTAAGACGGCCTCGCTGCGTTTTTTTTTTACTTTTGCCCGGCTTGTCAGGGTAGAGCTGAGATGGGATTCGTGCTGCACTTAGGTTCTGTACTGCTACTTCGTGTACACCAATCCATAGCGCTGCTTTAGGATTAGCCATTAAGTCGAAGCGGAGACGAGGCATCAAGACGACGCGTGGGTCTTCTACTGCCTCGCTGGCACTGGTTATCTCTTTCTTTCTGTTATGTGTGAGCGCGCAAAACAAAAAGAGTCCATATGGAGTTTTATTTGTGGGGGGGGGGGGGTCAATTGCAGTGGACAACAGCTGGGGCGATCTCTTGTCCGGCGTCCTTTTGCTTAGTATAAAGCGCTTTGGCCTCGCTTCCAGGTATAGACTCGGCTCACATCCGACGGCTCCTCTACTTTAATAACTTGCTGTCGATCATGATCACTGTCTGTCAGTGTACGACGTTGCCGTCAGGGGCGCTGCGAACGGTGCGTGGGCACATTGTGCTGTGCCATCATATGCGTCGTTGCTCTCAAAACGAGTTTGTATTATTGCCAGTCGCCAATAGCCCCGAAGGAAGTGACTGCGGCTGCGCTGAATATAATATGAAATACAGGCCAATTGTCGATGATTAGGAAGAGCCCCTGGATGGACCGAGGTTGGAACCTGAACGCTCTGAAAAAAAAAAAAAACACGGTCCTTTCTGAATTTGCCTAAGACGACTCGAAGGCGAAAGCAATATTCTTTTACAGCGAAAGCTGTTATGAGATCATTTCACCGGCCGTTTTTGGCGCCGTAGTTGTCCGCCGCCGCCGCCGCCGCCGCCGCCGCCGCCGGTGTCCGTAACCAGTATCGCTCGAAATAAGAAAAAAAACGAAATAAGGAAAAAACTCCAGGATGGAACGAGGTTCGAACCTGGGCCCTCTGCGTGGGAGCCCAGTATTCAACCTCTGAGCCATGCCGGTGCTTGAAACTGCTTTGCAAAAAGGTCCTATACAGGCTTCATGTCGGGAAGGAACCACATTAGCACATGCAATATAGCGTGGTAGAAGAGTAAAATAAGCACCAAGCGTCGCACAACGCGAATTCTGTAACCAGGCGTCACACAATGCGAATTGCGCAACGAGTAGGTTGTTGAATGCTTCCAACCCATTACAAAGGACTCTGCCATAATTCTTCATCGCCATCAGGCACAGCATCAACAAAGTGCGCATAATGCCTTACATGCGTTTAGCAGGTACCAACGCTCTCCATAGAATGACGAAAAATGGCACAATGCCTGCTGCCCTACTTCTCAAATATTACAATGATTGATAGCGTAGTGGGTTCCTCACAAGTGCACTTGTATTGGTTGCCAAGGAAGCCCATAAGCGCATGATCCATTTCCTCGGGGTCTCAGTAAAGTTCTTCGCCCCCCCCCCCCCCGTCTCTCTCCCACGTCAACGTATGTTATACAGCATGACGGGAGAGGGAAATAGTGACCGGGCGTCATCCAATGCAAATTACATAACTGGTGGGCCGTTTAAAGATTCCAACCCATTACAAAGGGCTGAGCCATAATTCTTCATCGTCATCAGTCGTCGCGTCAACAAAGTGCACATGATGCCTTACTGACGTGTAGCTGGTGCCCTCGCTTCTCCGCAGAATGACGGAATAATGGCTTAGTAGGTGCTTCCCAACTTCACAAAATTGTGATTTATGGCGTAGTGGGTACCTTTCTAGTGTACTTGTTTTGTAGCCCCAAGAGAGCTTAACGGGCTCTAGAAACGCTGCTCTTCCAGCTTTCGCTGTGGCTGTGCTGCGGTTTCAGCGCAGGCCTGGCGTTTTTTCTCAGTCTATTGTATTGACTCGGTCGTTGTAGTTTACGTGGCACAACCTGTCTAAAAGAGCCAGAGAGAGAGTAGACGGAGGGAAAAGGCAGTAAAGTTAGTCAAGGATATGCCCAGTCAATTGGCTACCCTACATTTGGGGAGAGGGAAAAAGGGGAGTGGCAGGATCGATAGCACACAGAACACGCAGCACAGCTCATAAGCATTCTTAAATCCACTCTACTCTTGAAGGCACAATATGGCGAAGACACAAAGCGCTTGTGTTAAAAATGGGAGACGGAAAGGAGGGAAGATTTTGCTATAGGTTCGTGTGTGTGTGTGTGTGTGTGTGTGTGTGTGTGTGTGTGTGTGTGGTGTGTGGTGTGTGTGTGTGTGTGTGTGTGTGTGTGTGTGTGGTGTGTGTGTGTGTGTGTGTGTGTGTGTGTGTGTGTGTGTGTGTGTGTGTGTGTGTGTGTGTGTGTGTGTGCGCGTGCGCGCACGCGCGCACACACGGCTTTGCCCTTTCGCGCTTTGAAAGGAACTCAGTGAGATGAACTATACCAACCATCCACCTACAAGTTCTTGTAGTGCTCGGCGCCGCTTTCCGCGGGCAACCACGATATCTCCATTAGGCCTGTTTTATGTATACTCTTTCTTCATTTTACTTTCGCTAAGTACGCGCTCAAATATGCAAACGCGAACGACTTTTCCCGCAATCTAGGTACGCTGAAGCTAAAAGGTGAATGAAAACTGGAGACAAGAAACGCTGTAAGGTTGCGAGGAACGAACTAACAGAAACAGCAAGAAAGCTGAATCATCTGGAAGCACGAGCGACACGGGAAAAAAGGTACGCGGTGTGGCAGTAGTCGGAGGCACCGGTAAGCGCCCCAGGTTTCCACGTTCTTGATGGGAAGTTCCCGGGTCCTCACTAAAGGGACGCTTACGCTGTCGCAGTGCGCGCCAGCGCACCACTTGCCGAGCGTCGCGGAGACGCTAATTTAGGCCGACGACTTGCCCCGCGTTCTCGTCTCTCGCAGGCATAGACGGCTCGTGTATACTCGGTGGTGGCATATGCGCCGAGACAGGCATATCCCCCAGCGGTGCCCGTGCTTAAGAGAGCTCGGGCGCTCGCATATGCATTCCATGGTGTTCGATAGAGAGGGTGGTCATACCGGTGTACTGCAAGGCGTCGTCGTTGGCTTGGCATCCTGGCTGGCTGCTTGGGAAAGTGCTATTCGGCAGTCTTGTATGCTGCGGTCGTATAACACGCACAAACGACCGCGAAGTGGGCGCTGCAGCACGTGCTCTTGATGTTGCTGCCACGCGCTGTTTTGCTTCGCATTTAGCGGTTGATCGTTTGGGTATCCTCCACCGATTGCATGTTTCTTGGGCGGTGACTGTTCTTCCGTGGGTGGTTGACAGGCCTCCCGGAGTTGCTTTTCGCAGCTTTCGTGTTTCGCACTTTTGAGGGTATGGTATCAAAAACGAGTTCGTAATATTCCTTTTCTTTCGTGCACCTTTGAGGCATGTCACAAGCGTCCCGTTGTCTTCCTCCTACTTCTTTTTTTCTACTTAGCTGGCAGAACACAAATGGTGCATAGAGAATAGTATTCCTCACATTTCACTTATGAACTGTAATGCGAAACTGCTGGAGACAGCTACGTAGACGCTTTGTTTTAATTTCTGGTTTTAATCGGCATGGATATAAGATATTGCGAAACGACTAACTGTATCTCGATGCCGGCATAAAAATGAGGCTACTCATTTGTGGGCGTCGATCTCAGTTAAAACTAAGTAGAAAAAGAAGTTGTAGTATTAGTATTGCTAAAAGTGGCAGTACCACATGAAGATGAACAACATGATGATGATGTTCATTTCGCACCGCTTATGGTTTGCAGCAGCCGTGCATGCATAACATCAAGTTTGGATTACTGATAGGTACATTAAGGCGCCGAACCGACCCCAATGGCGTAAAGTACGGAACGAGCCTTCTGACAACGCAGTGGCTAACTACAGACACGGTTTCGTTAGACCGCAGGCTCGCTCAGCACGGAGCGGCTGACTAGAGAGAAAAAGGTCTGCAAAATGGCCAGGAATCAGCAGATCATTAACCAGCAAAAAATGGTAGCCGTTTGTCATGAATTTGGCGGCGACTAACCGCTACCGAGACGTCGCGTGGGCACCTAATTCTTTTAGTGCGCTAACTGCGCTGCATTAGGCAGTTTTAGCATGAGGTACGCAAAGCTTTGCTTTAGCGTTCGTCGCCACTATGCATGAGTCATACGCTGTCCTCTTGGGTCCTTTTGGGCTAAATTACGTTAATAGCGTATCGTGCTCACGCAACGTTAACGCTGTCTCAACTGTCTCTTATGTCTCGTCTGTGTCATCGAGCGCGACCCAACAACGGTAGCCGGTGGAGGGACGCGCACGCGGATCAAAGTTAAAGAAACCGTGGCATCGAATCCGAGCTCTTTCTTTCATCTGCACTCCACATACTTTTCGCAGCCCTATAACTCCCAAAACACCGAACCTATAAAGCGCACAAAGTGGCGAAACGTCTGAAGACGACGACGAGCTCGCGCTGTTCTCATCTCGCCCCGGCGGAAGGAGGGTACAAATGAGTCGCATCCGCCTCCGAGAGTCGCGACACTACGCCATCTGCCACTCAGATGAAGAGAAGAACGAGGAAGAACGAAAGATAAGCGCGCTCAAAAACGAGAAGGAAAAAAAAAAGGCGACGACTTCCCGTTTTTGTTTTCCCTATCACTTTCCGCGCGCGTTTTTTCCTCTTCCAATTCTTCTTCGCTCGCCGAACCCTCCCCAACTTCCCTAAAGGCAAACGAGAACCCTCTGAACACCACCCGCTTCATTTGTCGTCCTTCGTTGGCTTGTTTCTTTCTCCCCACGATCCCGGCCCAGAACGGGAGGCGACGCCGCCGCGCTCGCAAACACAAGCGCACGGCTAATCTGCGTGCGCGCGTCAAAGGGTTCGAATGCCTTTCCCCCTTTCGTCGTTCCTTTATACAGGAGAGCGTGGGGATGCGCGCGTGTCCCCAACCGCTTTAATACAACAAAAGGTGGTGTCGGGGAATACTCCCCGTCTCTGTGATCGGGGGCTAGCGACGTCTCACTTTGTAAATTCCTCCTTCCCTGCCTCCCTCCTTCTGCCAGATCAACACCTCCCGTTTTTTTCTTGGGGATGTGTGGAACCCTTCCACGTGACGTCTCCCCACCACACGGCTGCTTGTGTTACCCATTCTGTCGCTTGCTTGCGTTTACCATTCACTCCTTTGCTTCCTTCGTTTCACGCGTACGTTTTCGGAACGACGATTTTTTATTTAGGGATTCTGTTATCCCGCTTTGCCTTTTTTTCTGATGACCCGTCCTTTTTTTCTTTGTTCTCATTCTTAAGCGACGGAATTTTCGGTCGCGTGTCGACTTTTGCATAGGCATTATTACGAGTTTGTTTTCTTCTTATCTTTTTTTGTTCGGAGTCAAAAGCGCCGTGTCTAAATCTTTCCGTTTCTTTGTTCTCGCAAACCGCGACACAAAAGCGGGACGCGGGTTAGGAAGGGAAGTTGGGGTTGGGAAGGGATGCTGCTCTTCGAATCTCGCTCTCTCTTCGTATTCTTTACTCTGAGGCAGGCTAGGACGTTGACTTTTAGTTTCTCTCCTTTTCCTTTTCATCTGCCGTCTTGAGTCTTTAAGAAAAAAAAAGAAGGCGAAGACATCGGCACTCTCATTTTTTTTTAGCGATCCAGCCTATAAGGAACGCTGCTCCGTCTTGCGCGTCGCACTTTGTCATTTTTCGAGCAGCCGTACGACTCCGGTTTCTCGGTCTCAAAAAACTGTCGCAAAAGTTTAAAAAAGGAAACGAACAAAAAATAAAATCACAGCGGACGGAAGGAATCGGCTTTTCGACTCGGTGCGTTTCTAACTCGGGCCCATTGCTTTATTCTCTGTGCTCTAGGGATTTTATCTTTCTGTCCTTTCCTTTTTGGTCCTTCCGTATGCGTCGATCAGAGAGGGAAGACAGACACATTTCGGGGCGCGTTTGCGCGATTGCGAATTGGGGAGACGCGATAGAGGGGAGTGTATCGGGTTTTGACAGGCCGGTGCTCCTGTTGACGGGAGGCTGGCATCGGCAGCTTCGTGTTGCCCGGACGCCCCGTTTGTATTCGATTGCGTTTGCGATTTGTTTTGGACGTGTGCGGGTGTAAGGTGGTGGTGGTGGGTGGGGGGAAGGGGGGGAGGGGGTTTGCTTTTTGGTTCCTCAGATAAACAGATGAAAAAGCGAGTAAGAAAGAAGATACGCCACCGGCCGAGTCTCTCTCTTTGAAGAGTATGCAGCCTTGGAAACGCGTCAGTCGTGATGATAGTAAGACGAGGTACCGAAGATATAGGCAAGGTGTTGCGACGAGAGGAGGCATGTGCGGGAGTAAAGTGACGCAGACAGAGAAAGAGAGAGAGAGAGAGAGAGAAAGAGACGGAGAGGAAAGGAGGGAGAGGGTTGTAGTTTGCGCGAGCTGGTTGACGCAAACGGTGTGAGAAATGACGCGACAGCTTCTTCGGCTCGCGTTTGCAATCTTCCGTAGCCGCAGGCATGCCAACGGGATTTGAGCATGCATACCTGTAAAGACGCGTTCACACACGCGCGGAAAAAAAAAAAAAGATTGAGCTGCCTACCGCTTTGCGGTTCCAGCGATTGTGATGCGCTGATTTGCCTCGGGGTGTGTGTATCCGACGTATGCATGCAAGGGCATTCTGTCGAATTGATTTCCGGCGTCGTGCCGTCACAGATCGGTTAAAAGCGATTGCGGAATCGTTGCGCAACTCACCCTACGCAATCGCGCGTCTACGGCATCAGCCGATAATGGTACTGATTATCGACAACGGGGCCCTATGCTTTAGGAGTGAATGAATAATATGGGAAAATAATTTAAATATGGTGCAGTGGCAAGCTTGTCCCGTGCATTATCGGTTGTTTCGATTATCGAGTGTTCATATCTGGTTAGCATCGCCCCTATAGATGGCTTGCACTGACGTCACTGTAACAGCCATGTTGGAGCAGCAGCATGGTGGGACGAGAAGCTTGTGATGCCCCATTAGTGTTATCAGTACATCGCGCGCTGGTTCCTTCGCTATTCACGCGCAGAGGCCCAATAGCGTTACAGCGACGTCGTTACCACACTGAAGCAGGTTAATCTCCGCGAGATTATACTGCCTTGACGTCATCTAAGCCGCCATGTTGGAGCCATGACATCTGGGGTTTAACGTCCCAAAACCACGATATGATTATGAGAGACGCCGTAGTGGAGGGCTCCGGAAATTTCGACCACCTGGGGTTCTTTAACGTGCACCTAAATCTAAGTACACGAGCCTCACACATTTTCGCCTCCATCGAAAATGCAGCCGCCGCGGCCGGGATTCGATCCCGCGACCTTCGGGTCAGCAGTCGAGTGCCATAACCACTAGACCACCGTGGCGGGGCCATGTCGGAGCCATGTTGTGCATCTATGACGTCCCTTCAAGTCGAAGGTATAGCGTGGTATTAATAGGCGGCTGAAGGTTATCACTAGTGTGCACGAAACGCGATTTTCGTCATTATTTTCCTCTTTAAAACCAACGCGGAAAAAGAAGTAAGCTCGGCGTATATGACTTATTTGATTTAATGCTGTCCTAGTGCCGCAATCTCAGCTTTACGCATGCAGCTCTAAATAGTAACATCAAATCCTGACCACTCATGCGCGCTTGCTTAAACGTCCACGTGAGTTAGATAGGAGAAAAGAGAAAATTGCTATCCACCTGCTCTTAGCACAAAGCTACAGGGAAATCCGCGTGGATTTCTCAGAAAAGCTTCTTAGTGGAGGAAAATTCGTCCTGGTTCGAGATGAGGGAAATCCGCGCGGATTTTCTTCCAGCTTTGAAATAAATTTGTGTGGATCGCAATTTTCCGTTTCATGACGCTTGCTCCGCCTTGCGGGATCCCGCGGACATCGTTTTTGCAAGTTGCGGATAAATTCTAGTTTCTTTTATAATATAGAATATATAAACGTGCCGGGGCATAGTTTTTTTTCTATTGTTCCGGAACACGGGACAGGAAACGAAGGAAGTGCTTATTGCTTGACATTGAAATCTCGCACTCGGATCTTGCCATTCAGGTTGGTGAGAAAAAGCAAGAAAAAAAAGAAAAAAGAAGGCGTCAGACGTTAGGGCCTTATTACTGCGCGATTATCGCGATTTTCTGGGATTGCCCCGCCAAATCACGAAGGGATCGAGACATTCCCCAAATAAGAGAAAGAGAGAAAGTGGAACGTTGTATTTCTGCGCTCGCTTTTAACTCCTCCATATTCAGCTTCGCGCTGTTAAAGGAAAAACAGAAAAGGAAAAGCCGAACGACCTTTTTTGCGCTCCCGTAGTTTTCTTTCTCCTTGCGATTTGGGGGATGAGGGCGGGTGACCATTGTTTTTATCTCTGGTACAAACGCCAATTAAGCTCCCGCGGGTTACGCCTGCAAAGCTCAAGGCACGCTGTGCTCTTTGCCATTGCGGCGCCAAACTCCCGCTTCGTACCCTTCAGTGTTATTTTTTATGTGAATATCTGTTCGCTTATCGCGGCCTCCGCTCTTTTTATTTCTTGATTTCTTCGTTAGTGCGTACGTGCGAAGCTCTGGTGAGAGAGGACGGGACATTTTCCTTTCAACCTACAATTCAAGCCCCCCCCCCACCCCCCCTGTTAGCATCGAACACTCTCTCCCCAATTTCTGACTTTGCTATCCTGCTAACCTTCGCGTTGTTCCCGTTTGCACGCTTACTACATTAGCGCCTTTTTTTAGAAGCTCATCTTTTCGCATATTCTTTCTCTCTCTCTCTTTTTTTATTCCACCTTTTTATTCGCTCGCCGCGAGATCTTACCGCTCCACGCCGAAACAATAAGCAGGGCGGGGAAAGTGGATACCAATGCGGTTTTATTGTTTTCTTCGTTTTCATGAACCCTACCACCCTGACTTTGCCTGGAGCCTCCGCACCGCGGCGCTGCGCTCTGTAGCGGTGCTTAAGGTTAGCAAAAGCGAGCGGGACGACCGGAAATCTTGGGTACGCTCGTGTCCGATAAGCGCTTATTGTGCGCGCCCCAAACCCCCTCGCCACACCACGACTTCAGGCCTCTCCTCCTCCATTTGGCTCTCTGCATAAGCGGGGCTTTTTTCCTTCTTTTTTTTTCCGCGTCCCTTTTAATGACGCCTCGGGGTTCATTTTTGTATCCTCCCCCACGTTTTCTCCGCTTCTGCGGCTTTATCCCCAAGGCTTCGGTGTACCAGCGGCAGCACCTTTAATGACATCATTTGTTGAGACAGCGGCGAACGCTGGTTCAAAAACTGGAGCCTTACCAACCCCTCCCGGGGCCCGCGGTTTGCTGATACAACCTAATGACCGTTGCGGCGTCGCCCCCTTGCACGAGCAGAGGTTGACGAAAAGGCTAGGCCTTTTCTCTTTCTTTCCTCCTCTTCCTCTTTTTTTGCTCTCTCTCTCTCCCTCGGCCAGCAGTGGCTGTTACTCTTCACCTTAACGCTCGAAGCTTTGTCCGCAACTGCCGCCCGTTTTTTTTTGATTTCCTTCTTAATTTTCGTTGATTCGAGAGTTTGGCTTTGCCGCCATGCTTTGGAGCTTTGCGGTGTAGCGTCGCGGCAGCGTTTGTCGACGCGGTTGCCCTCGGGCGATTTATTGCCGGAAATCGCGCGCGCGCGGACTTTGGGATGCACGCGACCAATGGCTGGGAAAACGCATCTAGTTCCTGCAGCGCATAACAACTGCCCCGAAATATCGCGAGTTCACTCCCGACCTGCCTGGGCTGTGATTTTGAGCGCGTCTCTCCAATCACTTCCGGTGATTTCCTGCTTCTGTTCGGCGAAAAAAATAAAGAAAATAATAATGATTACTTGATTTTGACTTTGGTGCGACTATCGCCCTTTTGTTTTTCCTTTCCGCTAACGTTGCTTCACTTTGTGTACAAGCGGAGTGATGGGCTTTGACTCACCGTTCAAAACTCTCGGTAGAGCTGTGTGTGGTGCTTTGCTACTACAAGGAATGTTGACTCTACATACATACATACATACATACATACATACATACATACATACATACATACAATACATACATACATACACACACACACACATACATACATACATACATACATACATACATACATACATACATACATACATACATACATACATACATACATACATACATACATACATACATACATACATACATACATACATACATACATACATACATACATACATACATACATACATACATACATACATACATACATACATACATACATACATACATACATACATACATACATACATACATACATACATACATACATACATACATACATACATACATACATACCAGAAAGCAGCTGAAGTCTCCTGAACACACTAATCGCATTATAAGGTTGGGCTGAGCTCAGTGCTGGTGCGGGTATATAAAAAGGCGAATGATATGTGTGCGAGGCTGCTCGTGCCATGCACGGGCAACACTAGCCAACCGTAGCCAACGCTACCCAAAGCTAGCCAATAGTAAGCCAACAGTTGGCGACATCAAGCAACAATCGTTCGGCATTAGACAGCTCTGGCACTGTGGGTCGCGGGTCCTCTCTTTGCTATAGCTTCCTAATGGGGTCTTATTTCGGAATGCATTCACGTTTTTATACTTCGACTTATGTATAGTTTTGTACGATGGCCGTTATGTCCTCCTTAACTTCACTACCGTGTTATCTTTCACAATTTTAGCCCCGAAAGCGGTGTGTTTTGGTACGCCCAGAAACTGCTTTTGAAACCGCCAGTTTTCTTTGAATCCAACGCTTTTAAATTAAACGAAAAGTACATCTACTGCATCGAATACTCCGTAAACGGACAGTCCGACCCAAAGCGTTCTCCTCTGCGTTCGATCCAACTCTCGGCAACTGCATTGCTCACACGACTGTCGATGCCTTTTCTCCTTTGAGCATCGAAGCATCCATGTCGCCACCGCGACAATGAGCGGTCGTCTATGGTCCGTGCGACAACGACGCTCGCCGTCCAGCCCCGTGGCGTGTACCGTGTGCCCGTAATGGTGTACAGAGCCGTGTGCCTCGACGACGTCCCCTCTCACTGAAGACGCAGCGAGACGAGGCGAGAACCACTATTAGCAGCGGCCGACGGCGCCAGCGCTAAAGACCCGGGCACCGGATGGTCCCCATTGTGTTTCTGGCCCCGGCGTTATTCAGGGAGAAACCCACGTAGTAATGGCTCCGCGCGAACGCCCTTTGTTTCACCTCCGCTATTCGGTCGGGCCGACAGCGTCCTGCTGTCGATTGGCGCTGTGTGTGGTGTGCCGGTAACCCTATCGTGTGTGGTCATGTGTGTATTTCTGAGTGTTTTTTGTGCGTGACTTGTTGCATGTGTGTTGGTGTGTTGTGTGTGTGTGGGTGTGTGTGGTGTGTGTGTTGTGTGTGGCGTGCGTGCGTTCGTGTCTGTGTGCGCGCGCATGTGTTTTTGTTGTGTTGCCGGTAAACCGATCGTGTTTGCGGTTTGACTATGTCTCGAGTTTGGCTGTGTGTGTGTGCGCGCGCGTGTGTGTGTGGTGTGTGTGTTGTTGTGCGTGGTGTTGTGTGTGTGTGTATGTGTGTGCGATTTGCCGTTCTAGATGTTGCTTGTGCGTGAGCTTGTTGCGAGTATAGGCTGTTGCTGCTACCGAGAAAATAATAATGGAGCAGCACAACAGGAGCAACAAAAGATCCGATGGAACTAACGCAAGAATCGTCACGGAATGAACCAAGAAGCGCCTTTCCTTCGTGGTGGCAGTGGTTCCTCGGATGATACCGCTTCTACCGTTGCAATAATGGGAGAGCTTGTTCGATCACTTCAGTCCACATGTCTTAGATAAAGCTACGCAGACTTGGATGCGGAGTGCGTAGATAAGAAAAGAACGGCCTTGCGGGAGTCAATTTAAGTAAAGGACATTTTCACTGAAGTCTCAAGGAGAACTACTTTAATAAATGACTCTCTCTCTCGACGACCGAAAAAGCGTGGCGATTTGTGATGGAAAGATTGAAATCGAAAGGCCGAACTCGAAGCCCGTCGAGAGAATGGTACCGCTTTCCGGTGCGTCGCCAGTCGCTAAAGGTACTCGGCGGCAGCTTAAATAGTCATTGACTGAGGCGCTGTGAAGTTTATTGAATTCACCGGTTTGTTGATATCGGAAAATTGGCTGCGTGCGTCCGTGTGTGTTAGTGATTTTCCTCTTCTGATACCCCATTTTACGTTTGCCTCTTTCACTTTTTTAAAACATCCATGTGTCTAATTGAGTTAGGCTTCAAAGCTCCCATTAAAGCCTCTCTCCCTCTGTTTCTATGCATTTCTAGTTTTTTTAAAATCTATTTCAAATGGCTTATCGACAACGGACGAGTTCATCGAAGTTCTTGTTTCTTCGGTAAGGGTGTGTTATTTCGTAATGTTGATATCATAGGCACCCGTGGTGTTTGCCTTACGCATGGAAAGAGACCGATACTACGCAGATCCAAGAAAGAAGTGAACACAGTTGAAAAGACTTACAAATTAAGTTTGCACGAGCAAATCGAAAAAAAAAAAAAAGAAAAGCGGTGTGGTGAAGCCCTGCTCGTATGACAACTGAAAGCGCACGAGGCGCATATCTTGACAGGACAGCAAGCAACACGCGCGAAAAGCCTAAATCTGTATGTGTAAGTTAAAATAGAACAAAACGGCCACGTCCTGATCGAGAGAGTAGGAAGGGAATGTTACCTTCCTCTATTTAGTTTGGGACCATTGCATCAGGGTGTTCACTTTGCGTGGTCCATCTGCTGTTGCCGTTTTCTACATATGCACTGGCAGAGCCTACTTATATGTGTGCCTAGAATACAAAATTCCAACTATGTCTTAAGTTGTCTTGTCATATACATTCTTCGTAGCTGTTGATGAGCTTTCTTTTGTCGAAGTGTTCTCGCGGTATTTTTTAAAATTTTATTTCTTTTTTACGTGTACAGTGCTTCGTACTGTCCTACTGTGGTTTAAGCTTCTGGAATCAATAGAGCGACAAAAAAAAAATAAATAAATAAAATTCGTGCCTCAGCTGTGCAGTCAAAATGAAGCAGAGGCAGTGAAATTATTAAAACGAAATGAAAAGAATGCACGCGATGAAACAAAAAGAAGTTGAGCAAATAGTGGGTGGACTCGAACTGACCGTTTTCTTCCGCCAAACGTCGGGTCAGTAGTTCCTCATTCCGCTCGCTTGGCGCGAAGTCTGTGTGGACAGCGGTCTTGGAAGAAAGTGGGAATCGTGGCACAAAGTTCGTCCGTCTTCCCGTTCTCCTCCCGAACTTCGCTGAGAAATCGCACACCCAAAAAGACAGACACACACCCGCTTCGTTTGTTTTCTTCAACTTTCCCTTTTTTTCTTCGGTTATTTCTATTGTTTTTTTTTCTTTTTGCAAACTTTCTGACGGCGGCGAATATACATTTCGAATGCGGAGAGCAAACACACGTCGCGGGCACTGTCGTTTGGATTGTCTTGAAGCGGCGGGTATAGTGTACTGCGGTGCATGGAATGGGGGGAATGTGATGGGGGGTGTCAGGGGTGTTGCAGTAGATGGAGGCGGGGATGAAGCAGTGACGTCTGCGGAGAAATTTTAGTGCTTCTCTGAGAACGATAAGTATCCATGGCGTAGCCAGAGAGGGGGGAGGGGTTCTAACCTCCCCCCCCCCCAATTTTTACAAACGCACGCACGAACATACAAACAAGGTGGTTAAAACCCCTTCCCGAAAAAATTTTTACGCCTTTGATAACTATGATATCATGTGCTGGCTGTAGAAATCACCGATGTTGCTGTCTAAATCTCGAGTACTAGTATAGGATGGCGAGTAATTTGAAAGAGGTTCATAACTGAAGCGAAAGATGAGGTGAGTTGTCAGTGAAGCCTGGCAATGAAGCTTATGGACTGTTTTATACCTGTTAGTCCTTCTGTTCCTGCTTTTCCGTGCCTTATGTTTCCTAACATGCCGACGCCCCGGGAAACCTCTGGATTCAGCGAATGGAGAGATGCGATTTAGAAGACGCCTTCTGCAAACCACTGCATAATGAAGCATGTCCAAACTGTACGTGCAGTTCAAACCTCGCATTACGTGCCAGATCGCAGTGTCAGAGTGGTGTTTGCGTTTACGTTGTTTACTTTATTATAAACCTCATCAAACACGAAAAGTGGCCGTCGGTGTCCAACGCGAGGAATGCCAAAGATCATCATGTTATGACGTCACTCTGTGGCGTCATTGCGACGTCACAGACCTCCAAAATTTAGTGACGTCATAGTGACGTCACGTTATGACGTCATCGCATGACATTATTGTTGCGTGGTCAAAGGAGGGGGGCGATCCTGGAGGCACGTTAGGTACAGGAAGCTTGCAATGCTTCCGGTCACGGAGTCAGTGCGAAGCCGCGCTAGGCGCAGAAAGCTTTCGGGGGCGCGATGGTCAACACAATCGACTGAGAACAAAAATTAAAAAAAAGATGGCTGTTACCTTCGAGTCAGCTTAGGCGAATGTATAGGGGACCCTGTCGGTTTTTTTTTTTTTTTACGGACGTAGTACGCCCGTGCGTTTGCGACATGCGCGAGCAGGTTATATGGGCTTGGTCGCGCTATAGGTTGATTCTGTGTCGAGAATTTCCCTTTCTCGCGCTTTTTTTTTTCGACCAGTTTCTTCCTTCCTGAGTGTAGGGTAGTAAACCAGCTACTACCCGCTTAACGTTCCTGTCTATTCTCTTTCCCTCTCACTCCTCCCGCAGTCCGCTCACTTAGCCGAGACTCCAAGACCCAAAGTTTCAGTTGCCCCTCTCCTGCGCCCTGTTGGGTAACAGGTGTCTCAGCTTGCGACTGCTTCTGCGCAGAGCTGATAGACGGAGCGATCAAGGCGACGGTGAGTTAAGGCAAATTTATATACATATATACAGAGGCGTTACATATTCGGCGCTGGGGCCGACAGCTTATCGGGCTCGCACAGCGGTGCGACGACGACCCGGGACTTCTTCGTTCGCTGTCTCGCTGTCTCCCTCTCTCCGCGCAGCTTGGTTCTTTTATAGCCCTGGGCGATCGCTTGCATCAGCCAGGAGCGCGAAGCCTCCAATCAGGAACCGCCGTTGGTCGCTGGCTCGAACCGGATCCGCGGATGAGAGGGCTCGCCGCACGTTGCGGGAGAGATTTCCTTCGGTTGCGTCAGACGCAGCGCCGGAGTTGCCGGGGATTGCGTAAGGCTCCCGCCTCGTTGCATCAGCTGGTGTTGACGCTGGTTGCGTCAGACGCATCGCCGGAGTTACCGGGGATTGCGTAAGACTCCCGCCTCGTTGCATCAGCGGGTGTTGACGCTGGTTGCGTCAGACGTTTTACCAGCTTGAATGCCTTGTCGAGCAAGGAAGTTTGGGTTGGGAGCCCTGGCATAACAGCACCCCCGCCGCCAGACAATGCGCCGGAAAGACGAGCTGCTTCCACGTGGCTCGGATGCCGGGCGCGCTCGTTCGCCAGGTCCATCCAGGTTCACCTCCAGGGCCATGGGGACATTTTGCTCCACGCTTCGTTCCGTGAACAGATCCCAGTCGCCAGGCCGGATCCCGGCTCCAGTGGCTTGTCGCCAAGATGTGTCGACTTGCTTTGCTCGTCTCTTCTGACGATCTTTCGTATCAGCACTTGTTGATCGTTCTGCAACTTGTCAAGAACGGTCCGACAACAGACAACACACGACACAAGCAAGTGCCCTCGGTCACCCGACAGAACACCAGACATAAATAGAATAATATATTCCTGACTACGTTTCTGACGAAATTTTGTTCCCTCTATATCAAGAGGCACATGTGAGACACCAAAACTCTTAAAAGCAGAACTCAAAATATTACACGTCTAACAAACGCAATGAAACAGAATTCAAAATAATGTTGGCCCCCTTGAGATCACTCAGGACGGAAGCGCTCAGCCGAGGCCGCAATGAGGACAAAATTTTGCCCCAATTTGCCAGCGAAAACCCGAAAGGATAGCCGAAGACGGCACTGATTAGAACGCGCGACTCAGTGCGTCTGCGTTCGCGTTTAGCTTTCCTTTCTTGTAACGAACGTTCAAGTTGTGCTGTTGGAGTATCATGCTCCACCTTAATAACCGGCCGCTTTTGGACGACATGTTATTCAACCAGGTTAGAGGACAGTGGTCCGTTTCGACCACAAACTTGGAACCGGAGACGTAACAGGCCAGCTTTTGAACGGCCCACACGAGGCAGGCACATTCCTTTTCAGAGGTACTATATGCCTCTTCCCTGCAACTCAGTTTTCGACTTAAATACAAAACTGGTCTTTCGTGACCAGTGTCATCTTCCTGGCACAATATAGCTCCCATTCCGCGATCACTCGCGTCGCACTGAATGATAAAGCCCTTGGAAAAGTCAGGCGCCATGAGAACGGGTTTTTCGCTTAAGGCTTGTTTAAGCTTGCAAAACGCATTCTCTTTCTCCGAGTCCCATGTCACTTTAACTGGCTCCGACTTTCGAAGTGCGTCAGTTAGAGGGCTGGCAATGGCAGAGTAGTTTTGCACATAATGCTGATAGTATCCCGCTAGTCCTAAGAAAGCCCTTATCTCAGACTTGGTGGTTGGTCGTGGATAGTTCACGACGGCGGCTACCTTGATCTCTGAAGGTCGACGCCGGCCACGCCCCACAACGTGTCCCAGGTAAGACACCTCGCCGCATCCTAGGTGACATTTAGCAGGTTTCGCTGTAAGACCCGCTTCTTTCAACTTGTTCAGCACGACTCGTAAATGTTCGACGTGTTCTTCCCAGGTGTTCGAGAAGATGGCGACATCGTCGAGATACGGCAGTGCGAACTCGGACAGGCCATTGAGAACGCGGTCCATTAGACCCGAAAAGCAATAAGGCGCATTTTTCAGTCCAAAACTCAGCATAAGGGGACGATACGTTCCGAATGGAGAAACGAACGCGGCGTATCGGCTAGCACGCTCGGTAAGAGGGACCTGCCAATAACCTCGCACGAGGTCTAGCGTGGAAATGTAGTTTGACTTTGACACTGTTTCCACCCTTTCCTCTAGATTTGGTATCGGATAGGTCTGGTCTCGAGTTATGGCGTTAAGGCGCCGATAATCGATGCATGGCCTAGGATCCTTTCCCGGCACTTGAACCAATATTAGAGGAGATGTAAAGTCACTCTCACCCGATATTATGACTCCCAACTCAAGCATTCTATCGATTTCCTCTTTCATGATCTGCTTCTGCACAGGGGAGCATCGATATGGCTTACTACGGATTGGTTCCTCACATGTTAGCTCGATGTCGTGCTTAATAACCGTCGTTTTTCCGGGACGGCTGGAAAACACGTCTTTAAACTCAGAAACAATCCTCCTCAAGTCCTCCTTCTGGACTTGACTTAACCTTGGCTCCAGGTTCAACTGTTCCAATATCACCTCTGAACCCCTTTCGCTTACATCGCTAGAAGTCAGAATTTCTGCTCCTTCCTCCTCTGAAGCATTCTTTTTCTTTACTCTCACTTTTACGCTTTCCGCTTTTATCGAGATGTCTTCACGCTGCTCTCGAATGAGCGTCGCTCGATGAACCCTCGACAGCTCACACCAACTTTCAGCTACAGGCTTGAGCGTATTGCCCGCTTCGCCCAACGGCGCCACTTCGGTTTCTCCGCCGACGGAGACGACGCTACCCGCTTCAGCTGCAGGCGGCTCGAGTAACCCATCCCGAGAGTTTTCTGTCCGAGGCTCGCTCGATTCGCTGCCAAGGTCACGCAGCTCGGCCACTTTTGCCGGTGGTGGCGTACTACATGGAACGAGATCAAGTTCCTGTGAAAGCTTCCGCGCTTGCGATCGCGTGAGGGCCATGTACGCAACGCTGGGAAAGAACGATTTACCCTGCTCTTTGAGAAGCTGCTCCGAGTTGTTCGAAAAAAGATAAGGAAAACAATCTGGGAGAGCAGCAGACACAGCCGCTTCGGTGTGAAGCTTACCGAAAGAGCCTTCAATGATCACCGTAGCGATCGGTAAGCAAGTGCTCTGCTCCTCGGCGACCTGCCTGATCCATGCGCATTCTCCTGTCAAGTCGTTCGGAGACACTAATGAAGGATGGACAACGTCCATAGTTGCCGCTGAGTCTCGAAGTGCTCGACACGTTTTCCCATTGACGCTAATCTCCTGAATATACGGTTCTAACAACCGCATGTTCTTTTCTGATTCACGGATCGTTGCGAAAGCAACCTTTTGTTTACAATTTACCGCGATGTGCCCTTCTTTTTTGCAATTGTAACAGATTAGCGGCTTCCGTGACTCAAACGCCCGTGTAGTATCAGTGCGCTCTTTGAGAAACTCACTCGACTTCTGCGCTTCCGTTTGCCCTTCCCTCACAGTCTCCTTCGTAAAAGACGGGTCTTTTCTGAAATTACGGTGCGGAGCAGGTTTTCGGTCATCAGGTTTTTTTGAAAAGCCCTCTTTTCTCTCAGCTTTTTCAACACGCACGGCCCTACTGTGCAAGTTTCTACGAGTGTAGTACTCTTCAGCTAACTCTGCTGCCTTGTTTAGCTGTACTTCTCCAAGCTTATCCTGCAGCCAAAGCTTGACATCATCCTCGATACAGCGGTAGAATTGCTCCAATGCTATGCACTCTACCACTTTATCGCGATCGTCATAGACATCTTCGCCCTTGAGCCATTCAATTAAATCGGCTTTAAGACGAAACGCGAAGTCAACGTGTGACTCATTGCCCCTTTTTGCATACCGGAACCTTTGCCGGAAAGCCTCGGGTGACAATTTATATCTTCTCAGCAGGGCCTCCTTAACCTCGTCATAGCTCTCAAACGCCTCCCTCGACAAGCACGTTATCACGTCGGATACTTCCCCGGGGAGAAGAGCTGACAGGTTCTGTGCCCAAAGAGACCGCTCGATGCCATTCCTATCGCAGACGTGTTCGAACTTCACGAGATACTTCGCCATGTCCTCGCCTACTACGAACGGTGGCAGTTGGTCCCGAATTCTATATCCACTAGCCTGAACCGTCGCAGAAGCTACGCTAGGCGCTTGCGAACACTGACGGAGCGCCAGTTCTATTCTTTTCATCTCGAGGCGCTCTTCGCGTTCCTCGCGCTCGCGGCGTTCTCGCCTTTCCGCCTCTTCACGCTCACGAAGTTCTCGTCTTTCGGCCTCCTCGCGGCGTTCTTTGATATCCGCCCAGGCCTCATCGACTTCCTCAGCCGTTACTCCCTCCTTCTGCATGATCTCAAGGATCGCTTGCTTTCGCTTCGCACGGCCCAGAGTAATGCCGAGTTCTTCACAAATTTCGATGAGTTCCTTCACTTTAAGGTTCTCCATCGTTCACACTAGCCTCTTGCTATTTGCCCTCGTTAGAATCTACTTGCCGTATCCCCTATAAGTCTACTAGAAAGACACGCAAGCAATTCTCAACCTGCCGTGTTTACGCCCTCCGCATTAACTTTGGTTTCAAAGCGCTCCGACTTGGCTCGAAACAATCAAAGCTCACTCCAATGCTTCACACAACCTTCTCTAAACTACGATAACCTGTGCTAGAGAAGTCTGGTGAACTGAAGGGAAAACATCAGGCACTCACCGCATCGAGGTAGCTGACGCCGGCCGATCCCGCAGCTGCCATCCACTGTTGGGAAACGGGTGTCTCAGCTTGCGACTGCTTCTGCGCAGAGCTGATAGACGGAGCGATCAAGGCGACGGTGAGTTAAGGCAAATTTATATACATATATACAGAGGCGTTACATATTCGGCGCTGGGGCCGACAGCTTATCGGGCTCGCACAGCGGTGCGACGACGACCCGGGACTTCTTCGTTCGCTGTCTCGCTGTCTCCCTCTCTCCGCGCAGCTTGGTTCTTTTATAGCCCTGGGCGATCGCTTGCATCAGCCAGGAGCGCGAAGCCTCCAATCAGGAACCGCCGTTGGTCGCTGGCTCGAACCGGATCCGCGGATGAGAGGGCTCGCCGCACGTTGCGGGAGAGATTTCCTTCGGTTGCGTCAGACGCAGCGCCGGAGTTGCCGGGGATTGCGTAAGGCTCCCGCCTCGTTGCATCAGCTGGTGTTGACGCTGGTTGCGTCAGACGCATCGCCGGAGTTACCGGGGATTGCGTAAGACTCCCGCCTCGTTGCATCAGCGGGTGTTGACGCTGGTTGCGTCAGACGTTTTACCAGCTTGAATGCCTTGTCGAGCAAGGAAGTTTGGGTTGGGAGCCCTGGCATAACAGCCCGTCACGAGCTCCTTCGTAGCCTTTTTCTTCGTTATTACTTTTGTTGTTTTGTACATCTACTAAAGACAAAAAAAAGAAGAGAGAAGCGCCGGCTGGTGGCGGGTTTCCGCAAGACTAGCGAGAGCATGCTTGAAAAGAAAGAGAACCGGCGGCGCGCGGGGATTCCCCGCCTCGTCCGCACGCAAGCACGTACATTTCTGTAGCACGTATACATACCTACAGAAGAGAAACTGCACTACGTCGGTGGTTTCTCATTGCTCGGCACCCGGGGAGGACCGAGGCTCGGTCCGAGCGCAGCTGTGGCGAGACGCAAGAGAGATGTGGGATGGCGTGTGTGTGTGTGTGTTCTCTAAGCAGCGGGAACTTCGGATGGGGTGGAAGGAGTCCTTCCCGCTCGCTGTCTGTCTGATCCAATTAGACTCGGCGGCTCGAGACCCTTCTCGGTGGCTGGCCGGATCAAACCCTTTTTGATAAGGACAAACAGCCTGACGCCTCGCTCACTGCCACCGATGCCGTCGCTACGCCGGGAAACAAAAGGGGGGCCCCGGCGTATGTATGTACGTACGTTCGTTGCGCCTTTCGCGCGCGCGAGGAGAGCAGAGCTGCTCGGGGGGGGGGGGGGGGGGGGGTCAGGAATCGGAGGTAACCTGAGCAAATACGCGGGGCAAACACCAGAAACGCAACCCCTTTCTTTCCTTTAATATTTCTTGTTTTTTCTTTGTTTTTGTTGTCTTGTCTTCTTTCACGTACGTAGAGCCATTTCTTTGTTCTCCGCGTTCTTTGGAGTCGTGGCTTTTGCTCTTTTATCCTTATTACATTTTTTTGCCTAAGCTGAAGGCCTAACAGTTCATTTGGTCAGTTTGCAGATTATATACACCCACCGAACTGTATTGTGCTAATTAAAGCTATAGTACTAATTAGAGCCGGATATGAAATTTGAATAGTGTACTCTCCTTTTCGGTTAAAACTAATTGAAGCTTATTTAATCTCGCGGACTTTGCGCCGGACAGGAAAGAAAATGAAAGCAAGAGAGAGAGAGAAAAAAAAGGTGCTCTCGATATTTGATGATAACGACAGTCAGAAATGCGTTGCCAAAATTTCGTGCTTGGGGGGCAGATATCTCGCGGATGTGGTTCGAGTTCGGATCACTGTGTGTCGCTGAAGATTGAGCAGTATCGCGTGCGGAAGCTGCAAAGTTTTGTCGATTTGATCATTCTGTCGGGGTCTGCACGATATGTGTTGTATTTTGCTTTCTAGGAACCTAATTCTGTGTTGTGTATAGACAAGTAATTTCATTTTCCAGCACACCCACGTGGAGTGGCGTGCTGAGCATACCGTCGTTTGATCCTCACGAGTATTTTTTTCGGTATACAAGTCAGAACTCCTCTTACTCTACCCCTCCCTCTCTCTCCGTCACTCTCCCTCTCACTCAAAGCAGCGAGAACAGAATGAGCTCAATACCCTTTAAAAACGAGACGTACACATCGACCCCAATTTCAATTTGCCGTGAAGGCCTGCACACCGTGCCCACAGACCGCAAGATGCCTTACTGTAGGAGTCATCTTTGTGTGTAACAGCAGCGTAATGACTGAATAGGTCTTATCGGCGCCTCTCCGTAATGCGACAGAATCACAAGAGGAAATCAGAGACAATTGATTCTTAGCCGAAGAAACGGCGACTTGGCCTGCGTGCGGAGTGGTTAAATGGTGCAATGCAAAAACTAAAACGCGTGCTATAAAGAGGTTCGTGTCGACGTAGTGCTCGAAAAAGAATATCTTTTGCCCTGTAAGCCTTTCGAAATTAAATATGAATAAATGTTAAGCTGTTATTACGCGAAGAGGTCGCCACGTGTTTGTTTTAGAGTGGCGTAACGTGTACGCCAAGTACAAAGACAGTCGAAGGAGCAGCCAAAATTGCAATGCGCATTCGTATGCATCTAGACGAGAGAAAAAAAAAGGAAAACCTCATTTACTTCTTTTTGAGCATTAGAACCTCTAAATCAACGTCTACCGCCTGATAAAATAAATTATACTCCAAGCGTGCGAGGAGACTAGGTTCGGCGAATCGAAACCCGGGGTTGTTTCAATTCCGCAAGGAAACTCCGAAGTTTTTTTTTCTTTTTTTGTTTCTTCTTACATGTAGCGCCGGCGTGGCCTTAGCGACACGGCTTAAAGGGCTGGCGGGGTGTTGTTGCTGCAATCAGTTTGTCAGGCGACAAACTTTGGTTTGCAGATAATTGTATGTTTCGCTTCGGCCCCAGTAATTTGACGCAGGGTCTGGCGACAGAGCGCGGCGCCTGTAGGGAGGGGTCGAGGAGTCTCTGTAGCTTTTTTTTTTTTCGGAGGGGATGAGGGGGGGGGGTTGCATGCGAAGGGTGGGGGACTTGCTTCGACACGTGGAGTTGTGTCAGGCGATCCCGGGTTGTGTTTTGCATTTCGCGGTCGCGGCGAAGTACGACGCCGTCCGTAATATAAAGACACCGAAACAACCCCGCTCCCTGCGGAGGAGCCGACGAATGAAAGATTCCACGCTTTCTGATTTGATTAACGCTGTTGCGGTTTGCAATTTCTTCACTACTTATCCCGATGACTTTCTTTATTTGTTTGAGTAATTTTGTTCCTGATTTTGCATGTTCCGTTACTTTACGGCTACGTTAATAAGCATTTTTTTCGTTGCTTATTTTTTTTCTCTTTTTTTTTGTCGTGTTAATCTTGTTAAGAAGTCGCTAGATGTTCTTTCTCAGTGCCTTTATGAACTGCGCGAATTATTATTTTCTTGTCTTTATTTAAGTTTTATCTGATTCATCAAAGCAGCCTTTCAGTTATTGCTTCATGAGCGTGTCGTGTGTATTTCTTTCGTTGTGTTTGGTTTGTTTCATTTTTATTTATTGTTCAAATTTCGTTTCTTTGGCTTTTTTTTCTTCTTTTCCCCCCTCCCTTCTTTCAGTTGGTGGCACGCACCGATATTGGGTCTGGAAGACGCCCAACAGAGTATCGTAAGAATTTGTCATCTAAATACTTGACTAACCACTAACAGGTACTGACAACTAATCTTAACATTAAAGAAAAAAAAACATTTGACAAGAAGTTATACTTACAATCTGAGTTCGATCGCTTGCATTTAGAATTCCGTATTAGCGAAAGAAAAATAAGAGATTCCTTTGCGCCTAGAGTGTGTTCAGAAGTTAGACCCATTAAATCATAAAATAAATTGGAAAAATAACGAGAGGGATTGATGTTGACATCACATATCGTAAGCACCGTAAAAAAATAACGATGATGATCCGGGTTACAGTTTTCAGAATTGCATTTGCTACGCGTGATTTAACAGCAGACTTTTAGTTGCTGTGTTTTTTCGCCTAAAGCTAAGAAATGCATAAATTACGAGCGCGGGTGGTCATAATGAACGTACGACTCGAGACGATGCCGTTCATCACAGCTTCTACACCAACATGTTATATCACTGACAGCAACTCGATTATTTTGTTTTGCATTAACTTCTTATTAAAGATCCTTCTGTCAGTTAGCGCATTCGTTTTTATGACACGACCTTTTTGTCATTCCTCGCATGCCCCTTATGTAGTGCCTAGTAAAGGGCCCTTAAGGGTAAAATAAATGACCATGTCTCGGATGTCGACATGGTTTCCGCGAACATGCACACCTCATCCTGTGTTCCATGTCGCGACAACAGTGTTCACGACTTTGGTCGACGGCGACACACAACGATATATTCCGCCATATCGACAGCATAGAAACCGCCGTTCAGACAAGCAGCCTCGAAAAGAGGGACTACCCCCTCCCCCGAAAGCTATCTTTCTCACCTAACACAAAAGTGAGGCAGTGATGCCGACTTCTACGGCGACCGCCACCTTCGCGCGATCATTCATTGGAGGCCCGCACATCCGGTCCCGTCATTTTTTCTCCCCCCTCCTTACCCGCAACCACCCGTTTATTTTTCTTCATAGCTTCTTCCTTTTGTTGTCTTAGCCGAGAGCTCGTGCCTACGCCGTGTCGATTCGTTATCATTGTTTCTTTTGTCCCAGCTAGCGATGGAATCGGCTCGCTCCTAAGTCGATTCGACGCGCAGCCCTCGATGCGTACCACAACGGAGGCGTCTTCCAACTTGAGGTCGATCGGCAAATCCGTGCTCCGGGGCAGCAGCAGCAGCAGCAGAAGCGCAGAGCTACGTGCTAATAGGCCACTAATCCGAGACAGCGGCCGTCGACGAAGCAAGAGCACATCCCGCCCACCACTTTTCTATCGCGCCGCCGCCTCTGTGTAGCTCGGCAGCCCGATTCTTCAGGGGCCAGGTCGTCTCGGCTATTTCTCTCTGCCCTGACGGCGTCGAGACCTTCATCGATTTAGAGAGCGCGGAAAGCACAAGCGCGCCCGCGCTGTTCGGTTCGTTTCGGCGCCGTCTCTGGCCGGTATATAAACCCGTCTTCGACAGTCTTCGCACCGTTTGTCAGTTAGCGCGGGTCCTTGTAGAACTAGACAGGGGAGGCGAAGCGGAAAGGCGCTGTGGAGGTCGCATCTCCGACGCTGCGGAGAGACAGTCGTTACCGTCGTTTCCGGAACTCGACGCCAGCGATTCTGTTCGATGAGGACGACCGAGCCTATAGCGGAAGAGTCGCCATGCCTTTGGGAGACAATGAATCGGCGCGCCGGGTTGCTGCTACTGGCGCCGTATTAGACTCCTTTGGCACACTTGGAGGAATGAAGAGCCGGCCTATTTGCTTCGTTGACTCCGTGTGATGACTGCTTGTGCAGACCGCATGCTCGTGCATAGTTCGCGTGGCGCGCCTAGAACACCGTGCTGTCATAGTGTGGCGTAATTCATTCCGCGCGCTCCGATGCTTCGCCAAGGAGCAGGCGCTCGAATGCTCGAACGAAGCCCGCGGAATAATAATCGCTGCACGCGTGTGAGTACGTGACAAACGGAGGCTTGATGGGGATGTGTTTCGATTCGCGGAAGAATCAATTGTGAGAGCTCGGACACTTGGCTGAGTAATGGTTACGCCGCTGCCGTCGATCTGGTCTCGAGGCTGTCGCATATGCTGTATTATATGGTAAATTGGTTGATCCGTACCGGCCCGCTTTGTAGTTCTACTGTTAAACCTGAGCCCAGAGACCGGACTCTTCTCGGTGCAGTGTTGGCGAACGTGGTAGTAGTGGATGTTAAACGTCACGTTCCTATCTGATGGCCTCTATTCGTGGTGTTTAGGGGAGCTGTGACAAGTCTGCGTGCTGGTCCTCACACTGAGCGATCGGTTCACAGGCTTTAGTGTAGGAAATGATTTTGCTCACAAGATATTTGCTGCAGTCTGCGGTCAAGAGAAATTGGGTGTGCAGCGATAACAGGGACGCAAGAGCGTGTCCATTGAGTTGACCTGCATCGTTTTCAGCCATGTCTGAATTCGCAGTTTCACGTTATTAGGATCTAGTTCCCACTGGCCGACTGTCTCCGCTAATCATTCAGCGCGTATTAAAAAATTGAGAGTAGATTGAGCGCGTACTCGGCGATGTGCTTTTAAGTTGTTGGCCCTTGCATCTGCAATAGCATTTTCCGCATTATAAACTGAAAAGGAGTACTCGTTGAGCGAAAGTTATGTTTCCTATATTTGTAAATTGCTTAAATTTTCTTAAATGCGCAAGTTCGGTCGGAAGAATCTTCAGCAGAGAAAATGATAACACCCCTTCTTGTTCTTCGATGTATATAACAAACAAAGCGAATTTTAGATAGCGTATTTTATACATTTTTGCGGAAACAGCTTTACTTCTTGTGTCGGTATAGGCTAATATGAGACTATGAAAGTCTGTGTTGTTTAAATGAGCTTCAGTATGCGTGGCGCCAGCACGGAAATGTAAGGACCTCGTCACAATTCTTTTTTTGAAGGCAAAGAAGCCCCTTCATACAGCCACTGTGATTTGGGGTGCTATTCTGGATATCGTCGAATTCCGCCATGTTGTCAAATTGCGCCATTGGCCAACTCTGATTAGCTCGGAGGGCCGCTGCGGCCTCTCTGATTGGCTTGAAATGCCACCATTACGAAATCCGACAGTATGGCTGAATTTGACAGTGTACAGAATAGCGCCCGTGATGTACCGAGTAATGTTTGCACTTGCCTTATGCGGTTCAAGCATTGCCACGTATACTGCGGCAGTAAAAAAAAAGATAGCTGATCCCTCTCTCGTAGGAATCGGTATAACACGAAAGTGAAACGTGTCAAACAGGTTTGAATCCTGTCAACGGAACTTTTTCTTATAGTCTTTTTTCTTTGCCATCTGATGGCGTTCATTTTGCTGACGTATTTCCGTGACGGAAATACGTCATAAAAGTCTTGGTGGACCCCGGCATAAAACAGTTTCGTGTTAAAATAAAAAAAATTATGGAAGCTTCGATATTTCTTAGGTGGTTCCTTTTACTGTCGCAACCTACTGACCTGGTGTGACCAAAACTGGAAAAAGCTGGACTGGGAATAACTTTCCTTCGGAAACTGACACGGTTTACTTCATCGAATCGCACACGCGAGCTTTGAGAGTAAGAGATCACCCTAGGCATGTCTCTACCTAAGGGGCGCGCTCAACACTCGGCAACAGTGATACCGCGTATGCCTATCAGTTACGCGCAAAGGGAACGGAGTTGTACGGAGAGGGGAACAAGGGAAACACGACACGACACGTCCATTTGTCTTCTTGCTCCGGCCTCGAGAGGCAGTTCTCTGTTGGCAAGCGGCTTGTCATCGAAAACCTACAGCCGCCGACACGCCGCGTCAGGCGATCGCTGCTGCGACACCGTTCTCGGCACGGACGCTCAAGGAAAGAAAAATGGCGCCGAATACAAGAGTAATGAGCGGCAGTCATCTTGCAGCGGAGTTGAGCGGCGCCGTCTGGCGGGGAGAGGAAGAAAGAAAGAACGGGTGTGGCTGTTTCTGTTCGTTTTCCCGTTGTTTCCGTTTGTTGGGGCGAAGCGTGCGTTCTTTATTGTAGACATCCGGTTCGGTGGTTTAGCTTACAGAAGCGCTAATATTGGCCCTTTTGTATCACAGAAGAAACACGTTTGTCAGCCCGCTACTGTTTCAATCGTTCGTGAGCACTTCCGCGCTTGTGTTGCGGCTAGTGGGTCTCCCTTTGTATCCCAGTAAATGAGACAGTTATGATTTGTTTGAGATTCCGTGCGTAACAATGGAGTGATGTCTTAACCTTGTAGCGAAAACTTGGACGAAAAGCGATAGTTTCGTCGCACATGATTGATTAACTGTTGTGGCATTGGCACTTCGTGCATCCCACTAGGTGTCAACTATACCGTCTTGTGTACCTTCCACTACGAAGTTGACGAAAGTGGCCCTGAGGTTTGTGCGTTAAAGACTCTATTGCTTTAACATCAAGCATACTGATTCCTATGCACACCTCTATGGGAGAGAAGCATACGTGCATTACTGAGAGATGTTCAAGCGTCATTTTGGTAACACCAATACGTAACGATCACTTGTGGAAGACGCTGCTTTATTAGTTTGGAAAAGGAACTATAACTTCTTCTATGCACTCAGTTGGCGCTGACACTTGCGCATGAGCAAGGCTAGCACACTGAGACTAGAAACTGTTGACACGAACGCTCTCAGGTGGCTCTGCGGCGCTCGTTTCGCCGCCTCGAAGCGATTGTGGTTCTCTCGTTTTGCGTGGAAGCGTAGGTACAGGTGTACTTCGAAAAGAAGAAATTCCTGCGCAGGCGTGATGGCTGAGACACTCGGTAGTCACAGGTGTACATCACGGAGAGAAAATCTCAAATAGACACGATGGCTGAAAACTTGAGTTAGCTCCGCACTTCCGGAAGATTACATCTACTATAGTAAAACTAAAATCCCTGTACGTCCACATCACGTGATAAGCTGCTCGTAACAGATCGAAAACTCGCCGGACAAAACTAATTTAAAGGCGCGAAACCAAGCCAAGGCGCGAAACCAGGCGCGAAACCAGAGCAACATGGCTCTAGCTGTCGCGTCCAACCAAGTCATCTGGGAGTGTTGCAGAAACGAATTCTGCGCGTCAGGGGCCTTCGCTTCTTGCAGGCTTCCACGCATATACACGAAGGCAAATCAAAAGCTCGACAGTAGCAAGTCGGCGGATAGGAAGGAACGGGAGGGGAGACGTTATACACGTGCGTATATATGAATGAAAGTGTTACACATTGCTACGGAAAAAGTATACACAAAATGCTAGAAACAAATCACTTGACCCCGGATTTCCTCGCTACCCGCCTTTCTCCTCCGTCGTTTGCCGCGTTCGAAGCCGAGATTCGGCAACGCCACACATATAGACGCTGGCACACACACACACTGGCGCACACACTCTGGCACACAGACAGGGAGCGCACCAGATTGAGCCCATCAATCAGAGCGCCGCGCGAAGCAGCTTGCTCCTTGAGGTGCACGGGTGTGGGGGAGGCCTTCCCCGCCGCCTTCGTATGTTTTCTATTGCGAGCTTAATTTTACTTACTCGGCGGCGTTATTCTTTCTTACGCGCCAAAGACGGGAGCGCACTCTGATCAGAAAGCGCGGGGTGCCCGTAGCGTTACACTCGCCCATGGTATATGCGCACGCATGAAAGGCTGGTGGTAGCTGTAGGCGTGCGCGCGCAGTTTCCTTTGTTCTGCGGTGCCGCTCGTGTCGTGTACTGGGCCCCAGTGATATGTCCGAGTGGCGGAGAAGCGCTTTGTCACCTTTTGCTCGGGAGGACCATAGTGCTTGACCGGGAAGGGTATGCCAAAGCGAAGAGGCGTGAAAGAGAACTGCGCCCTTGCCTACTTTCATTTCTTAGGCTCTGGCGGTGGGGGGTTATGGTTTCTAAAAAAAGTAAACAAACGCGAGCACAGCTGTGAGATTAATGAGTGACGAGACAAGAACCAAGCGATTGAAGATTGCGGAGCAAGAGGCCATTGTGTTTTTGGAGCTGCTCTAAAGGAATTACTATGGCGGCCTGGAAAAAAAAAAAAGATCAAAGCCAGTTCAACTCCAAGCTCTACCAACTGCGGAGCATTGATTAGTCTGTCTTTCCTTTGTGTTTATATTCCGTTTATCGGATCTTTTCTGTTCTTTTCATGTGATTATCTGCTTTGTTGACTGATTTGTTCTATCTATTTTATTTTCTATGGTCTTCTATCTACTGCGTATCTACTGTTTGCGGCTCCGAGCGCGTCTAATTCGTCTAACGTCCGGCCCTGGAGTTTCGCCTCAGCTTCTCTCTTCCGTAGATCTGTGTCTAACTCCCGATGCTGGCTTTTCACTGTCGCTTCGCTGGCTCGGACAGACAAAGTGGCCTTTCGGTGACGCTGGCGTTCCAAACGTGCTGCCTGCTCGCCTTATACGTAGTAGTATGGGGCCTGCGTGACGCCAGCGAGAGACATGAGTCGACGACAGGGCGGTCCCTTAATTAAGAACGCCATTACACACGTACACTTAGATCATTCGGACACTGCTGCTATACTCACGGACAGCTTTTCTTGGCAATGAAGCGAAGGCTACAGAGCCAAATCGTGTGTATCCTACCGCTAATTAATTTAGTCCCACAATTGCGTGTGCATTTTTTGCGTGAGGTATAAATAGATACTTTTTTATTTTCGACATGCAGCTCTTTCAGATACGGCGCAGCTCTCCACCAGTGAGATATTTGTATTTCTTTTACTTTTTTCGCTGTCACTTCGCGTTTTTGAACGCGTTGAGAAAGTCGCGCCTTTTTTGCCCGTATCTCAAACGCTAAGCGGCGTCTGCGTCGAAATGCAACACTGATTGCGTGCAGCTATTCCTTGCCACAACGGTACGGAACGCGCGCTAAACCGGGCTACTTCGCGTAGGAGTACGTGTGCAGAAGCTCCGCCCCCGTAACTTTCCTTTCATTGCTAAGAAAAGTTAATAAAAAGGAGAGAAAGCTGAAAAAATTGGGGAGGGGCGAAGCATGTCGGGAAGGGTGTTTCAGCTCCACTAACGTGAAACCTGTGGAGGGGCGAAGCATGCAGTGTGCGCCGGTGCTTCCCACAGCAAGATCACTGCTAATGCGCAATGAGAGACAGAAGAAAGATTAGACACAGAGACCTGCAGTCCGCGTTTAGGTCAAGTGCACGCTGGGAATCTCTATTGTTAAACTACGCACAAGAGAAATCTCCCACCGGCACTGCTTTGCAGGTCAAGATCTAGTGCCCATATATACGGGGTGACCGTTGGATGGTTGTGCAGCGCGAGCAGTCAGTTTTTTTTTTTTTCAATCAAGAGCCCTCGAGGTCGGACCACGGTGTAAGATATAAACACTGTATGTATCTTACACCGTGGGTCGGACATAGGCTTCGATTGTTCGTACCGCCTGCTGCAGACGCTGCCAGCGTCGACGTGGTCTCTCGCGGGCGACGGCACGTTCTCGTTCCTTGCGAGCTGGTGGTTCAGCGTTCATCGCAGAAGGAGCATTTCCATAGTCAACGCCACGGTGGTCTAGTGGTTATGGCTCTAGACTGCTGACCTGAAGGTCGCGGGATCGAATCCCGGCCGTGGCGGCTGCATTTTCGATGGAGGCGAAAATGTTTGAAGCCCGTGTACTTTTATTTAGGTGCAGGTTAAAAAAACCCAGGTGGTCGAAATTTTCGGCGCCCTCCACTACGGCGTCTCTGACAATCATATCTTGGTTTTGGGACGTTAAACCCCAGATATTATTATTATTATTATTATTATTATTATTATTATTATTATTATTATTATTATTATTATTATTATTATTATTATTATTATTATTACTATAGTCAACGCGCGCCGTTCGCTCTCTCGCCACACGGCGAGCGCTGAGGCGGTGGCGCCCTCTCTTTCGCTCAAGCAAATTGACCGTCCCGACAGCAGACGACGATGCACGCCGACACGCCGAGACCCTAAGGTGCTACGCCTCTAATAATAATTGGGGTTTAACGTCATAAAACCACACTATGATTATGAGGGAAGCCGTAGGGAAGGACTCCCGAAATTTGGACCACCTGGGGCTCCTTAACGTGCACCTAAATCTGAATACACGGGCCTCAAGCAGTTTTGCCTCCATCGAAAATGCGGCCGCGATTCGCCCCCGCGACCTTCGGGTCAGCAGTTGAGCACCATCGTATCTTGCCGCCTCAAGTTCGCACATATGCGGCTTCAAACGGTTCAACAGGGAGGGGGCAGTGCTACAGTTCATGGAGCCATATGTAAAAACGCAGACCTCGCGTAATTCATCATGAAAAGCCTCCGTGCAAGGTCTGGTTAAAGCTCAGAGTTCGGCTCCCTGTCCAAAATAGCTTTATTTGTAACCTTAACAAAAAAAAATGTAATGCAAAAATACATTATGTTTTCATTTTACCCTTTAAGCAAACGACCACAAAATAAGAACATGCTTGGAATGGTGCCTATTAAATATCTGCTACGAATTCATCCCTAAACACCATTATGTACTGAATCTACCAAATGACGCTCTGATAGCCACGAGGAGAAACTTCAAAAAAGTCGGATGGTCATAGCAATGAATGAATGAATGAATGAATGAATGAATGAATGAATGAATGAATGAATGAATGAATGAATGAATGAAATATCTACGCAGAATCTCCTTTGTGAATTGTTCAAGGAGGTTTATTTTTAACCTCCGTGGAGTTGTCTGAGCAATGCGTAAACGTACAACTTTATTAAAGCCTTCGATGCGTCATAAAACGCGAAAATTGACCGCCGGCAGTATCGGCGTCCCGTGGCGTCGCCGTCAACACGATTTATTAAAAAAATAGTTGCGAGATGGCGTCACCACATGACGCCATGACAACGCCACAGATCGCCAAAAGTTGTGTCGTCATATTGACGTCATCGTGACGTCACGTGATGACGTCGTAACATGACATAGTCGCTTGGCCAAAGTTGGGTCGATCACGGAGGCATCAGGTGAGGTGCAGAGAGCTTGCACTGCCACTGATCTTAGAGGCAGTGAAAAACCACCTTAGGTGCAGAAAGCTTGGATGACGTTGATCGAAAGCTTACGTTTTAATAGCCACTACGATGGGCAGAAAGGGTAGTAGAACTTCAATATTGTTCTGGAAGCCATGCGCTTCACGCGCTTGCGCTCCTCATATAGGTAACTGTCGCTGAATCTTACCGCTTTTAGGGGCGAAGCTCCTCAGGGTGTGGCTCTGTCCCTTCTTTGTAGTATGTAGTAGTAGGTAGCCACGCATTGTGGGATGTATCCACTCCATGTGATAAAAATGACGATGACCACTGATGGCCATGAAGAATAAGCGCGTTCCAGTATAGTGGAATGTACCCACTACCCGTCATAACGATGACGATGACGCTGATGACCAGGAAGTATAAGCGCGTTCCATGACGATGACGACTGATGACCATGAAGAATAAGCGCGTTTCATTATAGTGGAATGTACCCACTACACGTGATAACGACGACGATGACGCTGATGACCATGAAGTATAAGCGCGTTCCAGACCACACATTCTCTTTCTGCCATGGATGAAAACGATCGTGAACGCGCTCTCGCCCTCGAAAGGCAAAACGGCAACGCCGACAACAAACGTTCCCCTGAGCTTAACGTCATATATGAGGACCTCCGCGTTTGTGTGTCAGGTCTTTGTATGATGATCGAGTGGGCAAACTTACGGGGATTGACGGTTTACCAGATTACCTCCGGAGCTTCGCCCACTCATCATCATTCACTTCGTGGATATGGCGTGAAATTTTGCTGAGGCTGAGTATTTTGCATCAATTATGGTTTCCCTTTCGGAATGGCCAGAAGTTCTACTTGTGGGTAATGTCAAATTCGGCCATACTCTCAGACTATGCAAGGGCGGACTTTTCAGCCAATCGGAGTCGCCGTATGGAATCCCTATGAGCCAATCAGAGTCGACAAGATGGCGAATTTAACATCGTCGTTGAACAAAATACCGCCACGGCATTGGGCTGGCGACGGGGCTTTATTGAGTCAAGACAGGTCGTACGCAAGTCGAGAAAACGCCACTGTATTTTTACGGCATATTATGTGAGCTAGAAAGGCGCATACAAGCCATATATCGGAATATACGTTATCGCATGGTTCCGTACCCCTTTGTAAGGAAAGGTTTTCGTCGTGGTAGTGAGGTAGTACGTAGCTCGGTTTTGGTCGCGTGGGACACCTCTTGGCGAAAAGACCATCGTCGTTCGTCCTTGGAGCTTGAAAAGAGCCTGGATTACCAGTATTATGGGTCAAGCGGAATACTCAGTGAATGGTAATCACGAATATACCTCATGTGGGTCGATGCAAAGGGCATCTTTCGTGCTCCAACGTATGTTGTCAATAATGACTCTTGTAAGGGGCAACGGTGTACCGCATTCATCGCTGTTTCACGGTACTCGTTGTTTACTTAAGTTGTTCTTTAATTACACACTTAGTGATTATTCAATAGAAATTATGTAGACTGCTTCTTTCGTTTCCATTCGATTTAAGAACTTCGTCCATGGGCTCACGTTGACCTGGAAATCGTTGTCTTCCCCGTCCGGGGGAACAATCTGTAAAACGAAATTACGCAGATCCGCATAAGCATTTGGTGTGCTAAATTTGCGGTCATCCAAACAACACATAGCAACAAGCGAGAGCACAGGAAAAATATCTATTGGATGCTCACGAAAGGTGCCTCCTGAATATACGACGGCTATAAAGTGGCTGGTGACTGTCGAGTTTTTCGTGGGCGCTTTGCCTACTTCGGACTTTGGATTGAATGATTGGGCGTATAGCGTAGCTCTGTGGCTCGCGAAAGACGGATAACCTGTGCGTTCCAGTTTCGTAGTCGCAGCGGAAATAGCACCGGGGCTCGTTAGTTTAAGTAGCCGACCACCTGTCTGTTTGTTAAGTTAAAGAGACAAAAACTATAGCGGAGGCAAAAAAAAAAAAAAGATCGCCAGGCCTGCGCAGAACACGCAACACATTCACAGCGAAAGCTGGAAGAGCGGCCTTTCTAGCGCCCGTTGTAGACCCTCTTGGGGGAACTAATACAAGTACACATGCAAGGTACCTACTACGCCAAAAGTAATCGTAATTTTTGTCAAGTAGAGAAGCATCCACTATGTCATTATCCGTCATTCTGTGCAGAAGCGTAGTACCCGCTACACATCTGTAAGGCATTTTGCTTGTGGTGTGGCTGATGATGATGAGGAACTATGGCCGAGCCCTTTGTAATGGGTGGGAAACATTACACGACCCACTCGTAGCGTAATTCGCGTTGTGTGACGCCTAGTTGTTATTTTACTCTTCTACGACGCTATATTAGATACGTTAACACGATTCCTTGCCCGACATCAGCAATAACAGGTCATCTTTCCATAAATTAAAGAAAAAAAAGCCTGCGTGGCTCAGTGGTAGAATACTCGTCTGCCATGCACAGGGCCCAGGTTCAAATCCCATTTGATCCTACAAACTTTTTTATCGTTTCATTTTTTCTTATTTCGCGCAATAGCGGTTATGGACAACGGCGGCGGCGGACAACTACTGCGCCAAAATCGACTGTTGTTGTGACCTCATAACAGCTTTCGCTGTAGAAACCGTTCTTCGCCACAGCTGACGCATTTTGTGCCCAAATTAAAAGCAATCGATGAAGCAATGACAGATGCATTTGCGGGTTCTATTGCGACACGCGCTCCTGTGGTTTTAAATGGCTGCTTTTAATATTCTGTGGGAGTCTCGTCTTTTCATAAACATGGCTATTTGTTGAAACCCCGAAAACATAAGGCGGCGCTAAATTCTGGTAGCCGCTAAGGTCAAATATTCCGTTTGCAGAAGTCGGCGTAAGAGTCACAATGCATATGCGCTATTCCTCGTGTGACTACGGGTTGAAAATTTCTAGACGGCATTGACATACCGATTGCGCAGTGATTCCATATCGCAGTATGGAGCAGTGACTGGTCTCACTATCTTCTGCACTTCTCAGCGACGAACTCAATCCTTGGCCTTGCCTACACTCCAGGTTCGGTAATGCGACTTTGCTGCAGGAAAATTGATATGGCTAATACGATATTTTGTACTCGCTAAACCCGACACCATACATGCTCTCACATCGAGTGGTTTATCTCACAGAGGTGAGGTCACTCTGGACATAAGAGCATGGTTGTAAATCAGCCTCCATTACTGTTTACAATGTTGCGTGAATGGATTGTTTCTCTTTTTTTTCTGTTGTGAACCTTTCTCTACGTTGCGGGCTTGTGTAGCACTGGCCTGCCATTCCAATCAGGGCTGGTTCACCGTACGGAAAGTACGGCAATATCGCACTGGCTGAAGAGTACGCTTGCGCGAACATAACCGCATGGAACCTCGTTCCGTCACGTTTGCCTGGTCTGTCCTATCCGCCTTTCGAGTTGTCGATTAATTCGCCATCGCGCCGCGATGTGCTAGCCTCCTGATTAACACGACTGGTACACCGACCACCGCAGATTTGCCGTTGGTGCGCTGTTACATACGTCAGCCGCCATGTTTAAAGCGTGTGCCACATAAGAAAGCTACGTTCACATAGTGCTAGATACCCAAACCAATCACCATTACAGTACCTGACGAACATAAGTGTGGCTTGGCTACTGGCGTGGGAGGCGGTGGTATCTGATCACCGCCGGTGGACCGATGCGGCCCCTAGTTGGTTTGAGACCAACGGGGGCGGCACGCGTTTCGCTTACAGTGACAGGGAGGGACACAATAAACCACGACTACACGAAGTGAAGTCCACACACGGAGTGTCCTAGGGTTAGAACCTGTTGACTTTAGGCGCGGACGTCTCTGCAGTGTGTCCTACGCGATGAGCTTTCGTTGGAGATGAACTCGCGAACGCTCGCGCTGATTCGGAGCAGATACGATACGTAGTGGGATTCCCCGAGGCTTGCATGTGCTGGTCGGGACGACGGGATTCCGGTCCTCGGGTCGGCCACAACGCAGGTCCATTTCTCGAAACGGGGAGGCATTTTGGGCTTCACGTTATTCGCGAAATCTAGAAGAGACAGCGCTGAGCTTTGTTTGCGTATGTCTATTTTTTACTGGCCTAGCAAATGGGCGAAGGCGTCGGCTTTTGCGCTACCGCAAATGCGGGCTGGACAGAATGGACGGCGTTGGTGGCTTGGAGGTTGTAATTCATTAAGTAAAAAAAAAAAGAAAAGAAGGTTCACAGTCCCTTTAAACACAGCCGCCTTATACGTACGTTTCTGTTCGTAAGCCTAAAAACATCATCTTCATTTTCGTCTTTGGTTAAGCTTAGCAAGAAAGGGTGAACGGTTTCGTATCTGGTACGACAGCGAATGTCGTAGCGTCAGTGCAGCGGTGAATATAAATGTTGCCACATTGGGAAGTTATCCGACTTCGACAACTGTCCAACGCGACCTACGGATCTTAACCCCGTCGGGTGTAAGAGACGTACAAAAGTCGCAGCTCATTCCGTTTCAGTTATACTCGAGTTTACGGAGGTTATCTGCCGTGTGGCGCACGATTCGGACAGGACAGGATCCCTGCGATTGGGCGCCGGCTTGCCGAAACCAGCTACCGGCCACCTCAATAAGGCCACCAGAAGGTTATGTACGAACGAATATCTGCATCCACAAGGCATGAGGAATCTGACGTCCGCAACTCTGAAACCTAACCTATGATCATTTGAACGCGTGAGATCATGTAGACGCTATAATTTCGTTCGCAACACTTGTTTGCGCGAGTTGAACGACATCTTTTGAATAGGCCAGTGTAGAATTGTTTAGATGCACAAACCGGCGATTTCTCGTTGTTCTAAGAAAAAATACTTAATTGTATAAAAGGCCCGGTATAAAAGAAAGAAAGCTAGAAGTAAGTGCTACATGTTTTAAGCCTTAATTTTTCCTTATTCTAAGGTAGTTAGAAGCGCGAAAGAGCGATTAAGTATAAAACCTAAGGGAATATTTAAAGCGGGCGATGGCGTGAAAATGACACTGGTTGCATTCACTTTGTTTTTCCCGCTTGTAGCCCCAGATTTAACGGGAATTGCAGCGTATCGCATGCTTAGCATTACTGCACGGATCTCAACAGTAGCCAGCTGTGTCTTCCTGTGACGGCATTTTAAGCAAAATAAAGTGCGGTATGAAACCATTTTATGGTGTCACTTCTTTTTCTCTTTTCTTTGCCTTATTGTTGTATAGAATTTTGCCACTAGCAAATCACACGCATACGAGGATTCGGAAAGCCCCGAGCCACTCATTCTTGCCTGAAAACTCAATGCCACAAGGTAAACATAACATATTTCGTGGCGATTGGTGACCACAAGGTTGCGGGTTCGATTCCGGACGGCGGCGGCCGCATTTCGATGTGAGTGGAGGAAATAAAAAAAAAACACTCGTTTATCACGGGTCGCGCTCGCGCTAGACAGTCGAATTTGCTGAGTAATAATCCGCAGTTTTCTAGTTATTCGCCTGTCGAAATTTGTGACGCAGTCTATAAACGTTAGAACTCGTTATTTAAGCTGATAACTCGCCACTCATGAACTCTGCTTTACTGGGACTTTCATTGCGTGCTTAAATGCTCGAATGATGTACAGCTCTTAAGCTAGCGATTGCTCCTAAGAGGCGGGCTATACCTGGTAAAGGAAATAAATACAAAGATCACTACGGTGTCGAAAGATGAAATGTCGAAAAGGAAAGTTTAATAGTTCATATAGAGGTGTTGGTAACAAATTGAAGCAGTTGCCGCAGGCGCGATGCGCACAGTAAATATATCATGAACAATCCTCCGTAAAAGCAGAGAAAGCCATTACGGAGAATCACTTCAGAATCTCTTCAGAATCACGGAGAATCACTTCAGGACAATGGCGTGGGCGTAACTGACGGTATTACAGCTGAAACAGACCAGGATACGGCAGTTCAAGCTACGAGAAAAGACTGTAAACTTCACGAAAACGCCGTAAACCCTAGTGACACGAACGCAGATACATAATTCGGAAGGATGGTTTGTCGCCGAAACTAAGACGAGCAGTATTACGGAGGATATCGTTGTCGCGGGAAGCAATAATGCGCAGAAAGGCTTAAAGACGCTGCTTTTCGCTATACGCACGGTACCAAATGCGCGTTAAACAAGACGTTTGATTGGCACCGACTCTTTTCCGAAGCAGACACTCAAAGCTACTTAACTCTCCGGCTTTGCGCACTGACAGTTTGTTTCATTGTGTTATAGTTCACGAGAATCGCAGGATAGAACAGAAAGGCTAGCACTAGGTTCGCCTCTGAAGACATTCAAGTTTCCTCATGTATGGACTTGAAGTGTGTATCTTTCGAAACATGCGAAGTTGTACCTGATTAGCGCAGTTTCAACGTCACGAATTGAAAAAAAAAATTCTTCAAGAGAGACACCAACAGGATTACAGCCTACAAAGCAAGCATAATTTAGTGAACGGGAGGTACTGACTGATTGATGGAGACTTGTAAACTCATTGAGGGATGCCATAACGAAAATTAACAGGTTGGTCCTGGTCACTTCTTTTTTTGAACGCTCACCAAATCGTCGGAGCAACATCGTTTCTTCTTGTATACGGGCTGACGGAATGTGGCTTCCTCGGCAGGTAATCAAACTCACGACCTCGTGTTTGGTAGTGGAGAATTATGGCTTTTGCGCGACGTCGGTGTTACAAAGACTGCGTTCGCAAGCCTGCAGACTGAAAAGGCATCTGACTTACCTGAGAGTACTCGGCTGTGGGTTTGTCAGTTTTGTAAAATGAGGTTGGTTTTCTTGAGAAACTGCGAACGATTGAGTTTCCGATCGTGACAAAGCGTTTCTTGCAGTCTTCACGTTGTCGCAACTCTGAAAAAAAAAACAGAAAGATTGTGCGAAACGTTACTTCAGGACATTTGTTTACAAATATTTCTGCGAGGCATGTTGCCGAACGCCGAAGTGTGTACAGACTGGTGTTCGGTTACAGATCAGGTCGTGTACAGACCAGGTGCACGGAGCACTTCTCGGCCGTAATTACTGAACGTTTATCACGCCTTGCAAAGTGAACGCGCTGACTTCGTAATACGTCAAGACCAAAATGAGTCGGCAATAGGTTTTGTGCGGTTGCCGCTACAGCTTGTTATGACGAGAATTGCTAGTTATTTTTTAACTTATAGCATCGCTTGGCTCTGGCATGATCATATTTTGCTGCGCAGTTTAGAGGGCTGTAGTTCCGGCTTCAACAATGGCTCGTCCTGTCGCTGGATCGTGCCATTTCGCAGCATTTGAGTCATATGGCAAAACCTCGCTTGTCGCGCAACAAGAGCGAACGGCCCAGTGCCGCAAATACGTCGTGTACGCATCACGTGGGAATAGTTCGTACTATCGCAAGTGGTTCGTTCGTCGCTGTTCTCACAAAGGTGACCCCCCCCCCCCCCCCTCATATGCGTGCTACTTCCCTGGCTGATACCAGCGCGATGAGAGACTTCAGTTCTGCCGTCTATAATAAAGCGTAGCTTACACCGTGACGACAACAACAACAACAACAACAACGACAACAACAACAACAACAACAACAACAACAACAACAACAACAACAACAACAACAACAACAAAGAACTTTTCGCAGGATCTTTTTTATATTGTCGCGCTCGACCTGTAGTAATCTACAAGCGGCATACACAGTGAATTTCGCATATAAATCGATGCAGAAGCATTGCTTATTGAAAGTGCAAAACGCGGAATGGATGCGTACTGCAGAACGCCGTTAGGACGCTGTTTGCGCCACGGGGCGGGACACAATATAGGATATGGTCCTAGACGAACTACAACAACGCCAGAAAGAAGCAACGCGAACATTCAGACATAATTACACGCATGAATAATAGAAACGCGACAACAGTAGCTAGGCACCAGCAGGCGGCGCAACTTGTCCTGAATTACCGGTTCTCAAGCGCCGGTCAATTATATTTGATGAGGCAGCGCACGAAGGACACAATCACGCAGCACACACAAGCGCTACCAGCGCTTGTGTTTGCGTCTATTTTTATCTGTGCGTGATTGTGTTCTTTGTGCGCTGCCTCATGAAATACCTCGGCTCAGCAACCAGCCCATCAGTACGTATTAAGTTCCGGTCAATGAATTCGCGTAGACACCGCCGACTCAAATCACAGCGAACATAAGATCTACTGCTGTGTTCGGTATCTTGGCTTCTGGGTAGCTTGACTTAAGAAACTGCGGAGGCTCGGCACACGTGTTCACTGAGTGGGTGCAATTTATGGCGAGGCCTTTCGCAGCAAGTTCGTCTCTGTTGTGTAGGGTGCTCAAGATTTGTCATTTTGCTATCCCGAAATTCCCGTAATCATCCGCCGCGGTGGTCTAGTGGTTGTGGTGTTTGACTGCTGACCTGAAGGTCGCGGGAGCGAATCCTGGCCGCGGCGGCCATATTTCGATGGAGGAAAGAAGGTTAGTGGATCGGGTGCTTGGATTTAGGTGCACATTAAAGAACCCCAGGTGGTCGAAATTGCTGCATATCTCCACTACGGCGTCTCTCATGATCATACCGTGGTTTTGGGAAGTAAAAACTCAACAATTGTTATTTATGACATTCCTGTAACCTGATTTTTTGGACGGCTGTGCATCTGTTCGACATATCTTTCCTCTATATCTTTGCCCACCATGCCTTATTTCCCGAGACAGGGTAGCAAACCACGTTTTGCTGTTGCGCGACGCGCAGCTTCAACAGCTTCCTTCCACACACACATATCTATATAATTGATACAAGAGATGTCGCAGCTCACGAATAAGCACAGATCGCGATATGAATCGTCGTCAGCTCTGCTATGAATATCAGCGCGCGCGCGCGCGCAAGGCCGATCACCCACAACAGGCGTGTGTTCCACTCTTTCGCTCGTTTAGGACCATCACTGTCGCTGCCGTCGCATTTTCTATGGGTCGCTGAAGAAAATGCCATCTGTCCGAAGTGTCCACGGGGACGCGCAGAGACCACCACGGCAATCGCTTATACATCGCTTTCTCCGGCGTTTCTGGCGATCGCACGCATCGCTTAGCGCGAGCAAAGAGCCAAGATGCCGAAGTAATTTCTTTCATTTTTTTTGTCCTTTTCCATCCCGTATTTCTCTGGCCACGTCACCGAACAAGTACTGGGCGACGGAGCAGACTACATCTAGGCAGCATCGGCTAATGGAGGTGCCATCTGGGTACGCTGTGGGAACGCAAAGAAAAAAAAAAGCTTACTTTCAAGACATTTTATGTCGTCTAGCATTCCCATGCATTGCTCTGGCTTTCGTCTGTCAGTCAGGGGGTCAGAGTGCCTCCGAAATCCGAAGCTTGCGGCCAATTAAAGCTCAATCCCGAGACAAAGCGAAGTAGAAAAGGAGGAGGTCAAGTAGCGCGCCTCAGTGTACGATGGAAGTCGGAGAGGGACGCATGTTTTGCCACCGTGGTCTTCTCGGGTGTTTCGATGCCGCATTGGACGCGCTGGAGCGAGCGCAGATGGATCTGATGGATGCGCTGTCGCACGCCCACCCGCGCCTCTATCCACGGACAGCAAACGCGGCAAACACATTCTGCACTGCGTTCGGTTCCGTACGCTGAGTGTCTGCTTGTGAAGCGGCTCCACGCACAAATCGTGTGCCTCCGTGACTCGGTCTCGACGTTGGTTACTAATTCGAATCGACACGAACTCGAATCGGAGCGTGACCGCTTGATGGGCGGCGAGGAGTTGCGGAGGAACTTCGAGCCGAATGCGGAACTACGGGAAATGCTTGAGAGTTAAGCGATAAAGTTAAAAAAATCACAGCATATCCACGGAGTGAATGATGATGAGTGGGCGAAGCTGCGGAGGTTCATCGGTAAACCGTGAATCTTCCGTGAATTCTGCCCAGTACATCATCACCGACGTGAGATCGGGCGCGTTTATACTAAAGGTTCGATGAGTTATGACGACTTGCAGCTCACTTTAATTTTACATGTACGCTGTGAATTTTCATTGTTTAGAAAACCATTGCTTTAGAAAACACCTTGCGTCTTTCGTTAAGCAGCTGGCGTCTTTTTCGTTTTGCTTTAGAAACATCTGGCGTTCTTTCGTTTTGTTTTTACAAAACATCTGGCGTCTTTCGTTGGTTTATTTCATCAATCAACGGCGTTTTGAACAAAATTTTTATTGTTTAATCACGCACAGGAGAAATCTCACCAGGCACTACCTTGGAGGTAAACAATGGCTGCTAATGGGAATGAGAGACAGAAGAAGTCGGCTTTTAGCTAACACTTACACTTCTACAGAGACAGAAGAATTCGGCTTTTAGTTAACGCGCACGCTGTGAATTTTTTATTGTTCAACAACGCACAGGAGAAATCTCCCACCGGCACCACCTTGGAGGTCAAAGGGTAAGACTTGTTACTCACTACTACGAGCACGACGAGGGACGAACGGGTGCCGCCTTAAGGAGCTTCGCCCCTAAAAAATGCTATACCGACCTGAGGCGTGCGCTGATAACATATTGGCTACAGCGCAGTTCATGAAAAACGTGGCGCGTAATTTCCGACTTTAATGTTCACGCGTACTTTATTGTCAGAAGAGCGTCGGCACATCCGTATCTTTTACGCGAGGTTTGGAGCTTAACCACCTGAAAGCTTTTTCTTGAGTTGTCGAAACAGCAAAGCGGAATTAAGCACTTGCTTTTGAGGAATACAGACAGAACACTCCACATATATCAAATAGCTTTTACAACGCATCATTGCTGTGCGCGTCTCGCCAGTGGAAGTCAGATTTCTCTAAACATTTGCTGTTATTCAAAAGCAAGAACTCGAAATCATACCGAACAGTTTGAAGGACATCACCTACCATATATATAGAGAGAGAGAGATACGAAGAGGAAAGGCAGGGAGGTTAACCAAGCTTTGGCTCGGTTGGCTACCCTGCACTTGGGGTGGGGGAAGGGGAAATAATAGAAAAGAAAGGGTAAAGAAGAAAGAAGAAGAGCAAGAAAGGGATGGATGAACTACACAACACGAACTCGCGCTGTTAGTTCACAGGCGCTCGTGAAGTCCGGTGGTCCTCAAGAAGCACAAGAGGGCTTTCGTGGCCTTGCGCGTGTAGGCCAAGGTCCCAAGATCTTCTTTTTCTGTCAGCGGTCTTGAGTCCAGGTGACCGAGCTTGACTTCCATACTACGTCGTTGAGCTTGGTATGATGGGCAGTGGCATAGAATGTGTTCAAGCGTCTCCTCGCAGGCGCAAATGTTGCATGCCGCACTGCTGGGCATTCCAATGAGACACGAATACGCATTCGTAAATGCCACGCCCAACCACATGCGGCACAGTAAAGTTGCATCGCGTCTTGAGAGCCCTGGTGGCAAACGAAGTTGCAAATTTGGGTCAATCGAATACAGGCGCGCGTTGGAGAAACCCGGCGTATTCCATTGCAGAAGAGTGATACGGCGTGCAAGTGCTCGTAGTCGCCACGCGGCGTCTGCCTACGATCTCAAATGCTCTTGTTATGACGTCTCCCATAATCGATCTGAATTTATTTTCGAGTATTCTGTAGTCAGTAGGGCAAATTCGACGAACCGACTTTAACAGATAATGTAGGCGCAAGTCTAGCATAGTTTTCATGTAACTTGTCAAGCCCGCTAAGAAATACCTTGCTGCAAAGTGAACATTAAATGAAACAGGCAAACCCAGCTTCTGCGACTTCATTGTCCAAAATTACCAGTTAGTTTGTTTCAGATGAAAACAACGCTTGAAGGGCGCTCTTCCGAAGCTCTATAGCAAGATAAGCGCACTCTGTCGAGGAGCGCGTCCAATTTTCCTGCAATTTAGCAGCGTCCGCGTTGGTTTTTCGCTTAAAACAGCGGACTTGCCGGCGAGGCAATTTCGACGTTAGCCTTTCATCATTCCAGATTGTCATATGATTCTATAGCAGATATAGAACATCGAGCGATGTTCTAAGCGGCATGCAAATTGACGCCATCGATAAGCCATGGTAATAACGTGGTGGCAATCTTGAGGACCGACATCTTCTGACGGGCACTCGTTCGTGTCAAGTGTGCTTAAAGCGTTTCGAACTCACCTTAAAGTTAGAGAAATCCACTCCATTGTGTTCCCAGTTTTTATCCGATGCCGGCAGGTCGCTGAGGGGAGACAAAAAAGAAGAAAAAAAAAGGTTAGCGGATCCCGAAAGCGGCAGCTGAACATCATTCGAAAGAGATCCTACTTCTCTCTCGTCTTTGTTCTAGACGGTCACGCGCAGTTCAATTTCAAGTTTGCCGAAGGTCTAGCCTTAGCGCAAGCGTTTACCGTCGCCGTGCTCAGAAATGGGCAGTAATTATTCTGTAATTATTGGACTGCAGCACAATAAAACTGGAGGTAGAATCGGTTTCTGTCACATCTTATAGTTCCAGGTGTTCGCCAAATACTCATTCAGATTCCTTTTGCACTTCTTTCTACACGTGCGTACTGGTATCAATCGTTTCTCACGTCTACGGTATGCGATTGCGTATTAAGAAACAGATTCTGTCTGGGAAAACCTCGCTTAAAATCCAGAAACACACATACGGTCCTCTGTAAGGAAAAAAAAAACGTTCTCTTTTTCCTTACGAGTGTTTGCAGCTACGGGTACCATTAATAAGGTTGTGCAGTATATATATATATATATACATATATATATATATATATATATATATATATATATATATATATATATATATATATATATATATATATATATATATATATATATATATATATATATACTCGTATTTCATTATTTCGAGACGATGCTTGCTTACGTAAAGTAGTGACCGGGGCAACCACGCAGTTTTAGAGTAGGGTACGCAGAGATAGCGTTAGTTGGGTACGATGTTGGGCACGCGTTAGTTGGACACGCAGTGGCGACGAACGCTAACTCAAAGCTTTGCGTACTCTATTCTAAAACTGCCCATTAGGGAGTTTTAGAATAGCGTACGCAAAGCTTTGCGTTAGCGTTTGTCACCACTGCGCATGCGTCGTACGCAATCCTTTTGGATATCCACGTTAAGTTACGGAAATAGCATATCGCAACCAGCAAACGCTAACCCTGCGCACATTATTCTAAAACTGTCTATTGGGGCTTACAGCGCTTGAAAGAGTTGCTACTGCGATGCCGCATACAAATTTCAAGACTTTGTGAGTACGTCTCACGTGATCGCACTAAGAGCGTTCTCCGTGCATGCGACGCAATGAACTAAAAGAAGCGCGAATCGAGCGACGAAATATGATTAACCGCATTTGAATGTACTACCTTAAAAAATATAAAGATACATTGTTCCTTGCTTCTTCATAAAAACCAGGTTAACTTATCGGGCACGGAATATACGAAGCCATCTTAAACATCTGAAGTAGCAGATCTTCTGTACTACTTCGTGTTTCTGTGTTCTTAACTATTTCGGTATTTGCTTCCGTTTCTAAGCAGTTCAGGCTTTGCGCTACAGGTAAGCGCCCCATCATTGGAGTAGTGCGCCCACCAAGGAGGTTGGCGCCCACACGAATACCTTACAAGCTTGCTATTTAATTCATGATGTTAAGCAAAAAAGAAAAAGAGATTCTGATTGGAGTTTGTCGCTGTGGTGACGGCAACACAAACTCACTTGAGCGACAGCGCAATATGAATAAATATACACGACTCCCGATTCAGCAACACGGCGCCCATAATATGGTCTAAAGAAATGAAGAACTTGTTTTGTAGTAGCCATTATAAAGATAAAGCATTGCACCTTCGGCTGCACGGTGCACGCACAAAAAAGACTGCGGATGTCTACCGCCCTGCGATTATTTCAACGTTAACCGTAAATGAACTAAGGAAGGAAACCGAGTACGACGATATTCAAATGAGAATGAAAGGTTTGCATATGAATATCTCGTGACTAACGTTCGTTGATGGAAATGTCGTTCGCTTAATGTGTCTAAGCATGGCGTATTCCCCACATGGGAAGAGCTTTTGAAAACTTGGAGGCCGAATGTCACAGATAGTACGAACATTAGCGCTGTAAATGGAGCCGCGTTTCACTGCGTGGCATGCGCTACCGCGCCTGCGTACATATGCTGTTTTGGAATGGTGCGTTTAACCTCCACTAAATTGAGAGTGAGTGAGAGAGAAAGGAATACAGGATAACCACAGCGGGACTGAAAGTTGGGCTATTTGGTGATACATAATGGGCAAAAAACAGCGCGCAGGCGGAGGGGACGAAGAAGGGGATACACAGAACATGCGCTGACTCTCAACTGTGGTTTATTAGGCATATGCAGATTATTTATACACGAATGATAAGCATCAAGAACATGCGCAGAGGAGCTGGCAAGGTACCATAACAAGGAAAAAAAGAAATGCTTTTTTTTGCCCATTAAGGATAACCACATTTTTCGAAACCAGCGTTTGCCGCGTCTTGTTGGAACAAGCTGACGGGCCGGGCTGGGTTTATAAGACGCGGGCGGTATCGGAACAGCCTGAGCATTTCGCACTGAGAAATGCGCGCTCAGTCAAACGACATCTCTCAGAAACACGCTCTTAAAACTCTTTAATTGAGAGCTTCTGTTGACGATACGTTGTGAGCAGCTTTGTACGGTACTGCTTATGTTCCACATGACTTATCGGACCTTTTCAATTGTCGCTCCATTACTGATTACTCATCTGGGTGCGGCAATACCATGCCGCTGAATGTGCGACCATCAAGCCGCGGTCTCAAACCGAATGCTCGAACAGTCAGCATCGCGTTCTCCGGAAGGTATTCGATTCATTTCACCGATGGAAACATTGCGGCAGATTGTTGGACGCTTGGCGCTATGAAAGTATTCGAATGTGATATTCGCCCATTGTGAACCCTTAAATCCCGACGCATGGGCGCACTTAAAGGGAAATAAAAGTTTTACAGGGTACCGCAAGAAGAAATGATCCTCAATGCTAAGGCTTGACGCTGTTCGACTAAAAATCCGCGCGTTAGTGTTAAACTCACCGGTTACGGTCTGTTTGGCTACCATAGTAACATTATGAGAAGAAGGGAACGTGAGGCTAGGCAACCTGTTCTTCCTTTTTTCGTCTACCCGCATGTACTCCACGCACCCAGAAGATTTTTACACCGAACCTTTGTTCACGTCGCACTCCGCATCAAATATCTTCGCTATTTTCCTACTCGCATGACAGTGTCCTGTGTAGGACACGAAGTGGTTGCTACAGCATGTCGTGTTTGTACTTGAATAACAAGTCCAAGTTTAGAGACAGGAGCCCACTACAAACGGTATCGCACCCGCGGCCACACTTCCGGAGGTTTACGCTCTAGTCAACTGCTCCCGACACTACCAAAAAAAATGCACACTTAATGCGTGAATGTTCGCTGCACGATCATCTTGTTTACAGTCGTAAATCGCCAACAAGGTGTTAAAAGAGAAGCGACAGAGGAGCACCAAGCCTAATTTCTTTGCCCTACACCCACGAAGATTAGCAACTGAGATCGCCTGAATGAAGTATCGTAGGTGCAGACTGAATGCATTGTTTCTCAATTGCTGTAAATATAAGTACACGCATATAAGCAAGGCTGAATCATCGGTGCGTGTCACTGCAATCCTGTGGCCTCACACGTGTTCGCTGTCTACGTGGCCTAGCTTCTGGAAGCTTGGCCGTGACATTTCCGCAAGTCACTGGAAAGTCCCACTGAACACTGCTGAAAATCTCTGCGTGCCCGACAAACGGGAGTCGGGATAACTTGAATATGGCTCGTCGAAGTTTGTATGAGGAGTCTTGGATTAACGCGCATCGACAGTGAAGTCTCAGTTGCAACATTTGGTCCCCAACAAGCAATGCTAGCAAGAGCGGCTTGAAGAATAATGGGACAGTGTATTGGCTAGCCATCGGAACTTCTCAAGCGTGGCTTTACGTGCTTAATTGCCGTGGTTGATTCCTAATCACAAGATGGCCCGCTCAATTGCATTTGCGATCCGTCAGTGTACACTGCGAGAAAGCGACCGCCTTAGAACGGAGAATCTGCTCCATCACCGGGGCACGAGGAAATAAACCAATCACCGGAAAGTACTGAATATTTCCTTCAATCACGATATGGGATACATCGTTAGTAAAGCCGGCTGGCCAACGGGAAAACGCACTTGCGAAAGAGAAGTCTTGTGAATTCGGCTCCGGAATGATAGTAGCGCGATGAATTTCTCCGGCGCCATAAAACTTCAAAACTTGGGTTTTATGCTACTTCAAGGATGGATAAAATGACCTTCGACACATGTTTGGCTTCGGAAGCTATAGATTGTAATCGCTCACGTCCTACAGTATCAATGTGGAGAAGAAAAATTGGTGGTACGTCTGACACGCTCCAAGAATTACGCATCTCACAATGACTCGAGTGTTCCACTGAAAATGCCTACGAGAGAAGTGCCATAATGCGGTTAGTTGTCCAATATCAAAGGACAAGACCGCAAATAAAGAAAAAAAGAAAAAGAAAACACGAAGAAAACGAAAATACCGCGCTTATGGACCTTGCTCACGCAAAGTTGCTCAGCTTCGACGCAGCGCGCATACGCTTTTGATTTTCCTCTCCCCGGTCCAGGCCAAATATATTATGCAAAGTTTTTGTACGCTAAGTCTATCGTCCTGTCTAGACTCAAGCCCTTCAGCGTTGCTTCAAGGTGGTTTAAGCTGTCTACACTTAAGCACTTTGAAGAGATCTACCACCTTTCGGGAACAAGGATCCAGTCCCAACTTAAAAAAAAAAAAGGCTTTCCCAGCAATACCGTATTTGCTACACGCCGAAATGCCTGAACCCAGCAGCGTGTTTTCTAAAATAACAAGAGAAATTCATTTTGATTTTTTTATGCTACGCAGCGATAAAAAAATCGCTAATACGAAGGAAGATATGGAAAGGTTCAGGGTTATCTCTTCGGTCTTGTTTTTTTTTTTTTTTTTGGGGGGGGGGGGGTCCCTCTACTGGATTAAGAGAACGCCGAAGGAAAGTTTTGACTTATAAAAAAATAAAGGAAACTAAATAAAGAGGCCTCGGCCACACCGAAGAACGAGTGACTATAGGCAAGTTCCGGAAGCTACGCCACAAACGGGGTATCGTTGGCTTCTCGGCAGTGCTTGCGGCTGCGAGGGAGGCGACTCAGTCGCGGAGACGGCGACTGAGCAAGGAGGGTGGTGACAGAGTCTGAGAAACCGCGTTTGATGGACGAGCTGCTCAGCGATGCGTGTCTCGTGCAAGACGAGCCGCTCGGATTAAGCGCCGATACCCGAAGCGAGGTTATAAGGCGCTGGCGAGAGCCCACGTTTAAATTTAAACGCCCGCTATCAAGGACGAACGCAAGCCACTTACCGCAGCCGGTTCGTCGCCCATCGAGAGGAACCGTCTTTCTCCCTCTCTCTCTTTCTTCTCTCTTCGCTCGCGCGCTGCTCTGATCACTCCGTTGCAAGCTTTTCTTCTTTCAGCGCAGAGAGGAACACACTGGAAGAAAATGTATCCGTGGTTTGAAATAGGGCGGTAACTCGGTTTAGTTGGAATTAGTTCGCCATGAATTCAAACAGCGCACGATCCGTGACGATCCGTGGTTGAGTCGCTCCGAGTAGCGGTACTCGCTCACACGACCTTTGTTGTCGGACATCAAGGAGCCAATGGAAGTGCCCCTGTCACTGGCGATGTCACTGTCACTTCGAGAAGTCGCCGAGCCCACGAAGAAAATCCATTGCGCGGCACTTCGGAAAATTGCAGGTGGAATCAAAGCCGCATTTGCGAACTGTTGGGAGAAAGCAAACCTCAATCATGTTGGTCTCAAGCCACTCACAGCTGCCCACACAAGATTTGTTCCTACGAACGTCACGTTTGTCAAGGCCATGACGAACGCGGTACCTCCAAAAAGGCGTTCCTGCGTGTTGTAACCAAACGAAGGTGCATGCGGCTGTTTGGGATCGTGAGACGCATCTGGCCGTTCTACGACGAATGGAAGTTCCGGAGGGGAGAGGGCAGTCGCAGATGACTGGCAATCCACATTGAGAGGGCAATCCACATAGCAATCGCAGATGACTGCATCCACGATTTTACTCCATGGCTGGGTAATCCTGCTGACGAAGCTTTCGGCTCCAAATGAGGCCTTCCACAGTGAACTGAGCGTTTGGTTCCTCCGGAGTCCCCGAACGTGCGCGTTGCGATGAACGAAGCGGCATCTACGTCGCTGTTGGCTCCGTAAGACAGTCTGGTGCACCCACATACGTAATCCACGCTCGACGTCGCGTCTTCGGCGGGAGAGTCGGCAGCGGGACTGGACTTCGGGGAAGGACTTCGCTCCGTGGGGTCGCTCTTCTTCCTCGGGGAGGAAGTTTTTTGCGCGTGTGCCCCGTGGACGGTTCGCGCGCTCCGCTAGTGTGGCAACTGGCGCGCCAGCGACAACGGGAGAAGGCTTTTGTGGGCTGCCCGGCCGTGCCGAAGGCGGCACGGCAAGCCGAGCCCGCAGATGCACGTATCCGAATTCGATATCACATGATCAATCATTTCGATTTTGGTGTGTGTGTGCGGCGGGGGTGGGGTGAGTTTTTCTCCCGTCCGCTCGTTGCATCGACTAATCCCCTCTTCCCGGCGCTTGCTTTTTCGCGAGCTTTTCCTCTAACGATCCGATCGACCGAAAAAAAGAACAGAGTCGAACGCGAGCGGCGCGGCAGCGGCAAACAGCAACCCGAGGGGCTTCCCCCGTTGGTTGGGGCCTGCTTTGCGGGTGTGATATTATATCGTGAGCGAAAACAAAACAAAAAAGATTATGAGACCAGTAATAATCTTGCCGCGCATCATACACGTTGGGCCCGACGCTCAGACCCCTGTTTGTATCTCGTTCTCTCATTGCAGACGCTCACAGACGCAATGAGAGGCCTGTGCTGCGATGCGCCGCTCCCGCCCTGTGAGTCGAAAATGGAACGGGCTGTACTCTCGAAACTCCCCCCCATTCCTCGATCCTCAGTCTTGCCATAAGAGCCTTGACAAAGGAACGCTCTGTGCGACGTCTGTATCTATACACCACTACTGCACGGGTCCCCCCACCCTCCTTTTGATGTTTGGCCGATGGTCATGAGGATGATTATGGCGTCAGCATGCGCGCAAAAAGGCATGTTTTATTGGCCGGAGGCCTCTTTAGTGAGCTCAGTGGCAAAGAACGCTGTCTTGGTGCTCCGTCCGTGAACGGCTTTTGCATAGCTACGCGCTTCTGCGATTTGTCCCTGGTGGAATGATCTTAAAGGGACGTACAACGGTCCCGACTACGGGTACCAGGCAAGTCGTTACGATGGCTTGCTCGCCGTCGCATGCCGTTACGACCCCGGTACCGCCGGGGTCCGCTCGACTGTCCCGACGCCGTACTGGCTCGCGACTGGCACCCGTCGACGGGCGCTGTCGTACTGTGGTCACGTGACAGAGCTCACCCCTCATAAACCCCGGCTCCTCGCCCTCTCCTTGTTTGCTTTCGAGAACCTATATCTCTCCCCTTTCTTCTCGGACGTGCAGACACCGCTCTGCGCGGACGTACGGACCAATCGGAAATCGTTTCCTCGAACGCGTTCGAGGCCTCCCATTGGCCCGTAACGCTGCCCGTGCCGACTCGGTGGGCGGAGCCTGTTGCGAGTCTGGCAATAGCCCCACGTGTTTTCGCAGTCCGCCGTTTCTGGCTGCGAGAAGGCGCTCGATAAGTTCGTTTCCTCGGCATCGCGCGGTTCCCGCTGCCGAAAGGCGGCCCCCTTCTCACCCGATATCGGAACTTCTTCTCCATCCGCTATTGCAGTACTCAACCTCTCACTCTCTCCTATGGGAGAGAAGAGAGCGGGGAGGCGAAAAAATCTTTCCCGGAACCCACAACACGGCGCTTGGGCACCGACTCTCCTACACAAACACACAGGAACAAAACGACGAGGCACACAGTCCTTGCACATCGACTGCCCTACCCTCTCTTCCTCATCCTGACAAACTTTGGCGCGCAAGGCTCGGCGCGGGTTCCCATGGATTTTTCGATCGGCCCGAGCCGAGAGTCTGTGTGCCGAGATCGATGATTTGCATTATTACGGGTCGATAGAAAATCGAACCGACTTAATTCTGTTTTTGCTGCCACCACCCCCAGCCTTTTATCTTTTCTTCTTGTGCCTGGCACGTCAGTTGTTTCTTCCCTTCGCCTGCCTTCAGCCACTGTGCGCGAGAAACGACGGCTCCGCATTGATCACCACTGGCGAAGTAAAGTGAAATAAAAGTGCTGCTCCGAAGATACGTATATACGCACGCAAAAAATATTGAGGATAAGGCATAAAGACCTGGAAGACATACGTACAAAAATCAAGAAAAAGAAGGCACAAGCGGAGGGAGTTGGGGAAGCGGAGTTTGAAGCCAGAAAAATGTGCGAGGACGCTTGATTAAAAGCTACTGCTGAGCTAGACAAAAGAGAGGGGAAGGGAGGGGGGGAAATAATGAAATACTTCGAAAGTATGGTGCGCATGTATGTAAGTGTCTCTATGTGCTTGAACGAGACCTGGGGGGGGGGGGGTACAAGGGGGAGAAGGGGTCGAAGCGGGTGCCCGAACTCGCTATCGCGTTTCGGTTATGGACCCGTGTTCTACGCTTACAGAGGCGGGTATGTGTGCCGCCTCTGTTGCGCCTGCTATAGTTTGGGGGAGGGCGGGAGGGGGGGGGGCACACTGTCAGCGAGACGTGTTTTTTCGAGAGAGGCCACCACCAGGGCGAGGTATCGCGTCTCTCATTGGTCCGGGTGACCCCCCCTAGAAGCGGGGGGCGGGCACGGTATCCTAGAAAAGTCCAGCCTTACTGCGGCACACTAACGTCGTGAGTTAATAGGGGGGGGGGAGGCATGGGGGGGGGAGTTATCACGTGTCCTGCTATCGGGCGTGACGCAGCTAAATGTGGGGACACAACGGTAGGGTAGAAGGACGAAGTGACGATGAAGGAAAGGGAGTGGGAAGGACTCTGGGAAAATGAGTTACTTGGCGCCTTTACACACGAGCTTTCGGTATACGGCACTCAACCGTCGTTGCAAGGAGGCAGTGTGCGCGTCTGGGTCGCTGCGATGAAATGCAAGAGTTGACTTTTCGTTACGACGAGCCTTTGAAACGAGAGAGTGAGGAACTGGCTGCGAATCGTAGCGAGAGGCGTTCGGAGTTGCCCTGAAACTAAAGCTTCAGTTTCCGGTTCTCTCCCACTTTTTTGCATTCGACGTGATCGGTTTCGCGAAGGAAAAGTTTTGTCACGAAGACGTATGTTGCTAGCATACGGCGAGTGAAAAGTGTTTGCGCCGCATCAGTGACGAAATGCGCTCTCTCCGGAGAGCGGAGAGGCATTCAGTAGGGAAAGAAATGACCGGCGCAATTAGGACATCAAGCTAGCGTTGTGTGACAGTAATTGTTCGAGACTTTCTCACGTTTTTGTACGTGTGTGTGTGTGATATTGTTGAGAGGTGTCAGAGATATCTCTCATTTCGAACCCCCCGTAGTGCAAGCGGCAGTACATTTCCGCCAAGTTCTCAGCAACTCAGTCTGTTCTCATTTCTCGCTTTGTTTCTAGCCCGGAGAATCTATAATCTATATTCCTGTCTGGTTAACCTAACTATATATATGGTCACGAAAGACCTTATGTTTGCTCACGTGTAGCTAGAGTCTGCAACCAACCCCCTCATTATAGTAAATGTTTGGCGTGCACGTGTGGACGTGCTGGAAGGGAAAGAGAGGCACCTCAAATGACCCTCCTCTTTTGTCTTTTTCCAATGATGAATCCTTGGCAGGCTAGCTCAACTTTCAGTGCTTCTGTAAACAACACATTATCCCCCACCAGTATGTTGTTTCCAAAATCCTAAACTGCCGCAGTACATACCACCGTGCAATCACGGCACGAATGACAAATGGTCATTCTTAGGTTTGGTTTTTGCTAATTAATCCACAATCCCTTTTTACTAGAAACTTAGCTTTAGTCTGGTCTGTGACGCATGTGAGGCCGGTAGTCCAGAAGTACTTCGTCGTCACGGTGCATATACATTGATCCTGTCTTGATTCGCGATAACTTCTATAACTGATTAAGAAAAGTGACGAAATCATTAAGGCGTTATTTTTAAGACGAGTACGCACCCGATATTGACAGCAACGCTGTACACCGATATGTGGATTGAGCTTATTCAGCCTACCGAACCTGTCGTCAGAGATTTCCAGGCTGAGCACACACACGCCTGTAGAAAGCACCTAAACCAATTAGCCTACAGGTGAAGTGCAAATAAAAAAAAAGTCTGAGGGAAGAAATCCAGAATTCAGTATCGCGCTATAAAATTAATATGTGTAGAATGTAAGCCCCGAAGAGCGTTAACAGTCGCCTGTGTCGACATAGTTCCCTCTTTCCATGCCGAGGTCATATATTGAGCGTTTTAATTCTATCTTTTAAATCTACTGAGTCGCTAGCTACTGCCGAGGTATTGATGCGTCCCTACTGCTTTCTAATATAAGAGTACCCGTATGCTCCATTAACAAATGATGGTGAATGGTGCCTAAATGAAAGGGGACCGGTGGCACATTCGATCATGGCTGCATGCTCAATGTTTCACGGCATGCACTATAATCCTGCTAGACAATCTCCTTCAGCATACTTGGTGTGCAGGGCTGTTTTACAGCGCAGCTCTTGGGCGCCCGTTTCAGCGTTGAGCGGCGTCGCCGTTGGCGTCGGTGGCGTAACCGATACAGCGAACGAGGAGGAAAGAGAGTAAACGCGGTGTCTGTCAATATCACGAGCCACTGGCCTCTAACCTCGCTTTCTTCTTCCGTCACGCGCGCTGGCCCCCTCGGCCGGAGCTCGTGAGCATGCAGGGCTGGCACGTGCGCTGCGGGTGGCTTCGCTTGTCGTAACGGGGCTGTCGGCGTTTCGCTTGGCTCGCGACGCCGGCAATGCACAGAGTGGTGTGCATAGCACTCGAGCGCTGGCAATTTCTGTGGCAATATGTAGCGAATGTTTCATTGCTATAACTGCGGATAGCCAGGACTTCGAGCACAGTTGGCGTTGCCCCAACATGAAGCTGCGCTAAGAATTCGCATTCGGCAGAATCGTAATCGTCGGTGAATTTTTCGTACGGAAGCGTTGTGTTGTAATCGCAGTCGCCTGAATTCAGAAAGTATTTGACACACTAAATTCACGCCAGACGTCACAATCGCGCTGAAGCATATGCTGCAGTGGGAAGTACAAAATAAGTGACTGTGAATTTCTGTAGGCGCTTTTGTGGGCGTCAGTTTTCGCCAGCTGCAAGAGCGAGCAACGGTTTGTGGTAATCCAATCTACAATCGCATTCAAGTTGCTTAATAGGCAGATCCGGCCTAACAATGTCGGAGTATAGATAGGTTGGTTCTAGTAACGCTGGGTAGATAGAGGTAAACGAGAGGGAAGTCGCAGATGTCGATATAACGAAGCACGTGATTAGTTGTGCTTTTCTGGTTAAGCACCAGAAAAAAAAATAACTATGATAGCGTGAAAAAGTAACCGGGTTGCAGTTTTACGGTTACGACATAACACAAAAGCTTCAAGGAAAGAAAAAAGGCATTATGATTTGGGAGGTCGCATCGAAACAGCGTTTGAAACGGCATTCAGCGGTGACGTTTTCAAATAGATCACCCGGTGCTCACCATTTGACTCTCTTCACGACTTCTGATAACGCGATAGCGTTAAACAGCTCGTTTCGGATAAATTCTGGTGTCGGCGTCGTTGGTTGTGAGCGAAAAATCAGCGTTGTCTGTGAGCGAAAATTCGAGGTAGATGAAAATAATTAAACAATAAGAAATCTTCGGCCCGAGTGAGAATCGAAGCCAGGCCTTCTGCGTGGCAAGCAGATGTTCTACCATGGAGCGATGCCAGTGCTTGAAACTGCTTCATACAAAAAAAAAAAAAAACTATAAGACTGTCACGTAGTGGGTGGAGTCTCCTTAACGCTTGTAATATTGCGTGGCAGAATCGTGGAATCGCACCAGGCGTCGAAACAAGTGAATTGTGCAACGAGTGGGTGGTTTCAAGCTGCCCACCCACTACAAGGTCTGCAGCTGCCCAGGTGCGCGTGGCACCTTAGGGACGAGTAGTGGGTATTCGCTCACATGTAGTCCTTTTTTTATAATTTTGCTTCGGTAAGAGTACTGACGCAACAAGTTCTTCTAACTCATTGTAACCGGACAAAACGTCATATGACGTCACCGCCTGCTTTTACCGCAGTTCAGGGCCGCAGTAACCGGGTGATACGTAAACGTACTGCACGAAGGTTACGGTCAAGCTAGACCTCTTTATTGTTGTTCCTACGTTACGAACGCCGGGATGAAGTATACGTGATAATAGAGGTTTAATTCACAGTGAGACGCCCAACTGAGACGCCCAACTGAGACGCCCAAGAAACAGCTGTACCAAATGAACCTAGCAGAAGAATAAGGTACGGGCCACAGTTAAAGGAAACTGGAAAATTTAGCGTTGCGCAAACCACACGAGGACTAGAAAGGAACATTTAAACAGACATGGGCCGGTGCGCGCTTGGTGAGGTTTTGCGCTTGTCTGTTTAAGTGTTCCTTTCTAGCCCTCGTGTGGTTTGCGCAAAGTTAAATTTTCCAGTATGCTACACCAACTCGACCACATCAAGCTCCTTCTGTTAAAGGAAACACCCGAATCCACGCCTCTCATATTGCTAGCGCCTTATAGTGCTAGCGGCTACGCGAACAACGTACGCTCACCGCGCAAGTATGTTGATAGGAGTCAGAACTACCAAACGAAAGTATATGCTTCAAATTTTTGAGAGTGTGCTTTTGCTAGAGAGAGCGAAGTCCGGAGACGGCCTGCACGCAAGTGTTTCATTTAGCAGCGGACCCTTCTGTACAAAGCGGCAGATCTTGACACAGATTTGTAGAGAACACGCAATTCTTAAATGAGGGTTAGCGAGTATTCAACCTAAGCTGCGTTGCGCAGACCTGCAAGAAAACTTGGATGACGCTTGGGCTTCACCTTCAAGTGTACAACGTGATAGCATAATCGGGCTCCGTGCGCATCGCCTTCAACGATGCCGCAAGGAAAGGAACGTTTGTGCGCGTAACATTGGCCGTTTCAAACTGTATGTACAGAATGTCGACTGGATGTACAGCTGCTAAGTGCCCACTACGCCACAATTCTTAATTTTCCAAATTGGCGAAGTACCCACTACTCGTCCCTAAGGTGCCACGCGCACCTGCGCAGCTGCACTAGTTATAATGGGTGGGCACTTTGTAATGGGCTTACAGTACATTTACGTATTACCCGCTTACTGCGGCCCTGAGCTCCGGTAAAAGCAAGCGGTGACGTCATATGACGTTTTGTCTGGTTACAATGAGTTAGAAGAACTTGTTGCGTCAGTACTTTTAGCGGAGCAAAATTATAAAAAAAGACTACGTGTAAGCGATTATGTCGCTGCTTACACTTTATAGCTGCAATTAAGTACAATTTTGCAGTGTACAGCAGTGTTAGCTTTGTGTGCTCCGTGGTTAAACTATAAGTCGCAAGATGTCGCTACAAGCTTTACTGGTAACGTAATCTTCCCTATATAGTAAGTCGGTATCTCACGAAGTTTAATGCCATGCTTAATTACACTCATATGTTGTCCGTTGATATTGATCAAAAATATTTAATAGATTTGCCCTAATTCTCGTAAATATTAGGGGAATAGTGGCTGGCGCTCTGCTTATGCGCATGCAATTTTTTTTACGCGCATTTTCGCAGCTTTACGATTTCTGGTTGCTTCGTGAGCGAGGTTGCTTGAATAAGCAGACACCCGACCTCCAACCAACCCGATGCCTCGTAGAAGAGTGAGAGACGAGGCTAAAGTGTCCAAGCTTTGCGCGCTCAACCGGAAACGTATCACTTGTTGAAAACCATGACAACGAGTAAAGCTTTCCAAACTCCCACAACTCTTAGTATTTATAATTCAGCAGACGGCTCGTCCGCGTAAAACTTTTGCAACCTGCAACAGTTTTCCAGTGGCCCCCCCGTTTTAAAAACCTGCTCGCGTTCTGCGTCACGCGAATGCTGCCGCGTTGGCTTCGATGCGGGCGTACATACGTATTCCCGCGTCGCTCGCGATGCGATGACCTTTTGATGGGGCCAGAAGAGCCGTGTGCTTTCTGATGCTGTGGAGTGTGAGGGGGCGCGCGAAAGATGGAACGGTTCGTGCGGGGAGGTGGAGGGGGGCGTATGTCAGACCCAATAGCGGTCTCGTCTACAAGAAATCTATCGCACAAAACAACGGAGGACGTAAAATAGAGAGCGGAAGAGAGACAGAGAGAGATCAGCGTGTCACACTACGCAGTTACCGAGGGCAACCAAAAGAGCCAAACGGCGGGGGGGAGCAAAAGAGCGCTGGGCTGACGAAGGCGCGTCGCCGCTATTTGCCTAAAAGCCTTTTAATGCAGCGTCGGCTACGCGCGTTGTCGGGTCGCACTCGCGCTGGGCAAATTTGTTTCCATTTGGATTCCCAGCGAGGGAGCCCTCCAGAGACGAACGACAACCGGTGCTTCGCGGACGCGAGAAGTCGCGGCTCCCTTGGCTTTCTGCGTTCGCTGTCGCGTTGATTACGGAGTTCGCAGCTATAGCTTAATGTTTCCTCTCTGCGTTCTATCCCATGTCTCGGCTAACAGTGACGAAGCCTTGGCACGAAAGATACTGCTGGCTGGCTGCTGCCGCCTGGGTGGAAACGTCAAAACGACGTGTACGTAACGAACGCGCCGCGGAGCTTTACGTCCAGGGTTCGCTTGAAGTGAACGAGGCAGGTGTATGAGACGCGTTCCTTTCGGTGTATACCGACCTTTGTAGCTACTTGCGGGTGGGTGTGAGACAGGAGAGTGTTCCTGTTCCTACCGTCGAGGCATCGCCTCTGATTCGCACGGCACCTTCGCTCCAGCGGAGACATTGAGGGACCGTGAAGGGTGGGGAAGGACCATCGCGGCGTCCGTAATTAGATTCTCCATCGCGGCTGCAGCTAGCTCGCGGTATGCGTAGGCGTAGCTATTGCGGCCCGCTATCCGACTGGGTTCGCGTCACCTCGAACGAGGTGGCACGGGTTTTCCAGCAGAGCGATGGTGTGCGGTGTGCCAAATTGGATTATTAATTAGCGTAAACGGCTGCGCTGCTTTTGCGGTGCTTGCCGAAGAAATGTGTATACACTATTTGAGACGGTGCAGCGTGTCGCATGGCGAGAGTCGTGATGCTATGTCCTGAGGTGGCGGTGTGCGCTCCGCGGCGGTTCACTGGAGGCACGCGGTGAGGGTTAGCGAAGGAGTACGGAGGGAAGCGTTTCGCGCACGTTTGCCTGGAGGCAGCTGTGGTGGCTGCGGCGAAGAAACTACGTCGGAGGCTGGATCCCGTTCTTCTTTTTAAACGAATGGTACCGTTTTCTTTTTTCTCTGCGTGAAATGAAGCTTCGCGCAAGGTTTGTTAGGCATCACCTGGAGCGGAAAACACGTCGGGTGTGAGTGCATGTCAGAACGCTACCACAGCCTTGCCAAAGCACTGAAAAAAAAAAGCAAAATGAAGGGCTGAAGCAGCTTCACGCATAACGGAATCATACAATTGGTTTCCAGTACCCTTTTAGTTCGTTATGCTTGAATTCATAGTTGTCTGTAATTTTTTTGTTCGGAGCGTCTACTTTACAAATCGTTAATACTGTGTTTTACCTATTTCCCGTCTTGCTAGCCGTTTCATCTCTGGCCGATCCTTGGGCGTCATCAAAGGGTATCGCGCATGCCCATTTGCCATGATGTTGATGTATTATGGTAATACCAGTATCGACACATGGTATCGCGAGTGCCTATTCTGTGATATCGACGCATGGTATCGACGGATGGTACCGATGCACCTGGTATCGACACGTGGTATCGCAGGTGTCCCTTTGCCGGGGCATCAGTATATGGTATCGAGAGATACCAATATCAGTTCATGGTATTGCACATGCCTATCTGACACGAGAACGTGCGTGGGCACGCGTATGGTTAGACTCGACCAGCCACTCTGCCTACGCTAATGCGGATTGAGCGATTACTGCAGTTATGTGCAAGAATTTCAAACACAACAAGCTAATGAGTACCTGCAAGCGACACTTGGGATCCCGCTTTTATAGAAGGACCCGATTTCCATTCATGAGAAAATAGTGAGGTGAGGAATGGTGGACCTTCTTCGTCGGGTCAAGCGACACCGTCCCCTTCACACCTGCTTCCACCTCCTAATTTGCTTGGGCGCGCTCAACTTAAAAAAAAAGACAAGCTGATTTTAAAAAGAACAACTACACACATTTTGTCTCTCACGATAAGCCGTCGCAGCTGCCCAACCCTTAGCGCCAGACTGTTCGTTTTGCTTTCGCTCTCGTTTGGTAATTTAGTCGCCTCGTCTTAATTGCCGCGTACACAGGAGAGAGGGCGTTCTCCAGCGGATCATTACTGTCTTCATTAATTTATCTCGAAGGGGGCACGGATCCGGCGTTTCGCCCCGTCGTCCTTTGTCAACTGAAATCGGTGCTGCCACCCACGCCACTCGTGTGGCTGGGCTGGCTAGCTGGGCTGGTGCGCCCGGTTAATCACCTTCGAACGTTCGAACCAATGGCGGGAGGCATTGTATTCCCGCAATATGAAGGGAACGTTACAGGCACGTCTCCGGCACGTCATAATTACAGGAAGGACGACGGGCGAACGGAAAAATAAGAACGGTGAGATATAAAACAAGCGTGAAAGCTGGCTTGATCCTAATGCAGGGATTTCATAGCTACTTGTTTCGACTGCCGCGCTACGCCAGTTTTTTTTTTTTAATAGTTATTTTGCGGCTGGCGCTAATGAAAGAAATTTCCGGCACTGAAGCACGTCGCTTTTTCACTGGCTTCGCGATATCAGTGGTAACAGTTTCACCGACTTGTTTCTTCAGCTTCATCAGGAGCTTCGTCAGAGTCATCACCCTCATCATTACCTTAGTTGCAGTCAATCTCAGTTGTGTCTACGCTAAAGTTAAGGGCTTGCCCGACAAGCAATCAGCTCGCTTGTCTGACATCAACGGAGCTATTCTTGTGTCTGTAAAATACGTCTTGATCTCAGTAACACCAACGTACCTTGTGCCCTCCTCCACTCCGCTGACCTTCCTTTGCCAACAGTTATCTTACTATAACTAACAGACCGCCGGTTGTGCGATTTACGCACGCCACACTTGGCCTCTTGCTGTCAAGTCTAGACTAGAATATGAACGCGTATTTCCTAGTCGTAGGCAAACGGAAGAGCCTACATGGACACCGGCATCAGTACGTACGGAACAAGCAACTTTCTTGCTTTCAATGTCTTTATTTCGCCATGCATCTCATCCGCCACTCTCATGAATACTAGTAGTGCGCGATGAAGGCTGAAGTATATTAGAGGTATCTGAAATACTGCAACTGTGTATAAAATTGGTAAAGAACTCAGTCATTGGATTCAGATTGAATGAAGCCCCGCCACGGTGGTCTAGTGGTTACGGCACTCGACTGCGGACCCGAAGGTCGCGGGATCGAATCCCGGCCGCGGCGGCTGCATTTTCGATGGAGGCGAAAATGTCTGAGTCCCGTTTACTTAGATTTAGGTGCACGTTAAAGAACCACAGGTGGTCGAAATTTCCGGAGCCCTCCACTACGGCGTCCCTCGTAATCATATCCTGGTTTTGGGACGTTAAACCCCAGATATTATTATATATCAAATTGAATGAAGACATTGTGACCGTTATAACAGTGGATATTTAACATTATCTGACGTAAACCAACGCTTACCAAGATTTAGCAATCATTAAGCCATACTTAGCCAATATTGGCCCTTATTTAGACAATATTGCCTAAAACTTGCCAATATTAGGCATCACTTAGTCAACATCGGCCAGTGCTGGTCGTGCGCGAGCAAATACGGTATGTCAGGGCACCGAAGTTCTCGAAACTCTGGTCGGAGGGAGAGGCAGGATTTGGTAAGGTATGATCTCCCACATAAAAAGAGAAATCTAGATGTAGAGTGGGAATACTTGTGGTCGCTTCGATACCGGTCTGGTTAGTGTGGCTGGCCGCCTCCACCGCTGCCTGACGATGCTTACTGCCATCTGCTAAATGCTTCCATCATTTTAGCAATGATTAAGCCGTACTTAGCCAACATAGGTTATTATTTAGCCAGTATTAGCCGAAAGTAGCCAGTATTAGGTTTCATTTAGCTAAAATTAGCCAGTGCTGGTAGTACGCGAATAAATGCGGTATTCCAGGACACTGAAGTTCTCAAAACCCTGGGCGAGAAAGGGGTATGGTTTGCTAAGGTCTGATCTCCAACATAAAAAAAGGAAATCTAGTAGTAGAGATACAATATTGTGTGACATCCAATATTGGTCATTATTTAGCCAATATCATCTAACACTGGCCAATATTAAGCGTCACTTAGCCAACTTTAGCCAATGCTGGTAGTACGCGAGCAAGTGCGGTATGCCAGGGCACCGAAGTTCTCAAAACCCTGGGCGAGGTAGGGGGATAGTTCGCTAAGATATGATCTCCCACACAAAAACGAAATTCAGTTGTATAGTGGGAATACCTGTGGTCGCTTCGAGACCGGTCTGGTCACCGGGGCTGACCGCCTCCTCCGCGGTCTTACGACGCTCACCTCGCTTTCCGCGGGTCCAGTGGCCGGCCACCGCTCCCTTGGGGTGCGTTCGGCAGGAATTCTCAATTGCGTTAGAGCGCCCCGCGGGAGACACTCGTTAGCCGGCTCGAACGACGCTCACGGCACGCCGACCTGCGGCCAATGTCAACCGGAAAAACACCGCGACGTGACTTTCGGTCCACAGCGCGTCACTGCTTTCGTGTATTTCTTTTTTTTATTTCTTCTCATTGTTTTCGTTTCGCTCTCCGAGTATCGCTGCGAGCCGGTAGACGTAATTTTGTTTTCTGTATTTCGGAGGTTTCTCGGTTTTGTTTTTCTCAGAGGTTTTAAGCAAGGGCGATGATGTTTGCCGTTCGGGCTTGCTACTGCTGTGTATAGGTGCCTTGTTTTCGGGCGCGTTTTTCACGCGTCGATCTTTGTTTTTTTCTTTGTCATCTGACCTAGGGAAGAAAGTTGGTGCACGCTAAATGCGGCGAATAGCTGCGTGATGGTGGCGTTGCTTATCCGTGGAAGAGAAAGTCTGCTAATTCGTCTTGAAGTTCGGAGACATATTTTTAGGGCGAATGCCTTAGATGCCACATCAAACGCGAAAATTCACCGGTGCCCCGCCTCGGCGGCGTCGGCTCCAACACGAGCGACGCAAAAAATCATCGCGTGATGACGTCACAGACTGCCAACATTTGTGACATCACCATGACGTCAAATCATGTGACGTCACATGATGACGTCATCACATGACATCTTCGCTTGGTCAAAGGTGGGCCGATCACGGAGGCAATGCGAAACCAGGGCAATGTCTGCGATCTTGGAGGCAGTGGAAAACCAGGTTAGGTGCAGAAATATCTCGAAGCGAGGCGGGCAGGATCGATACATCGACTGACAAAAAGACGAAGATGGCTTTCGCCTTCGAGTCGTCTTAGGAGAACACATAAGGGACCTTGCGAGATTTATTTATTTATTTATTTATTTATTTATTTATTTATTTATTTATTTATTTATTTATTTATTTATTGCTTTGCGCCTAAGATAGTTAAACGCGAACAGAAAGTGATTAACTGAGCTCAAGACAGCGACGTTTTCAGAAAGACAAACGACACCAGGTTCAATTCTATAAGATTGTTGCAGAAATTATATGTCGTAACAGGCCAAGCTGATGGTTGCAAAACTTTTGGCTTTTGAGAGGTAAAATATTGTATTGAGTATTTGTACTTGCCACTGAAACGGAGAATTTTGCGACATTCTCGCTTCAGTATCAAATTGGGTGAGCGTTGAAGCTCTGCCCAGTGGGTGCCTTCCGAACACGCCGGGACAATTTCAAGGTGCCTGGTTTAAGGAACTACGAAAGAAAACAACGATACCAATATATATGCCTGCGTTGACGACAGTTCTGGCGCGGCTTTTTGGCGGGAAGTCGATGAATGACCCGACAACAAGGCACATCTCATATATAAAGGAAGTGACAAATCAAAGAAGGCATATGAAATCGGTGCCGAAGAAAAACGAGAAACATCCAAGTGCATTCTTATGAGATATGCTGCAATATTATCACGTGGTTTGACGGGGACGAAGGCGGCAGTCAGACTGTTCAATACGGAACTCTAATCAGGGTAAATAGTATCCTGACTGAAAACACTGTAGTGGTTGTCAAACGCCAGTAGATGAGCACGCATGAAACGTAACGTCTGAGTGCCTGTAGAGCGTGCTTCACTGCAGTAAGGGCACTTGTGGGGCGAAGCCAAACAAAACATGGGTGGGAAAGAAGATGTCGTGTCTTCGTGCTCAGGGATATACAAAGCTACGAGAGCGTTGCTGTCCTCCTCAAGACGCACCAGCTTATACGATGACTTGTGACTGACTGGACGCGGGACGATTCTGTGTGTGCGCATTTCTTTGATAATGGTGTAAGAGTAGCCGTTTTGCTTCGCATTTCTTTGACTACCAACTACCAAGATTTCTCCTCCCTCTCATCTCTCTGTCCCTCTGCTCAGTGCATGGTTGCAAACTGGGCTCGGCCTGGTTAACCTTCCTGCCTTCGCCTTAAGTTTGGTTTTCCCTATTTCTCTCACTCTATCAATTGTGCTCTTTTCGAGCTCAGAAAAAGAAAAGACAACTACACTATAGCGTGGTTATAGCAATAGTGCACGTGCGAGAAAAAGAAAAGAGATTCTGGCCACATAAAATAAAATGCTTTTGTGCTCTTCAGAAGAGGTATCCGGCTCGTCCTATCGGGCCAGTGAAAAAATGGTCAACGCGAGAGACATCATACGCGTTCTTTTTCTCGTTTTTTTTTATGGGATTACAGTAGTGGAATAGTCCTCCATGCATATCGAAAGAGGATATTCATTTCGCCAGAGAGGGCGCACATGTCATTCTCTAGGTTGCCGCGGAGCTGATGTCTAGCTCGCGTTTCGAAGATATCTCCGCAACTGTGTCTGTCTCTCTATCATTTTTTTTTGACACCGGGGCTGGGGTTCCGTGTAGAAGATAGAGCTCTAGTACAGGAGAGCGTCGCAGTCTACACCGCATCACATCTTTTAGAAATATATCTTAGTATGCAGGCATCCCGGCAAGGTAGTCCCGCGTTCGCAATTTCTGTCCGGGTGGTGCACATCACAGTCCATCCGGACAATAACACCATTCACGACAACGAAGGACTGCACCCACAGTGGATGTATCAAAACGGCGAAGTGCGTACAGATAAAAGCCAAAAAGGGCGTCCGAAAGGATGATCCGGGGATTTACCGCCGGCCGCACAAGCATGGCTTTGTATGTATAGCGAGAAAAGAAAAAAGATAAAGTGCTGGTCTAACGGGCGTTCGCGTAAACCATTTCTTTTCTCGCGGTTTCGAACCCCTAAATCGAAGGCGGTGTTATCGATGACAGTCTTGTTTGCCAAGCATGTGACCACGATTTCCTCGTCCTGCTTTTATTTCCAGCTATTTTTGATGCTCTTCTCACGGTCCAGGTCTTTTCAGGGGTTTATCGGGGTGTCAAGGTGCATATTACATTCCTATGGCACAGTGAGAAATCACAATATGCAGTTATGATAATACAGGATAATAATGCGTGTACCATTTTCTTTCTTTCTTTCTTTCTTTCTTTCTTTCTTTCTTTCTTTCTTTCTTTCTTTCTTTCTTTCTTTCTTTCTTTCTTTCTTTCTTTCTTTCTTTCTTTCTTTCTTTCTTTCTTTCTTTCTTTCTTTCTTTCTTTCTTTCTTTCTTTCTTTCTTTCAATTGGCCGGTACGTCTCCTTACGAAAGCTGTGAATACAGGCACGGGTCTTTCACACGGTACACAGTGCCATGATTTGTTCAAGAAGAGAAACGGTTAGGGTCGGATGCAATTGGGGTCGAATGCGATAATTACAAATGCCGGTAAATGTTTCTTTTTTTTTCGAAACTGATCGAGAGATGTACCGATGTACGCCGAAAAAAAAAAGGTCTGACGTGCCTTAGCTTAGTAAATGCGTTAAAGAGCTATTAAAAAACGGTTTTTAACCGCCGAGAACGTTCCACGCATCGCAGACCTGTTATTCTCAAAAAGAGACAGACATGTTGAACGTAGCCCTCGTAAGGGTATGAAATGGCAGGAGAGACGGGCGCTGTTCCTTTTTGCGACAGGTGTGACGTATCTCACGAAATTCACGGTCCCCCCTCGCGGTATACGATCACAATGGAGTGGTTTCGACAGCCGCTGACGCCTACTGAAGTGCTGCTTGCGCGTTGTTGCCTTCCTTTTTTGTTTATGTATTTTTTTCTTCGTTATTCTCGCATCTGATTCGAATTTTGTGTGACAGACAGCCGACGAGCGCACCTTTTCCTGCGTACACGCGAAGGCTCCAGTCACGCAAGGTTTGCAGAACAGCCGCGTTTTCTTTGTCTTTCTTTCTTTCTTTCTTTCTTTCTTTCTTTCTTTCTTTCTTTCTTTCTTTCTTTCTTTCTTTCTTTCTTTCTTTCTTTCTTTCTTTCTTTCTTTCTTTCTTTCTTTCTTTCTTTCTTTCTTTCTTTCTTTCTTTCTTTCTTTCTTTCTTTCTTTCTTTCTTTCTTTCTTTCTTAACGTGCTTCCATAAAATAAGTAGCTTCGTTGCTCCTCTAGGTGCTTGCTGCTTCTAACTTCATTTTAAAGCGTGGAACAAGCGAGCGTTTAGCGATAAAAATCTTCTGCATGGGACTGCCGAAAGAAGAGAGAGAGAGAGAGAAAAAAAAGCTGGAAGATGTTAAAACTACACAATAAGACGCTCCTTTTTCGGAAAACAAGAATAATGCGATATTACAGTAGGCAGATTGTCCGGATAGAGCCAACGTTATGGTCTCCTGTGAAGTCTCGACACGGAGCTCAGAAGTTGTTCATCATGAGTCACAGGTGGTGAATTAGTAAACGTGCTTAACGACAAGCATTAGAAAATAAATGAACAAACGATACCAAAGAGTTCGTCGATTGCAAATGTTTGGATAGCCGTGGCGTCTGCTTCGTCGCAACGAGTATTCTTCAGGGAATGACATATCACGCGTGCATTAAATTGTGTGTATCGCTCATTTGCACGCCTTCTGCGCATGCTAGCACTGGCCTCTGGTGTCCTGTCCTGTAGGCGCTGTACAGTAGCCGTAACCGCTGTATGGTGATGCCTGCACATTAGCATATTCATACAGCATGAATCGGTGTTGATTGTGCGGGTGATCTTGTGGCGCTTGTAGACCCTCTAATATGAATCTGTATAAATTTCTTCATACACTCTGCCATCGCCATCCTACTCTACATAGACGCATACGCCTGTTAACTTAGGTAGCAAGTGAATGCTCGACACTTGCACGGCGCCGTTGAGTTCAGATAGAACATTGTTCTTAACTGTGACTTGGCCATATTGTACATTGCTGCATCTGAATGTTGACTGCCATGCCCGTAGTGTCAATGTGCCCTAGTGGTTTTGTATTGTCTTGGCCTTGTTGAGTAGCAAGCCAGAGCGCACAAGCTCAGGCCGATCTCTCTGCCTTCTAATAAATTCGCTCTCTTTCTTGGCCTTGTTATCTGAATAGAGTGAAAATAGAGCAATGGATAGATTACTGAGGCCCCAGAAAGTTGAAGAGTTAGTTAATCTCTTTTTTTGTAAGTTTGTGACGTGTATGTTAGTTTATTTCTTACTCTATAAACTCCGTTTGTCTATACCTGACTTTTCGCTCTGCTCAGTCAAGCGAATCTGCCTAGCTCTACCTTTGCGTGCACAGTGCGGTGGGGCCCTTTCATGTTCACCTGGCGCTGTACTGGAAGCTGCAATGTGTGCTCTAGTGCTCCGTACTATGTGTAAGTCCCGGATCGAGCTAGTACTCGAAACGGAGAACGCAACGTTAGGTCGCAGTCATGAAAAATGCGTTGCGACAGGCCCATTCGTCTGATACCGCGCCTGATTGGCTTATGAGGTGTAGCTTCTAATACATCGCCACGTTGGGTTGAAATACAGAACTTGAAGGAGAACACAGATTCTAGAACGTCCCTTCATTCAGTACTTCAACTCGACTATGGTCCGTTTCATACATCAGGCCCAACGCTATGGAAGCTAGCGATACTTCTTGCAGTAGATGCTTTCGCACCAATAAATAGTTCAATGATTTTACCACCCGCAACGGGATTTTTATTTCCTTTTTAGACTGAGTAACAAATAAAGATGCGTTGTGCTTTAGAAATAAACAAACCCCATTATTTTTACGGTTATCAATAGGTTTTTAAGGATCACTTAGCGTCTCTTTGTTTTCGTATTGAGGCCTCCGCGACCAGCTCCGGTAGCCAGCAGCCGGAGCCAATCGCGGAGGCCACATTTCCAACGACGAAATCCAAGCGCGAGACGCGCGGACGTGCACATTTTACTGATCGAACTTCTTGCATAGCTTCCACAGCGTTGCAACTCATGTATGAAACGGAGTATAGAGAGAGTTGATGGCCGATCCCTCCCAAGACGGAAGTGGTTACCGCGCTTCATAGACGCGCTATGGCAATTCTAGAGGCGTGCGTGTCGCGTCTCATTCATTCGAGGGCCGTCAGGGCTTCTCTTGGTCGAGTAAACAAAAAGCTTAGAGTCGAGGATCGTTTGAGAATGTGTTACACGTGTACGTTTAGAACGTGTCCTGATACTGTGTGTGTATCTCTGTTGTCGCAGCCTGCAAGCGGAAAGAGGATGCGCCTGGTGGAGCGGGTGCGGCCGGGCCGGCGGCCAAGAGTCAGCCCAAGAAGCCGCGGCTCGTCTTTACCGACCTGCAGCGACGCACCCTGCAGGCCATTTTTAAGGAGACCAAGCGGCCCTCCAAGGAGATGCAGATCACCATCTCGCAGCAGCTGGGGCTAGAGCTCAGCACCGTGGGCAACTTCTTCATGAACGCGCGCCGCCGCTCGCAGGACAAGTGGCAGGACGAAGCGGACAAGGGCGCCAAGGGAAACTCCACGTAGCGCCCCGCCCCCACCACAGCACTGTCCATGGTACCCGCCGCTGCCCGCCCTCCCGCCGCCCGCCTCTTCGTTCGTGGCAGCCCAGGCAACGCTGGAATAACGGACCCTCAACCCCGAGCAGCCTCACCGACACTGCACACGATGTCTAGTACTCGCTACTACGGACAAGGCAGGCTCGAAGACGCCCTGCCCAGCAGCAATATGTATCTGTGCGCACTGACGCTACCTTCCGGCGCTCTGGACAACCAAGCCTCGTGGCATGCGCTCCAGGTGTAGCACTGTCTAAGCAGACCCCCCCAGAACCCATCGCCCGCCTTCCAGGACTGCATTGCTCCCCTTCGAAGACGCTCATTCGTCTAGGGGAGGCAGATGGACACACTGTCGAACAAGTGCCCGTTCCCGCCGGCTTCGGTGTGGCATGCAGCGCCACCTGCGTGGCCGCGCGTACCCACCTGCGCGTATCTGTCTTGCTGCGGTTGTTGGCCACAGCGTGGCGGGGCCTGTGAAAGAAAATGCTCGCGTTATTGCGGTATTCTTCTGCGCAGGGAGGGAGGGTGTTAACGTGATGCACGCTGCGGGGGACGAAGCAGTGGCCCCCTTGACTGTGGGTGGTTAGTGGCGCCATCTGTATGTCGGCTTTCGCACTACTGTCTGCTTCGTGGAGGACCCGCTGCGACTCCTCCGTGCGCCCGGCGCAGTGTTCTTCACTAAACCACTGAGCGGACAGTGGGTCATCCGTGGGGGAGGGTTCGCAATCCGCGCCATGTGGGAGTGAGCTTCGCCGCACGTGCCGCATGCTATGGCTGATAGTGGGGACACCTAAGAAAGTATGGTCGAAGTGCGAGGCGTTTTCAAAGTTCAAAAAAAAAGGTCAGCGAGCCAGATTTAGTCACCTTTGCGGTATATCGACGCAATATGTGCTAGATTGAGCGTGTGAAGGATATGGTGAACGTAGAACGCATAATTCACGCCGCGAGCACGAATGAAACAACCGCTCTCTGGATGGTCGTCCCACAGAGCGTTAGTGACGGAAATTGCTAGTGTTTTACCTAATCCTTCAATGTCTTCAAAATTTTACACAGCCGTGTCAAGATGCTTGTCATACCGTATGTTCGAAATGCGTGTCATATGTGTATATTCATGTCGCCAATCAGAAAAAGAAGCATGTCAGTCGGACATTCTCGTTCTACATGATTGTCATTTCTTGATTTTCGTGTGCGGATTCACGCAAAAAAAGGAAAAAGGCACCTCTGTGGTATGTCCCTCCGATCATCAGTGATGTGTTCAGTTGAAGCTGTTAATTGAATGTCGTCAGTGCACGTAATGTATCACGTAATCCTAAAAAAATACTTACATTCAGTTTTAACTTGGACATTGTAAAGAAAAGATTCACTTCAAGTTAAACCAAAAAGTTTAGCGTGTGTGGGAAAAACTTTATTTTTTTTACAATTGCACCTAAATAAAGGTTCAAGCTGGTGCAACACCAGCGAGATATCCTTTGTAGAGTACCTCCGACGAACATGCTCTTGTGGCATGATTATCGAGAGGTGACGTAACAATCTCAGAGGCAAAGTGCTCAACATCCATCGTTGAGCTGACTTCACGAGGAAGTACTGTCTCGAGTTTTCTGAACCAGTGTGTAATAGAATCCACTAGAACTCATCCAGTGCAGGTTGCCTTAGCCCAAACGCATTTCGCGCTGCCTTATGGGAGTTTTCTCAAGATGCGCGGCCGAGACACCAGAATACTGTGGCATGCGCAAATGGACAGTCCGGTTAAAGAAAAGGAAGCGCAGACGTTTCCAGTCGTCGGCACGTGCGGCGAAAAAGCCATTTCGTTGCGAGCTCCTCCCTAATACCCTCAAGTTGGCGTTAGGCTTAATCTCCCAGGTGATACCTAGCTTAAGATGCCCGGTTCGGCTCTTGCTTCGAAGCGAGGATTCTGTGGCTGCGACTGCGTTGCTTCAGTTGTGACTGTCGCGAAACACTCCATACGACGAATTTCACATATACGTAAAGCGTTGTCAGGAGCTCGGTAATTCGCTATCGTAATTTCACCGCCTTTGGCCAAATAATAGGAATCATTAGCGTTGTAAAGCGCTCCACAGGAGTATGCAGACGCCATAAGGTTCACACGACGTGGAAACCGTTAAATTTAACAAACGAAAGTAGCTAGAGTTATTTCGAGTGAGGATAGCGATATTCACGACTGAATGAGTCCAATCACACCTTTTCCTCCTTAACTGACAAACCACGGAAGGAAAAAGAGCCGGGTGTTCTTATTCTTGTGTTTTTTTTTTTTTGCCGGTATCACAAGTGTGTGTCGTTTAGGTTTTCGATGACCTGTTGTTGCTGTCTCCGTAGGGGCCTCCGGTCAGTGGTTCACACTCTTAGCCCTAGGCGGCACTCGCATTCATAATTACGCTGACCCATCGCTGTGTATAGTGTGTGCGCTTGCACTGTGTGCGCATGTGTGTGGCGTAAAGACGCGTCGACTCGAGTGCAAATCGTTTTTGTTTTTTCTTTCACCTTGCTTGTCTAGTATCTGTCCGTCAAACTTCCCATAGGCTTTTTTTTTCTTTTGTTTATCTGTTTTCTGTGATAGAATCGTGCAGAAATCGTGACGCACCATTTCCAAGTCGAACGTAAACCAACCGCATCGGACGAGACTCGATGAAAAATTGCAAAGGACAGCTCTCCTAGGCAATCGGTCAATGTTGAGATGCATCGCGCCCTATAAGGCATATATAAGTGTAAACTGTAATTAACGTTGCCGACAATTTAAGTGTTAATTACAGGGATGTCTGTAGAAAGGGTAAAAACTAATGAAGTGACAGCAGCGTCATCAACGTTTAAGCAAATTAACATTTACGCTAAGTAGTGTTTCGCGCCAGTCAACCGCATATTAACTGCGCAGTGCTTTGATTGGCCATAATACAAGTTGCGCGGCATCAAATTACGTAAATACCAATATAAAAGTCTTACACATGCTAGATTACTTCGCATTCAGGCTTGATTTCACAAAAGATGCGTGCTTGCTTTAATCTCAAAATTTCCTATTTTAAAGCACACATCCTTTATGTTGTCATAGCGTATTTTATCTACAAAACTTCACACAGCCGCGAACGCTGCTTTATTGTACACCGATTCGTTCCAGTGCGCACCACACGCGCTGAAAGAGAACCTGCTTTCGTTTAGTTCATAAAACGGGAGTAACTTAGCAGATCAAACAAAATTGCATAGCCTTCTATGAGAATCGCTGGCAGTATGGGATGAAGATCGTGCTTATGCTCCTGACTGTGCGGTTTGCTTTTCGATGGGATGGCACTCTAGTCAAGCCGTAGGGTAAGAGTTGTACAAGCCTGCCGTGTAGTTGCAAAATCGAGATCCACATTGATGTGTCCTAGCGTTGTTGCTAGAGCATTTTTAAGAGGAAACAGGAAAAAAAAAAACATCGGATGTGATGCTAACTCTCTGCTAAGTTTTTCGTTGGGTGCGTCTCTTGGTATACTGTTCATTTTATTTCATCAGTTGTTCTTATTGTGTTGCGTATGTGTGTTAGTGAACGCGAAGATTGCACCGCAAAACCGAGCGAGGTAAAAAAAAAAGGACAACAGATGAATTGTGAGGACGCATTCTGTGTTGCCTATAGTATACAAATATATATAATATATACATATATTGTCGAATGCCGCGTGTGGAGCATGTCGTGAAGCTTGATGCTTGTGAATCCCATCCCCGAAGTTGTCGACGAGAAGAAAAAAAAAGTTCAAAGCCGTATACAGTGGCAAATGCAGTATCTGCTGTAAGGGCTCCGAAAGCTTTCAGGCGGGACGCGCATAGTCTAACGCAACTAGTTTGGTTTGCGCGATGGAGACTTCGAGACTAGCACAGCTTACGCGCGTTAAAAATACATCCGCAAAAAAAAAAATGAAATGCTCTACAACATTTCTGCTAAAGCTACGGGAGAGCTTCTCGGTGTAGATGTCACTGTTACGCCGCGAACAGAACTTGTACACGTGCTGGCAACGTGAGAAGAACGACAGTCACACATGTGAATCCTGATTAGTGTGCAAGAATGTCAAACAAACGAAGATGCATAAGAAGCATTGTCTTGTATTCTGATCTGCTTTGAGTCGTCTTTTACTGGTTTGTTTATTTGTGTAGTGTCCCGTTCGGAATCAGCACCAATTGAAGCGTTTGAGAACTCATTCCGGTTTTCATCGCTCCATTGACTGAATTGACAGCACGTAGAATGGTGTGCACTCCGGAGCAGTCCGTTGCCACAGCTGGTTCCCAATTATGTCGTTATGTGGCTACGATTTGTAAAAACAGTGTTCCACAGATAGCCTTAGTTGTTGCCGAAGATTGCAGCACATTTTCTAATTACCGGAGATGACTGAGCCATGCTATCGGTTCGAACAATTCGTACGTCGTCATCACGTATGCTACACAACTTCGTACCATGCCATCAACCATTTTTGTTTTTCTAAACGAAAGTTTCAAATTAGCACTCGGTGGGCGGGTTGCAAGAAGATCATCTCGGAAACGGTTAATAACTTTCCGGTTTTAAAAACAGCAAAAAAAAAACACGAAAAGAGATTCGTGCCCGGAGCAGAAGACCGGTGTTCTTCGAGATTGACAGATCCACGTCAGCGCGCCACGGCTGCAAGAGCACGGCGCGAAACGATCGCGAAATAACCGTGTTGCTTCCACTAAGGAAGCAACAAGAACGAAATTAGAGACACGGGACTTTCAAAGCACAAAACGGAAGCAAGAAAGACGCAAAGAAACAGCGACTAGGTGCCTACCTTTAGAGAGGAGACTCCGGGAGGCGTCCCTCTCATCTCGGCACGCGATCCCGAAAGACGAGGTGGGGGGGGGGGGGCACCCAAATTACAATTAGGAAAAGGAGCTCCACGCCTTCGGAAAACGAAACGCCGGAGACTTAATTACTCGTAAAAACCCGGGGCTCTTCAAAAGGCCTCGCCTCTTCTTTTCTTTTTTGCCCAGCGTTCCTTTCCGCGCACAGCACAAGCAGCGAGAAATGAGCCTTCAAGCGCCCCGAGAATCCCTGCAATCAGTACGGAGCCAATCAGAGACACCGCCCCCCCCCCCTGCCATAGAACTGTTACAGGCTCTAACACAACTCTTGGGCCCCTTTCCTTCCATCCTTTCTCAATTCGCCTTGCGTTCTTCGAACGATGCCCTGTGAAGCTTAGGATGCAACGTTGAAGGTTACGAGTATGGTGCGATGCCGCTCTGTTGGCCTTCAGCTATTGTGCTACTATACGTAAACAGTGCTAGCCATGGACAGGCTCGATTCGATGGTGGTGGTGCCGTTGTGGTAGCACGCTGACGCGGAGCTGTTTCAGCGCCCGGGTGTGTTTGATGGTGAGGCGCGCACGTGGGTGTGTATAGCGTCGACAGCACAGCTCGGCGAACTCATCTCGCTCGAATGGTCGGTCACGTGGCTCAAAAAAAAAAAATCTTAAAGAGATGCTACGGAGAGGCGTACTGCTGGCGTGTTGCACTCCCCTCCAGCCGAGATTGCTGTTCACTCCCTCCATTAATTAGCTCTCATTACTCGGGTCACCGGCCAAATACGATTGGGAAAAGGGCGGTGTTTCTTTTATTTGCTTTTAACTTTTTTGGCAGTTCCTGTATACAGTTCTCGTTGGCGCACGAGCGTGTTTTCTTCCGCTAGGAGGACTCTCGGGAACTTGGGACGTGTAACGCAGTGTTTTGGAGGCAAACGGTACAGCAGGGGTGGCCGGTGTCGTGGTTTTGCGGCATTTTCTTTGATTCTCACGAAGGCGCGTCTTCTCCTCATAGGAGGAACTTTGTCGAGCCCGAGCTTTGGCATGAAACCTTCAAGTTCATTCCAGGTGCGAAAGTAAATGGTCACAGCCAGAGGTTGACATGGTCATTTAGGAATTTCGGCCATTAATCCCTGCAAGGGAAACTCTGTCTTTATCTGAAGGTTCAGCGCATCTCTAGTCTCTCTTGAAATTAAAACCGTTTACTTTGCAAGCTTAAGATAAAATCGGGACAAATAAAAGCATTCTCGGCACAAGATAAGCGGCGTTGTGTGTTGCAATATCTAAACCTTACCTGGCATCGCAGAGCGCCCGTGTTCGCTGTTCGTACCAGGACAAAGCAGTAGTCTTAGTGACATTCTGCTAAAGATCGTATTGAGCTCTCATTGGTGATCCCAATGCGCGGGTGTGAATGCTGGGCATTAAAAAATTTCCTCGATTTCAGCACGGAAGATACCTTGACTGCACGAAGGTGTACGTCCCGTCTGGGAGCTTCGGAGCCTTTTTGTACAGATCGGCCTGGGCGGCCTTTGAGCGCTACTCGCTTCCAAAGCAATACCGCGTTCCCACACCTTCATTGTCTTCTTTGAGGCGGGAGATCACGCGAACCCGTTGCACTGTTCCGAGCCGTCTCCGCTGAAGTTGAGGAGCCCGTCTCAGGAGCGCCGATCTCGAAGGCGACGATGTCCTGCTTCAACAGCCGAGTCCTGTTCCCATAAGCGTCTGATAACAGAGTGGTCTGCAGACTCCGTGCAAGTTTCAACGCTGCCTCTCGCAAAAAGATGAGATCACTCACGTAGGCAGTGATGGGAGGAGCAGAACGTAATGGTTTCGAGGTTCTTACGTCGACATACGTCTTTCTTGTGTCTTTGTAAACGGCGTTTCTTTCAATGGCCAGTTAGTTCTGTAGTATACTCGAACTTTTGAACGTCATGGATACCTCGACCCGTTTACAGGGTGTCCAGGGGCCTTTGTTTAGGTTTTATTCTCCCTAAATCCGATTAGAAAACGTGCTTCGAGTCCCTGAAAACTGAAAAAAAAAACACGTCTTCGAAAAATGTCCTAGCCTTGCAAGTGCAAACAAATGCGCTCTCGCAACGTTTTCCACCATAAAAAGCAAATGCTGCTGATCTGGTTATACGTTAACAATTACCGTTTTTGATGGGGTTCGTGCCGCTGTAAAGAACGCGGCTTTGTTCAGTACAGATCGTCGCTCGCAACTGCATGCTTCGAGTAGCTCCTCAGGGTCTTTTTTTCATCGAGGTCGTTCCTTGCAAAACCGTCTTCAACTTGGAAGAGCCATTGAGCGTTCTTGCCTGCGGTGTGCGAAACATAGACCCTATTGAAGCTCCGAAGACTTACTGGCAATCGTTGCTGGCCGAGCGATTACCTGTCATTGGTTGGCATTAATCCAACCTCGACCACACACGGTGAACCTAAGATTCAAAGCGAGTGGTCATTTTAAAGCCGCAAGATATCGATATGACAGCACCAAGCTACCTAGAAATGTTATGTCCATGGGTCTGTCGGCTCGTACGAACGGAATAAGAACGCGTGGTTGCAACGCTACCATCCACCGCGTGAAACCCTCGTAAACCTACGCGCGGCCTCTTGCACTTGGACTGCCCGATAGAATGCGTACTCTTGTCTCCACAGGACGGTATTTTTTTTTCTTTAATTCTAGACGAGCCATTTACTTGGTCGTGTACTTAATGTATGCTGGGGAGTTCAGACCCATAGGCGCGTATGTTTTTTGGCATGACGGCACGTTGATTATGGGGCTACTGCGTTATTATTACCTCCGACGTTTTCATACCGGTGATTCCCACTAGTTTGTAGGGGGCTGGGATCGAGAAACGAAATCGACGAGGTGACGAGCACAGTTGCTCGCTGTGTTCAGATGCGGTGCATTCCATACTCCTTGACGACTCATTTCGACCGCATTAAAAAAAATGCGATACGTTCTCAGCATTCCGCAGCAAACCCATACAGGAACTGAAGGCAGGGCTTCAGTTCGTATTTAGTTATTGTACAATATTATTTATACAATTTTACTGTGTAGTTGTACGTGGTCGTATATTTATTAACTTATTTATGAGCACATCTTCTACGATAGAAAGTCTGATATTGCGTGGGCGCTTACTCGTTTTGGTTACAAACTTCTCGTCAACTTTTTCACACACGCGATCGAGAACGAGTTAACACTTAGACGTCATTTAAACTTATTTCCTTATTGAATGACGGTTTAAACTTTTCGATATTGTTTACTACAGACAACGAGAGATAGATAGCGAAACGATTGTTCACGTGTTGAATCTAATTTGTTGGCGTTCCCAAGCAAACTCCGAGCATATTGAGCAGTGTGTAGAATCGCCTTCTTCTTATTGAGATGTTCTAAAACTGCTCACAGGTCACACAAGGATGTGCGCATACGCTCAAATGTGATTATACGGTTAATCTGCTTCTGTTGATCGAATCACTTGAGTTGATGTACCTCTCATCAGTTCACTCTCTGATGATGAACGTATAGTCGCCAACGTCTGACTCTAGTCAACGACGAAAGAAGAAGAAAAAAAAAACATTCTACTTCATATTTGCCGCTAAAAGCATCCCATAGCGATCTCTACTTACGAGGAGTCGAATTTTGTGCACTGTGTCTAGGTTCGCACAAATTGCGCACCTTTTGTTACAACATTTGCTCGATGTGTGTAATTTAGTATCATAGTCTCAGTGTTTTATTGTTGAATTCGTTGCTGCCTAATGAACAGGTGTGATATTTTGCCATTCCTTGATTGTGATCTTCTCCTTTTTTTTTTGGTCTCATATCTTGAATGAAACGTCTGCAAGTATGACACCCTTTTGCCCATGTTACTTTCGGTACTGTGTTCATTTGCATCCTCCGTGAACGGGTTATCTTATCCGGCAACTGATATCTTTTTTATGTGATGCGATTTGTCATGGCTACCTCTCAAAACTGTAAGCACTGATGTCTGTCATTAATGCCATTTTTGTTCACTGTTTTTGTGTGTTTGTGTGAATGTAGGTAGATGTGGCCGCGTAAATTATTTCTTGTGAGTATGATACCACGTGTATGGTTCATGTTTTATGGTGTTCTCTTTCTCATGTGCTAGGCATCATCTTACAGATTCGCTTCGCTGAGAACTTTCAGGAAAATGTGACGTTTGTTTGTTTAAAAACTCTCGTTCTGTAACTTCTACAGATATTTTGCCTCAAAGGAGCAACTTTAACATCTAGAAACTGCATAGCGAGTAATGAGGTATACACTGTGCCTATGACACACTTCAAGCTGCAATCTGATAAAAGAAAATTACCGAAATTTCTTCCGATGTTGTAAATTTCGTGCATTCAGATATACATATAATTATTATCCGCGTGACCTGAATGTGATGTTGTTGCTTACGACCGCATTTTTTTACACTAACACTGCTACGAAAGATTGTGCATATTTTCTTTCCCGTATTTATTTCTCCGATACGCTTGTACAAGACCTAGTGACCTCACTGCCTTTTTATAGTTTATTTTGCTTATTTTTAGTGATATCTAGTCACGTGGTCACGCAGTATGTCTGCGGACCAACATTACGGCCCACTCATTTTTATGTATACACAGAGGCCGTTGAACGCGCCTGTCTGTCTACTTTACTTTGAGCCTTTTGTTGTGTGGATCCATCTAACATAGTCTATTTTGCTCATAGGCCACATAAGTAATCACGTGAACGAGTACAAGGACAGTTATATCACGAGTAACATACCTGAAAACTAAGTTCAGAATGCAAGGCAGGGATGTCACACGACATACACATATTCGACAAAAGCCGTTGTCTTGAACTTTCCTGCTTGGTGAATAACAATGAGGGCATTGTTCCCGCAGGATTTTTTGATGTACAGGAGGTCATAGAAGCGCCGTGAGAACTGCGCGGTGAGAGGCAGCGTTTCTTGACAATTACACCACGGGAACGTCAATTACTCGTTGCGAATGCGCTAGTTCTCCGAGGTGTGCTTGCTGTGATGCATCGTCTAGTCGTTCGGCGCCCCTTAGATCGGTGTTCTAGATATGCAGGCTGGCGTACGGCAGGCAGTGCAATGAATACGCGAACAAAGAAAAAAAAAAGAGACTCCACCCTTTACGGGTGGCATCTTCGATACCAGCGCACCTGCACCTCTATCCAGCTCGCCCCTCTCCCTCACCCCTATACTGCCCTCTCCACATCCCTGCCCTCCACCACGATCAACCACTTCCTCCTCAAATGAACCTCCTTTCCCTCGCTCCTTGAGTTCAGCAAGTGTCCTCGAAACCTTCTGTAAATAGCAACTATACTATCTCTACTATTTCATTCCCCTAGACTAGCAGCTAAGACCATAGCTGCCAGTCGAGTTATGCAAAACCGCTTTGCCGCGGAAGGATAGTCACGCTGAGACGTTATTTTCTAACTAGAGCCAGCTGCCTAGCCACGAGGATTAAAAAAAAAACAACGCAAGAGAGTGTGAAGGGTGTGTTCTCTCTGTCTTATGTCCTTTTGCTTCCCGTACGGCCCCTTGCGCACTAGACTTGTTAGCATCCGCACGAATCTGTAAGATTCCCGTGACTTCCGTAGTTTAACCCGCGTGGTGCAAGAAGACAGCATTGAGCGTATTACTCTCCCCAGTTTCTTTTTGCAAAGCAACGTAGTAGTGATAAAGAAGATCACAACAGACTTCGAGTCTTTCGACGTTTACGATTTGAGTTCACATGAAGGAGCGCGATGCTTTGGTGTGAAACCAATAACGATTTCTTCTGCTATGGTAATGTCCGGTAGCTGTTGCTTCGCGCAGCACAGCAGCGGTTTCAAGACCTTCAGTAACATTTTCTCGCAGGCTAGTTTGTGATGCATGGTTATAACAACACAACGTAATCAGCACTATGCCCTGTGTCTTCTTGGGTTCTCTTTACGTTTGTGCTTGTTATACCTATGAACTAGTCTACAAGGCAACATGGCAAGTAGGATTTACGGTATTCAAGGTCTGCCGGTTAGTCATTTGAGCTGTGGCCTCCGAGATTGGCTCCGGCAACGCGCCGTTACAACGGCGCGTTGCCGGAGCCAATCTCGGAGGCCACGTTTAAGCATACGTTGCCACTATTACGCTGTCTCCGCTGTGCCGCGCGAAGCGAGAACCACGTTGATGTGGCGTAGAGGGCACGACCCAACGTTAAATTGTACACGTGTGTATATTCAGGTACGTTGTATAGTGTTCTCGTTAGGAGGCCGCCTTATGTTGAATATAATCTGGCGCAGTGTCCGGCGACGTAAAACGTAAACTGCCGCCACAAAATGCTATAGAAGCGTGAACCGTTGGGCTAGTTGGTGTGATACTTCTTCGTCCTAGAAATGTCACCGAAAATGTTGTAAGTGCGGATCATGGGAATCTCGGCACAATCATGGGGGTGTCAACACTGTTGCGGTGTGCGCGCCCTAATTTTTTTTCCTCGCTGTATGCCTGGCGCGTATGTCTGTGCGTGTGTCTGTGCGTATTTGCGATGAGCCCCTTTCAGGAATAAGAACGTGACTTGTGTGGTGGTGGGGCTGTCCCTATGTAATGACCGCGATACACGTGTCGCGGCAGTCCCCGGTGTACACGGAGTGTTTTCCCGTTCACTGAAAGTGCCCGCTCACACGATGCTTGCTCCCCTCACTTTTCCCCCCTTCTCCATCGCTGCGATTGCTTCCTCTTCGCCGTTAACCATTTGTTCTGTTCCGGGATGTTTGATGGGCTCTCCTCTCCCACCTTCGGTTCTTCGACACGTCGCCCTATTAAAGAATCGCCGTGTCTCACCTGTGCGTCTGTGTGTGTGTGTCTCACTTTCTGCGCCGTCGTCATCGCTCTTCTCTCTCGCCGAGAAAGCGTGACGAATAAGGATGCTGTCACGCCGAGTGCATCATATTGAGGCAGCGCTGCTCTGATGAACACCTTCGTTCCGTGACAGCCGAGCGAGCGGCCAAATGTTGACGTAAGGTGACAGAGCAGTCTTCATAGCCTCTGGTGATTGTTGTTTTTTTGTAGTTTAATAATTACGCACACGTGGGACAGTCTACGGCAGATCCTACCATCTCAATACATAGTTAAGTTTCAACCGCTCATTAATCAACTGACACACTGTACATTGTACAAACGGATGACACGGTAAGTTTACAAAAGATATAAACAATAAGAAACGCAAGCAATACAAATGAAATCAGGAGAAGCGGTCGTTGTATACACCACGGTTACTGTTCACGTGCAACTTTAGAGCTACCACTATACGCATAGCGCACAAATGTGTATAATTCCTTGCTGGTGCAGTCGCTGCGAAGAACTGGATGGCACGTTGTGCAAGTGTAACGATGTTCAAGCGCCAAATGAACATTATAACTTAGACCGAACAGAATTAGCTAAACGAACGCTTCGGCAATAAACGCATATTAAGTATGCCGCAATGCGCCCCAGACGTCACATCTGCGAAGGACAGTGCTGGAAGGGAAGAAGAAATGGTGAGACAGGTCTGGTGTGTGGTTAAGAAAGCCATGCGGCCAAGGAGTGTGTTCACAACGATTCATACGTGAGAACTGCTCGTAGCAGAAACTGTGAGCTGATCACGATGTTCTGAGGCTTGGTTAGCTTTCTGCCAGCTATTTACTAGCAGCCATTACCAATGGCTGCCGGTTAATAGGATGCTGCAGACAGCTAAAAAGGCTTTGATAATGCGAAGCCAAATCTTGTAGGAGTTCCCTTCGCGTCTCTTGCCCTTCGACTTTCGCTCGCACACCGTGCCGTCCTCGTTCGTCGGAGGAATCGGTCATTAGGCGCAAACGATGAGTACGAAATGACACTGTCAAAAGAAGAGCGCACTGTCACAGCACTCTTCTCCACCTCTCGACCATTTCATTTCGCTTATTGCATTCAATGCACTTGAGTCGTTAAAGACAGTAGCGGACGACAACGTATATAAAGTGATAAAGGACATACGGCAGCAGCCACTTCTTTTACTCCAGGTAATCAGTCACAAAGTGCAGAATTGAACGCTGGGGATTTTCGGTCAGAGACAGTGGAGTCGGGAATGTGATTCCAGTTCGTGCTGTAGTACATCGGAGAAAATTATTCGTAACATTTGTTGGTTCTTAAGATTGTAACTCAAGCTTTGTGTCTGTGATCAATTGACGCCATGACGCATAGGAGTAATTAGGAATCGTTTCAAACATTTCTTTAGTGTAGTATATGTTACGAAATACACCTAAGTGATGTCACGATTGCTAGACGCTTTCTTCATTCGGGAACCGCTGGCAGTTCGGGAATTGTTTTGCTGCAATTCACCTGGTAGAGCGGTTCTGAACTGAAGCGAGAGGATTGCGTGCCGAATATTAAGAAGGCACTGTCATTACATGTGCAAGTAAAAGAAATAACAGACTATTCGGTTCGCTCTTTTATAGTATTTTTCGTCAGTAGGTGTTACACGGGGCATCCACCCCACGGCACCAGTATGCGCCGCTTGTGGGAATCCGTATTGCTCGCGCATTGTACGTCGCGACAAAGTCTGTACGATGATACAAAAAGGAAGCGCGTGTTATTTCAAGCCCGAAAAAAAAAAAACACTACGGAGTATATATTCACAGCCACGGTGAGGCGCGCGTCTGCCGCAAGAAAAATCCGGAAACTACTGAAGGCTTTGTAATGGAAAGTCAGGATATTGAACGAGCAAGACGCGTGGAAGGTGTTCATCTTTCAGAGGCAGTGTTTCAAAGTGGACGGAAGTATTGCACTGGTCAGCGGCTGGTGTAACCAAGAGACGTTCACGATATTCGTAAACGGCCTTTTCGCCATCCTTCGTTGATGCACACGACGATACGATCACAACCGGCATGACCACGTGATGCTCGCCTTGATCGTCTTTGCTTCGGTATGCGGAGGAATGCCTTGATGCCGGCGGCGAAATAAACGTGCACTCTCATTCCGTCGGGTAAAAACAGCTGCACTCGTCGGGGCGTTCTTCATGTCACACATCAGTAATCGTTGTCGATATATCTTGCGTGCCTTTAACTCCGCGCGTTTCATTTAGTGTTCCACACATCGACGCGCCCCTATGCGGCACGAGGCGAAAGCACTATCTCGATTATCACCGGCAGCGGCCGCATTTCTCACGTGAGGCGTTCCTTGAGCGCGGTCGCTGTTCTTTTGCGAGTCGACGTTTCCTTTTTTTTTTTCTTTTTCCTTTTCGGTCAGCGCGCGTGCCCTCGAATTCCTTCGAGTGGCATCACCACGCATCAAAGCGCCTTTGTAAGCGCATCGGTTGTGTGCCCCATTGCACGGAAAGGGCTTCATAAGACAAAACATAGTAGAAGACAGCCACGATAGATAAGGGGTTCAGTGCTGTCATCGGGTCGCGAAGTGGCAGCTACTGGTTACAAAAACGCTCCAGGGGCAGCGAGTTTTCAGCTTACCGCCGAAGCACGGCTCGGAGCGATAACCTAATTCGGCGCCATGTTTTAAGGCGTGTAGCTCCGTTCGATAAGTCAGCGGCAACGCTGTGCAAGCCAGCGAGAGTTCTTGCAGTAGATGCGTTCGCAACAAGAAATACTTCAATGATTTTACCACCCGTAATGTGATTGTTTTTCGCTTTTAGGCTGAATAATTGATGGGGAAGGTTTATGCCTTATAAAAAACAAACCCCGTCATTTATACGGTTGTCAATAAGTTGTTCTGGACCGCTTAGCGTCTCTTTCTTTTCGTATCGTTGCCTCCGCGATCAGTTCCGGTAGCACGCTGCTGGATCCAGTCTCAGAAGCCACGTTTACAACGACGAAGCCCAAGCGCGATACGCACGGACTTGCACATTTTGCTGACAGAACTTCTTGCATAGCTTCCACAGCGGTTGCAACTGATGTGTGAAACGGTGTATAGCTGTATAGGTCAGGAACGGCGTAGGCGTTATCAACGTGACGTAGCATTCTTGACAGGACAGCGACGAGTGCCGAGCTTATCGAGAACGGAAACGCAGGCGAGCTTGGCGACTATTACTGTTCCTGGACAAAAAGAGTCCCCGAAGGGTGCTACTGTTTTTAGAGATTGGGGTGCAGCGATGTTACTACCATAGAGTTTCCTAAAATGACCTAGAGGGAACTCTGGCGCTGCGATCGTTCAGCCACCATGGGAATGATGGGTAGTACACGGATTTGCCTAGTCTTCGTGCTTGTGGGCTTCGAACGCACTTGTGGCTTTGTTTATTGCTATGTTTTGGTTTTCTTTCGGATAAAAGAATGGATCGTTGGGAACTTCGTGACCAGATTTGAATCGGTGAGCCTAAAGAAGTTAAAGTGGCGAAGTGAAACTGCTGACTTCTGCTGAACTTCGTTTTGCGACAAAGCGGATGCAGGCGACGCGGAGCCAAACGGAGCCGAAAGAACGAAGTTTAGACAAATCCGTGTACTACCCATGATTCCCATGCTGGCTGAAGCGCGATGCATTGCAGCTCCCATAGACACTAGCGCCAGAGTTCCCTCTAGTAAGTATTGTAGGAAACTCTATGGTTACTACGAATGGCATTTCATCGTGCTAAGGCCTAGAAACAACATAGAAACAACCAGATTAGTCTTCAGAATCGTGTAGTCTCGTTCTTTATAGGCTCGCGCGACTTAGTGCAAGCTTCGCCAATTTTATTTATTTATTTCTTTTTTCTTTTGCTCGTGAAATGTCTGGTGGAGCCCTCAGTCCAGGGCCTCATTTGCTGCTGCTGTCCGGCCGGCGGTCCTGGTCAATCTGTCTTGGAGACATATTTGCCGCTGAGAGGACGCACAAAGATGAAGACGAGGACGACGAAACGGGCGGCCAAACACATTTCGTCGACGTGGGCGTTTGCCTCTGCGACGCGATTTGAAAAGTTTGCCACGTCAGATAACTTTTATAAGTCTCCTTTGTCAGCATATGAGTTTCCTCACCTTAATTATCCTTGAAAAAAAATCGATGGTGCTCCACTAGAAGGGCAGAAATATCAGTTACGAGAATACGATGCCTCTCCAGTCAAATATGAGGTTGAGCATTTGACACCGTCCCAAGACTTACGTCGACGTGGTAGGGAAATCCTCCATGCAAGTCGCCTCAAGCCCTCAAGCCACGGCGGTCGCAATTACACGGAAACGAAATGCTAGAGGCCCGTGTTGTTAGAATTAGGCGCACGTTAGACAACCCCTGGTGGTCGAGATTGCCGGAGCCCTCCACTACGGCGTGCCTCATAATGATTTCATTGTCCTGGCACGTAAAAGCCAAGAAATGGTTATTATTATATGCACATGGTCCAGTTTACTCCCTTAAGTTCGTCTGCAGTTAATTCAAAATGAGAAATTTCACGGTATTGAAGAAAATAGCGCACGCAATGCGGCTCCAAATGCGTGCAATGCGCACGTCGTGGCCCGTCGTTGTGAAGAAGCTCTACAGAAAAAAAAAACGGAGAAGCAAGAGTTTAATTCAAGCGAAGCGCATATTCCCCCCCCCCCCCTCTCCCCGATTTTAGATCGAGACCGTTTCAGTAAACTAAACCACTAAACCTCGATCTTATCAAACCCCTTTCCGTCGTCGCCGTGATAACGGCAAAAGCCGGTGGCTCGAGTTGCATGCTGGGACCTTCGTCACGGCGCGAAGCCAACATGGCGGCCAGTGCTTGGGTGTCGCGTTTTTTTCTATCGTCGTTTCAAGTTCCCCTGCGCGACGCGGCGCCGTTGGAAATGGCGCGTTTTGTGCAACCACCTTTTGCGCTTGGAGGTCTTCATCCAGGAGGCTGTGGCTTGTGCGACCTGCCGAGTTCGGTACAGCTGGGGCGCTTCTCGAAAGCTGTGCGAGCCGCCGGAGTGCCGCTGGACAACGGGCTGATGGCTGATCGTGTGTTGTCGTTGAAACGTGACTTGTGCGACTGCCGCGAAGGAGGCGCGACCCATTTGCCGGAATCGTGCAACGATGCAACGTGGCGAGTGTGGATTGAGACGTGACTACTGTGACCGTTCAATCCCCATATCAGATACTGCTCTACAAGGATGAGTTTGGTGTGCCGTGTCAACGCTGCCGTTAATCGCTGTGAGTGTCCCGGATCGAGGAGGGACAACCCCTGCCCCGACCGCTCAACAAGCTGTAAGCACGGTGAGCGACAACTGAAGTTAATCTTTATTAGATTTCGTAGTACTGGCAGCATTTGTTTACTGTTTCACTTTTGTATGAGAATGCTCGCCTACGCTACGCGCGTCGGGTCTTTAAACATGATTGGCATGTGTGAATAGTTGGTTCGCGTTTTTTTTTCAGAATTTGCAGCACGAGCTGGTATTTAGAGTATGACTGGTTTTAGAGTGTGAGTGGTACTTAGAGTTCGACTGGTATTTAGAGTATCTGCTCTTACGCATAAATTAAGAGTTCAGAGCATTGCGCAGGCGCAACAAAGAAGTATACTTCGTAGTCGTGCTGAGTGTCGTGTGACGCACATTTGATGTAATGTCACGAATCCTTGTCGTCTTGAGTGCGCCCACAAATGGGAGCGCGTCCAGCCGCCATTCTTCGCACGACAATGCGAGAGAGTACTTGAGTAACGTTATATATATATATATATATATATATATATATATATATACATTTCTTTTCTCCAGATCACTCTGTGGTGATCTTCAACACGGGTGATTACGATCCCTCTTACTGTTACCGCTTCACTCAGGTGGCAGGTGTCAATGAGCGATTGTTCTTACGATGTGATTGTGAAGACGTGTTGAGAAGGGTACAGTGGGCCGTAAGATAATACGGACCACGCGAACGCGTTGCGAAATTGCACTCTGCGCCGCCTAGCGGCGAGCCTCCTGCTGTCGAGAGCATTGCTCTGGCAGCGCAATTACCAGACTCGACAGGAGAGGGCTCGACCATTAGATGGCGCAGACGGCAATTTCGCCACGTGCCCGCATGGTCCCTATTATTTTGTGGCCGTCTGTACATCCAGTCGGGCTTGTTTGTTATTCATCGGATTCTAATTTGGGATGGTCGAGGCCGCGGCGGCTTCCCGGCTGCCCGAACCGAGCATGCGCTCTGTGTAAACTGGATCTCTTTGCTATAGCTTCCATCACCGTGCACGCTATCGCAAAACATTTCGTCGTGATTTTTGAATTATTGGGTTGTCGGTGAGGGGCCGCTACGTGATTATGGGATCTTGTTTCGACTTTTTTTCGCCCTTCGTACAGTCATGAGCGCGCTCATGCGTAAACACGAGAGCGCGTGCTGCGTGGCGCTCTCAGCGACGCCTACCTACACGAGAGTGGAGATGATATACAGCAGCTGCTGGATATATGAGGAAGGGAAGATGAAGCTCTTGGACTAGGACTTAGTGTAACGAAGTGTGGATTGATGGTATTCAATGATCCCTGTGATCAGACGGTGTCAATACAGGGCCAAGAAATACCGAGGGTGAGCGAATACAAGTACCTCGGAGGATGGATAAATGAGGGTGACAGGTACATGGAGGTACAGGAAAAAGCCTCGGTTTTGGGATGTTAAACCCCAGATATTATTATTAAAAAGCCTCGGCAGCAAAAGGAAAGAGGAATGCTGCAATAGTGAAGCACAGAGCGTTGTGGGGATACATTAGGTACGAGGTGCTTCGAGGTCTGTGGGAAGATGTAATGGTTCCGGGGCTTACTTTTGGGAATTCAGTGGTGTGCATGAGGGCAGAGGTGCAATCGGGAATGGATGTAAATCAAAGCACTGTGGGACGCCTCGCGTTGGGGGCTCACGGGAAGACGACAAATGAGGCTGTAAAAGGCGATATGGGATTGGCAAGTGTTGAGGCGAGGGAAGCTCAGTGCAAAATTAGGTTCGAAGAAAGTCTGAGAAATATGAAAGAGAGTAGATGGGCAGAAAAGGTGTTCCGTTATTTGTATAGGAAGAGTGTGGAAACACAGTGGAGAAAAAGAACTAGGAGGCTCACTAGTAAATGTACGGCTGGTAGTGTAAGCAATATGTCAACAAAGAGCTTTAAGCGAAAAGTCACAGAGGCGGAGAGGATTTACTGTCATCTTGAATGAATTACTGGAAGGATTTACTGGACGGCAGCCATGGAGAAAAAACCGGCTTTGAGTAACTACCGAAAGGGCAAAAATGAAATAAGGAGGGAGGCACATTACGATAATTCAAGGGGAAGCGCTTTACTGTTTGAAGCGAGATCGGGCTGCCTTAAAACGTGTAGTTATAAATAGAGATTCAGTAAAGAAGAAGAACAATGCACGTGCTGCGGGGAAGATAAGGAAACGGTGGAGCATGTTCTGACAGAATGTGGAGATATCCACCCAGGTGTACGTTTGGGCACGAGCCTACATGAAGCCTTGGGTTTTAGAGACAATGGAAAGCTGAACACACCCGCGATTGAAATAAGTAAGAGACGGTTTAAATACTGAAAAAAAAAATGACATTCTTCCGTAAAGGGCAGAGAAGTAGGCTTATAACTTACGTTTTTTTTTCCCTCTAGTAACATAGATTTAACTGAAGTAGAGACACTAGGCCAATACTAAGAAAAAGAAGAGTAATGTTTTTTTTTTTTTTTGTCGAGCCTGGTGGCACACTTGTCACCGCGCCGTTATAAAGGGGACGCTCATAGCATCCATCCATCCACCTACACCAATAACGCTTTCGTCTCGGCTAGGTGGTGTATACTTGGAACATAATGCATGGCTGCGCTAAAAAACACGGACAAGGAAAAGATGTTCTGCCCGTCCTGTGTGCATCTCTTCCGGGTCCATGCTTTTATCGCAGCTAGTCATGCATTATATACCTAGACCAACATGAATTATTTGTTGGTTGTCCCCCTCCACGTGACACCCCCCCCCCACCTCTTCCCCTGACTACGCCCCTTGCGAACATGTTTTATTATTATTATTATTATTATTATTATTATTATTATTATTATTATTATTATTATTATTATTATTATTATTATTATTAATTATTATTGAGATGATGAATGAGAGAGGTTGGTGCCATTATGGTGGCACCGGCTAGTCCTCGCTTAGCAGACAAATTATGTAGTAAAAAATCACAATAAAAGACACAAAATGTTGTACAGTCGAACATAAGATGTACAAATGCAGTAAAATCGAACACCACATGAGTCTCAAGTAGTGTAGCCCTAGTTTTAGTCGTTAAAATAGGTTTACAGTTTACAGCGCTTACGCGACACTTCCTACACAGGGTAAAGCGTGCGTCTACTCCTGAGTGCTCTTGCGGCCACCCAGACGGAGATATATTACATCATCTACTCCTCGAGTGCGAGAAATATGGTTCACCACGATATGTATTACGAGCAAGTTTGCTGCTTTTAGATAGAAGACCATTCACAGTAAAGAAAATACTAGGTGCATGGTCCACCGCCGGCCTTCATAAAAGGGCGCTTGTCGCCTTCAAGAAGTTTCTTGAAGAATCAAATATTTTATGGAAATATTAACGTGCACGATATTGTAGACTTCCTATTCATACCGAAAGCAAATGTAGAATGTTGTGATCGTGTGTTATGTGTAATTATTTGTCTTAGTGTGTTTTCCTGTGTATGACAAGCCATACAGAATATCTGAGTTTGGACGCCTACATGTGAACTTATTTTACCTATTTGAACTTGTGCTCGCAAACATGTTCTCCATGCTGAGATATCCATATTCTATATATTTCCGTACACACGCCCTCCTAAGGAAAGGAGTGTGCACATCACGTTGTTTGTCAAAGGGCATCTCCTTAATTCGCAACAATTTGTTTTTCTTGAAACGGGAAATTTTGGCTCATAAGAAGTTGTGCACGGTACGTACCTGCGCTCTCATGCATTCGACTAATTGTTGCGTGTTCGTGTAAGTGTTAGTGTAAGTTACGAAATCCTGAATGAACTAGCGAAAGTTCCCGCGGTTTTCTCCACTCTAATCGATAAACAACCAGTATGCCTGATTCCGGCAAGGATTCGCCACCTGCCGGCAGTCCGAAACACTATCGACGATTTATTTTCACAGCTCTCCGAGCGTGCCGCACACGCGCACTGCGTTGAATCTTCAACAGGCGCAGCACGTATATTGCATACCTTCGGTAATTGACGGTCCCTTTAGCCAACGCTAAGGAGAGTTACTGAGAAATAAGAACGCGTAACTAAACAACGACTACGAGAAGACAAGGACAAGCGCACGTTAACAGATAATGCCTTGTGAATGCCTATGAATAGTTGATGCGTTCACCCTTGTCTTTTCGTAGTGCTTGTTTAGTTACGCGCTCGTATTTGCAATTAACACGAATCACCAACTCGCCGAATCCGCCACTAGGCTAAAGAGAGCGCATGGGAGAGCCTATGCTCTCACGCTTGATTCACTTTTAATTCAGGACATTTACTTCACTATTAATTCACGTTTGATGCACACTTAGTTAACGTTAATTCGCATGAGTCGTATTTAATTCGCCTGGGATTCCTTTCAGTTCGCCTTAATTCACATTTCATTCATCGTATGCACGTATTGATAACTTCAAGCCTTCCTGTCTTTCTTTTATTTTATATTTCTGTAATCACATGGCATACACTTGCTACATTAATTCACTGTAATTCACATTTCATTCAGCTTTAATTAACCTTAATTGACACCTGGGGAATACGGGTATGTGCCACACGTGGTTATTATTAGAACCCACGGGCGTAACCGTGATGATGTGATCATTAGTGCATTGAAATTAGTATCGCTATAGATTGCTTGAACAAGCCAGCGCAATGAGTTTTTCCCTGGAACAATGAGCGCATACAAAGGAAAGTTTATCTCCTCTGACATAATTTCGTAAGATACTGTTGAACCCTTTGTGACACATCACATGAGAATTAAACTGTGTAGTATTGACTGGAGTACAGTACATATTTTTAATGGACGTATATGACGCGTACCACTGGCGCAGGCAGCATGGCTTTCCTCCTTATTGGCTATAGTGTATACAGCACGAAATACTGCGCTGTCTTCTGGGCAAGCTTCCTCAAGGTTCCTTGGGACGCATCAGCTGATGCAAGCAAAATGGCCGCACTCATAAACCACGCAAAACGTACGCTTTTATTCGGGGCGATAAGTGCGCAACAATGCAAGTTCATTAAAACTGTATTCAGTACATAAACGAATAAGGCTACATCCTCTGTTGGGAAGGATCCGCGTTGCGTAACATGTTGTGCCAGCTCAACATGTACAGCTCTTCATCCTTGCGTCCCGACCTGCTTTGAAGAAAAAGAAAGAAATAATAAAACGAAAGGACAGTATGTGCACTCTAGATGGCGCAGTACACACGGTTACCTTTAGGTAGCAGAGTTGCGCATCTGTCTTCCAAACACCGCTGGCAACCATGCATTGCTGAAAAGCTGACGCTCGGGCCAATTCTTGTATTTCTCGACGCCGCCACTGCAGCGAACTGAATTAACACTAGTCATCAACAGCCAATGTTTATCGCCGGCCTTTGACACGCCCGATATGTTTATCGGCTACACGGTAGGCATGTCGCCTGCAAAAACGGAGCGCGACTTCACCGATTAGCACGTGGTTGCTAGCGGGACCTATGCGCAACTCTGCTACCTAAAGGTAGCATATACAGTGACTCTAGGTTGCGGAAAGGTCCCTGTATTTAGAGGGACTTTAGGTTGCGGGTCTCTATAGGATACCTGTCAATGAGCATTGTACATACGTCCCTCTGTACAAGTGGCGTAAAACTTGAATTATGTAGACAACATAGTGACGCAATGACGACGTCAACGAGACGTCACCAGTTTTGGCGATCCGTGGCGTAATGATGATGTCATATGGTGACGCAATCACGTGATACTATTTTGCATTACTCGTGTTGACACCGACGCCGCTGGACGACGGCCGTCGCCGATGGTCAATTTTCCCATTTTATGTGGCATCTAAGGCGTTCTTCTTAACAAGCGTTGGTGAAGTTAGTTTCCAAGTGTAACTCGTGGGTGAGCTCTAGCACATTTCTAGTTAATATGTAATTCGAGTTTCAATGCAATTCGGGTAAACAATCGAATCATGATGCAAGCAGATTTTTTTTAGTGATAACGCGCGAACGTACAAGTTTTTGCTACTTTAGCTCCATTCACCATTACGTATACCTGTCAAAAATAGCCTTCCACGATTTACTCCTGCAAACTTTCTTGTAAGCATGTTAGGTTCGGCGATTTTTTTTTTGTTAAATCGGCGTTTTTTTTTTTTTCAAATAGCACATTCAGTCTAGTAATCTGATTCGTACTTCATCGTTAACAACTTCCACCAAACCGTCGACATAACTAAGTAACGGTAGATGATCAGGGATCCTGTATTTTCTTCTCATGATCGGGGATTGTTTATTTACTTTGCATTTTAAAGCCCAGCTCAATAAACATTGTAGAACGTCGGAAGTAACACATTAACATTTCAGAAAGCTCGTGCTCTGCAGTGTCTTTTGAAACTGAAAGCAGCTTTCATTTTTGTACTTGTTTTCTGCACATTGGAAAGGCTTCAGATTTCAGAGCTTGTGTTACGGAAAATGCGCTATACTGAACTGTGAAGTAATTTATATATGGTGCGATATTTAAAGGTTGAATCTCAAGGGCATACACTTGCAAGCCCCCACCCACCGCCTCAACACAAAGGGAGTCAGGACACCCCTCCCCCCCGTCTTTGATTTACGCCACTGCTCTACACCTACACTCATAATCAGGTCCTGGTTAAATGCTGGCTATATCCAAGACAGCAGACGAAAAATGTCCGGTTCCCTGTCTATATCTAGCCCTTTAAGCGGGACCTGATTAAGAGTATACACTAAGGAGAAGAGCAGCGACGCCACAACGAACACCTCTACAACGAGAAGGCGTTATAACGAACTTCATGGTGTGCTATACATTACTACGAAGCCGTGTTGTATGCGTTACCGAAAAAAAGCAACTAAATACGTTACTCGTTACGCTAAAGAAAAAGGAACGCGTTACCGCCCTGCGTTACCCATAAACAAAGTTAACGCGTCACCGTTACAGTTACCGAAAAAAAAGTAACGCACGTTACTTCTGACGTTACTCCTTAGTCAGAAATCTTAATCAGTATGTCCTCGGCTCAAGAACCTACAACAGCAACTTTATAAAACCCATATTTATATGTCACATTAAAGTGGTCGCCCAAACAAAAATTTTACCCGAATTACTGATTAAACGAGAACAATTTGCACAAATATCGCGTATCTTCGCAGTACTATAGTGGCCTAAAGTTGCTGATATAGTTACATGTGATGGGCTTCTAACTCTGGGGCACATGGGGAAGCTATTTTTCGGAATGGGTCAATAAACACAAAAGGATCGATTTCATCATGAACGCTCTCCGCAATGAAAATATCGCAAGAAATTTGCAGTAATTATCACGGCTGCTTCTACTACTAAAATAAATGCGCAAATTTTGTAGCAATAAAGGAATGCTTAAATGGCATATTCTGGGGAAGGTTATTTGCGCATAAAAACAAGTCTTTTTTTCAATTTGACCTGTGTAATTGCCGTAAATATTGCGACTGCGTATACATGTGAAAGTGTTCAAGGTCAGCCTCGCTTGCTTAGGAGTTCAATAATCAGAAACGTAGGCGCAGTTGCAAATATCAAGTAGCAAAACTAATTTTGAATACGAAGTTTATAAACAGTGCTAGAGTAGTGCAGGAACAGTTTCCTAATGTAAGAACAAACTGCTGAATATAAGCAACAGCTGCGTTTCGAAGCTTTAATTGGACAGCTTCACTCGCTGATTAGCGAATACGTCCGCACCTACGCTAAACAGGAGCTCGACGGACGCACTATATGGTACTCCTGTATTCACTTTAAGGCTGGTGAATGCCCGGAAAGTATCCCTTGAGCCCGCTCATGGCGATGACATACGGCATCAAAGGTGCCGAGAAAGTCGTTCATCTTCAGTTGGCGATTACGTTCAGAAGGCCTTTCCGATGTAGTCATCCTCATTAGTGCTGGAGCTCACACCGAGTCTTGATGTCCACAAGACGAGCAGGTCTCGACAGCTCGCTTTTAACGGTTACGAGGACCGCATCACACTTCGCTTCATCGACAATCAATGACAACTTGAACCACGATAGCGAGGTATGGCAGATCCATTTAATAACCTTCAGCAATTTACTCCCCATTGCAATTTCCCCCGCGCCAAAAAGGACCCCGTGCGGGGTCGCTTTGTCAACGCTTGGCAGGCCAACAGCAGTCTGCCGCAGCGACAAAATAACGTCGGGGCGAGCTCTGAGAAAGGCGCTCCTACAAGCCGAAGGAATTTTGTCTAAGACTGCGAGGATAATTGAAATGAAAAGTAACGAGTAACGTGACACCTCACGTTACTGAAAAATGGTAACGAAAGTACGTTACCCGTTACAGTTCCAGAATAGTAACGAGTACGTTACTAAGTTACGGGAAAAAGTAACGCGTTACCGGTAACGCCGCTACTTGTAACGCGTTACCGCCAACACTGCTACGAAGTGACCTGTACGACGAAATATCTTGAAGCCGCCAAGCACGTCTTTGTAAAGACGTCTGTCTGTACTGATGTAGATGTTAGATGTATGTGCACATTTCTTTAGTGTTAGCAAATTTTCAAGTATAACTGGAGGAGATTCACGTCACATGCCCCCAGCAACGGAACAAGATGCAAATGGTTTCATTCCCGCACACCACACGCGCAAATATTTATGGCCCGGAAATTCTCTACAGCCTCCGTAATCTCAGGCGACCCGCGTTCCAACACTATGACATTACACTTCGGTTTCTCATAAATTGTCTTTCTTTCCAATGCAATTCTATCCTGCGAGTCAGTGGTTTTTCCTACGCAGCTGCCTAATTGAAAAACTTACGAGTAGGCACTTATCTACTTCAGTTCAAGGTTATTTTTCTGTCGTTTTACGAAGATAGACCGTGCGTCCGTTCTTCCGCTATTTGACGAACGCCCGGACCGTGTCTCCCTACAGCCTGAGTTGCGTTATTCTCTTCATGCACGCGATGCACTGGTCTTTAAAAACCTGCAAATTATTACTCTGTCCAAATTTCGCTTCATATTTGCAGCATAGCTCCGCGTTAAGCAACATAATCTAGTAAACGACTACCCCTTTCCTTACACCGCACCTTGTACTAATTTTATAAGTGTTCTGCACCCATATCTCGCCATGTTTCGTCGTGGTCGCTTCATTTCCTTTTCGCTTTGGTTACGCATTCATGTTCGTCTATCAACGGAAAAAAGATTGGCACAAGTGACCGGTTGCAGGAGCGGCAAGATTGCGACACGCGGCACTGCGTTTTTCCCGAGCGCGCCGATATCGAGAGTTCCAAGCACATTCCAGTTTCCAAAGCAGGGGTGGCCGGCGGAGAGCACTCCAACAAGCAGCTTTTACGGGCCAACTGCGATAAAGATGTACGGTTCCTCGCAACTACAGCAAAAAAATTAAAAAAAAACAAGGAAAGAAATCATGTGCATAGGCACATCTGTCGCTAAGCAATGAACAAGCGATTCTTTGATAGGGGCTTTCGGATGGGCCAACAGCAAAATGGGCTACTTTCGGCCACTCCGCCGGCCACCCCTGCTTTGGAAAGTGGAAAGGGCTTGGCAGTCTCGCTATCGGAGTGCTCGTGATGAACAGCGCCGCGTGTCGCAATCTTGCGGCTCCGGCCGCCGTTCACTTCTGCTAACCTTTTTCCGTTGAGACTGTGCCTACTTTTCTCCATGTATTTTAACTCGGCTATACCATCTGTTATCTTGGCTTCTCGCTACATGCCCTTCCCATGCCGATTTCTTCTTGATTTTGACAGATGTCCTTAACAGCCCCTTTGTTCCATGACTCACTCTGTGCACTTCTTGTACCTTAGGATTACATCTATCATTTTCCTTTCCATTGCTCGCTTTGTCGCCCGCAATTTAGGTTGTTTGTAGCCTTTTTTGCTAAGATACTCTCCATTAACTCCTATCCCTAACTCTTGCCAATCTAGGGAAGCCTCCTGTAAGCACGCCGTGAATAACCCCATATAGCCTTCATCGATTACTGGAAGGCATTTTATTCGGTCAATAAATCAGCAGTCATGCAGGCACTGCGGAATCAGGGCGTCGACGAACCATATATAAACACACCGGAAGAAATCTACAGCCGCTCCACCGTCACCATGTTCCTCCATAAAGAAAGCGACAAAATCCCAAAAAACAAGTGTATAAGGCGGGGAGACACGATCTCCTCAATGGTGCTCGCGGCGTGCGTACAGGTGGTGAATAAACAAGTAAAACGAGATGATGATGCTCGAAATGAGACTAAGCTGTCTCAGTCTACACTCACACGCGCTCGCGCTCTTACAGGCATGAAACAGGCTAGAATCTTTATTTGTTTAAAACTTCCAGTAAATACCACAAAACCCCATTTACACTGTGTCCCAAGTCCTGGAACTTCGCCCTCTTCAAACACATCTGCAGGAGCTGAACACTTCTTCTCACGGTGTATACTAACAGAGCGGTCTCCTCCGCCGACATTAAATCAGGAACATGTGTATGGAATGTAGCGCCATCTCGTTCGCGTAAGAGATTGTAAGCTAACGTGCTTGCCTCTAATAACGTCCTTAATTTCACGAACGGCCGTATATTTTAGAGAAACTATCTCGTGCGTACATGTGACGCCTTGTGAATTCAGTTGTTGACACGTTGACTGAGTTGCTATAATTTCTTATTTAACCCCGTAATTAGATTAGAATGCGCAAAAAAATGTGAGAAAATAGGACACGAGCTCAAAATTTGCGTTTTTTTGAGTGTTCTGACAGTTGTGCCTCGCGCATTCCAGCTCAATTATGCACTAACGACTCGCCCAGTATTCAGTACTGACTAATCCTCTCGTGAGTACGTCAGGGCCGCCATTTCTAATATGATCTACAAATGTCACACTATCCTTTATGCATTTGGTTAAGACGACTGGAAGGCGAAGGACATCTTCCTTCTCTCCTCATTCGATTGTATTGATACCCCCTCCCCCCCCCCCCACCCGGCCCAAAGGGTTTCCGCACTTAAGGTGGCTTTGCGCTGCCTCCGGGCATTGCAAGCTTCTGCACCTCACATCCTTTTCCAGTGCCTCCGGTATCGGTCCACCTTTGGCCAAGCGACGATGCCATGTGATGACGCCATCACGTGGCGTTGCGTGATGTGACGCCGCACCATATCAGTCAAACGCATAGAACATGGTAGCAGTAGTCACAAGCCGAAAAGGAAAAGTTACAAGCTGTTCCTCAATAGCCCAAGCCTCCATAACAGAACCGGAGGAGGTAGCAATGGCATTGACAATAAGGGAGGGGAGGGAGAGAAAAGCCCCACTGACAATAATCACGCGCTCGAAGGCTCCACGTAGGAGGAGGAGGAGAAGGAGAGAAAGGAAAGGCAGGGATGTTAACCAGTCTAGAAGGACCGGTATGCTACCCTACACTGGGGGAAGGGATGGGGGAGATATAAAGATAGAGAGAGAGAGAGAGAAGGAGAGCACGCACGCACAAAAAGTCACACACATTTCACGGTCATCATAACGACGTTAGTCTATAAGCGACGGTGCAGGTCTGATGCCTTCAAGAAGTTTAGCACTGCCTTCGTCGCCTTCACCCGCGATGACCTATCAGGACGACATTCCAGAATGGTTCCTGCCGTCATCGGTCTGGGATCTATGCGAGCAAGAGCGACGGCGAGGGATTTCCTCTGCGCATTGTAGCGAGGACAGTCGCAGAAGATGTGCTGTAGTGTCTCCTCGCTACCACAGTTGTCACAAAACGGGTTGTCAGCCATTTGGATTCGAAAGGAGAATGACTTTGTGAAAGCCACTCTTAGCCATAAACGGCAAAGCAGAGTGGCATCATTTCGGCGTAGTCCCGTAGGTGTCTGAAGACGCAGATTGGTCGGGCAGTGGCGGTGGTGGTTGTGCAGTCTGCTTACTGTGTTATAAGTGGAGGAAGTCATTTCTTGTGCAGCCACTCGAAGTTGGCTAGCAGCATCGGTCCTTGATAGGGGTATCGTCTCGATCCTGTCACCTTGAAGAGCTGATCGAGCAGCATTGTCGGCGTGTTCATTGCCTATCAGGCCGCAGTGACTTGGCAGCCACTGAAATGTCACGTGGTGTCCTTTCTCTAACGAAGTATGGAGGAGATATCTAACCTCGAAGACCAACTGCTCGTATGGTCCGTGTCGCAGGGCTGATAGCAAAGATTGTAGGGCTGCCTTCGAATCGCAGAAGACTGACCATCGTTGGGGCTGTTCACGGTTGACTACACAAAGTGCAGCGCGAAGAGCGGCAAGTTCTGCTGCTGTTGATGTCGTTGGGTGGTCTGTCTTGAAAGTGACGCTGATAGCTTTCGCTGGGACGACTACTGCTCCGGACGAACACTGGGGGGTAGTTGACCCATCAGTATAAACATGCACATGATCTGCGTACTTCTCGTGTAAAAGAATCAGAGACAGCTGTTTCAGCACTGGAGATGAGAGCTCAGATTTTTTTCTGATTCCCGGGACGTTGAGGTGCACTTCAGGTTTAATGAAGCACCAAGGAGGTATCGCTGGCTTAGATGCGGGGCTGAAGCCTGACGGAAGGTGGGCAGAATGGTTCGCAATCGTTGCACAATACGATGCCCGTGGTCTTTCTGAAGGCAATGTTGCAAGGTGGTGGCAATCGGCCCGGGAAAAATGCCTAATATGAGCTCTCAAGGCTTCAACCGCAATGTGCGTTTGCATAGGGTGGTCCCGTGCGATGGAAATAGTCGCTTCAGTCGACGCGCATTTTGGCAAGCCAAGGCAAACTCTGAGAGCCTGAGCTTGTACAGCCTGCAGAGTGCGAATATTTGTCTTGCATGTATTAGTCAATACAGGCAGACTATATCTCAAAAAACCGAGAAATAGTGATCTGTACAGTTCCAGCATTGCGTCGACCGACATCCCCCAGGTTTTTCCACTCAGGAACTTGAACAGCTGGGAGATTGCTGTCAGGCGCTGTTTCATGTAAGACACATGCGGGCTCCAACGAAGGTCTCTATCTATGATTATACCCAGAAATTTGTGGTTTCGGGCATAAGCAATGGTCCGTCCTTCGATAGAAATGGCATAGTGCGTCATTGGTTTACGTGTGAAGGCCACTAATGCACATTTTTCCGGGGATATTTGAAGGCCTTGCTTCCCGAGATAGCTCGCTGTCACACTTGCAGCTTTTTGAAGCCTCGCTCGTATCTGGAGGCGTGTGACGGCTGATGTCCAGACACATATGTCGTCTGCGTATATAGATGTCTCGATCGTGCATGGTAGGGATTCGGCAAGATCAATGAGAGCGAGATTGAACAGAGTAGGACTTAGTACTCCGCCCTGAGGAACGCCTCTGCAGGTATAGTGTCGTGTGGTTGGGCCGTCGTCGGTTGACACAAAGAAAGATCTAGCTGTCAGGTAGCTAGCAATCCATCGAAAAACTCGACCACCCAGGCCAACCATCTCAAGGGCGTCGAGAATGGCCTCGTGTAGCACGTTATCGTATGCGCCTTTTACATCTAGGAACAAGGCTGCAGACAAACGCTTGCGTGATTTCTGCTGTTGGACATACGTTACGAGATCAATGACATTATCAATAGATGAGCGATCACGTCGAAAGCCAGCCATGGAGTTTGGATAAACCTTGTAATGTTCGAGATACCACTCGAGGCGGCTGAGGATCATCCGTTCCATTATCTTTCCCACGCAGCTGGCCAGTGCGATAGGGCGGTATGAGGCAAGTTCAAGTGGGGACTTGCCTTGCTTCAGAAGTGGTACCAAACGACTTGTCTTCCATTCGTCAGGAACACTGCCCTCTTGCCAGGATGCGTTGTACAGACGTAGCAGCTCTCCCCGCGCAGTCTCACCCAGATTGCACAGGGCTCGATATGATATACCATCTGGCCCCGGTGATGAAGAACGCCTGCATAGGGCTAGTGCCGCCTCAAGCTCCTCCATTGTAAATGGAAGGTCCATGCGGCCGTCACGGGAATGAGGAGCGTCACTTTCGGCCAGAGCACCTGGACGAACTACTTGGTCTGCTATCCTCGCGCAAAAGTCTTCTGCGACATCAATGTCTCGCCGCTTTTGGAAGAGAGCAAGCGCCTTGAACGGAAAACGCTGTTCAGGAATGCAGCGCAGGCCACGCACCGTTCTCCAGATGTGAGATAGGGGCTTGCGGGGGTCTAGTGTCTGACAAAACGTTCTCCAACGTTCGGAGGCTAACTTGTCCATACGACGCTGAATCTTCTTTTGCATTCTTCTGGCTGTTCTAAGGTCGTTGGCGGATTTTGTGCGCCGATATCTGCGTTCCGCACGGCGGCGAAGCGCTCGCAGTCTTTCCAATTCGGCATCAAAATCGTTCCGCCTGGATGTAATCGATATCGTGCGCGTGGAATCTTGCATTGTGCACTTGATGACTTGCTCTAGCCCAGTGCTTAGACCCGCTTGGCAAGCATCCTCCATGTCAGACTTATAAGTGGTCCAGTCAATTCTTCGAACGGCCTTCCCTGGACCAGATCTGGACATCCCTTTGATGTGAAGATAAGTGGGAATATGGTCACTCCCGTGTGTCTCAATATCCGAAAACCAGTTAGCACACCTGGCGAAGGAGTTGGAAACGAAAGCAAGGTCAAGGCAGCTGCTATATGTCACACCTCGAAGAAAAGTGGGGCTGCCGTCGTTCATGAGGGTGAGGTCATGATTGTGAGCGAAACTTGCTAATCGGCGCCCTCTTGCATTCGTCCTCGTACTTCCCCATGCCAGATGATGTGCATTAAAGTCTCCTATGATGACCCATGGAGCTGGACACACGGCCAAGATATTATCTAACCTTTTTGAGTCAAAATTACTTGAAGGCGATATATAAACGCCTACCAGAGTGAACATGAGTTTGTTCTTCTTAATTGTCAGGCATACATATTGATTGCCATCATGAGGCGCAATTGGATGCAACAAATAAGTGAGTTCCCGACGAACATAAACGAGGACTTTGCTGCATGCTCCATTTGTTGGGGACATGACAGCTTCATACCCCGATAGTCTTGCTGGCTTCGATAAGTTGGGCTCACAAATTATGATGACCGGGAACATGTTAGTGTGCACAAACTGACGAAAGTCTGAAAGGCGCGATGCTAGTCCTCTGGCGTTCCACTGGATGATGGACGCTGCCTTGACTTTTTCTCGGAAAGGAGGGTGAACGTTAGCCATGTTTCTACTCGAGAGATTCAAGCACTGGGCTTAAGGCGTCCAGTACTTTGAGAGCGCTTCGAGCAGACGGTGTCCCCATGTCCAATAATATCCCTCGGATGGCGTCCATGAGAGAACGAAGCATAGAAATGACTTGTCGATCGCCTCTAGGTGCGTCACCAGCGCTCGGTGAAGACTCTTGAGTGGGCGCGATCTTCTGAGGCTCCACGGCAAGGGGACGGCAAGGAAGTACCGGCCATTCCTCTGCAGATAGATTCCTCTCCGCAGTCTTCCTTGAGCTGATCGGTCCTTTTACGGCTTGACTGAGTGGTTCTGTGCTAGAGGGAGCTTGCGCCTTCTTTGAGGTCGAACGATGCCGCCGTCGCCGGTGCCGACGCCGTACTGTTTCGGCAGCCTCCCTGTGGGTCGAATTGTCTCTGGCCATTTGCTTAAGCACCACGCGCTCCTTCTTGATTTGAGGGCAGTCTTTTGACGAGGCAGCATGTGATCCATTACAGTTGCCGCATTTAAGAATCGTGGAACGGCAGGTCTCTTCCGAGTGAGGTTCTGCGCACCGAGGGCACATTAGCGAGTTCGGGCACACACCCTTGACGTGTCCTAGCTTAAAGCACTGGTGACACTGAAGTGGCTTCTGTACGAACGGCCGAACGGGGTGTCGGAAATGTCCGACTTTGACATGGGATGGCGTACAATCTCCTTTGAAGACCACTTTTACACAGCGCGTCTTCCCAAGACGGCGCACTTGTGTGATGACAATACCCTCATTTGCCGGTTTAATAAGGGTAGGCAAGTCTGCTTCGGGAATCGCGATGTCTATGTCGTATATCACACCGGCTATGGATGCACTGTCCATCGGTATAAAGGAACGCACTTTGATGCCGCCTAGCTCAGTGACTTGTTGAAGTGGTCCGAGAGCATTCACGTGAAATACGTCTATAGCGAGTATATTTTTCCGTGTATTTATTCTGACGTCCTTGATCTCATTAGGCACCACACGTTCCAGAAAAGCGGATAGTGCTTGCCTGTTCAGCAGTCGCAAGTTTCCCGAGGACTCTTCCGGCACGAAGATGATGACGTGCGGCCAACGCTCAAGCCTTGACTTCATAGTCGCCGTACTCGCGGGAGTGGGCGAGGTTGCGTTGACGACCTTCCTCTTCGCCCTCTTACTCCGGACGGGGATGAAATCGTCATCAGATGAGTCGTCTCCCGAAGCTGAGTACAGCTCTGTGTCCTCGGTGTCACTGGGGGAGTTTCCTCTTTTCCTCGCTGTGGACGGCCGAGATGACTTCTGGCCAGGAGGTCCTCTGGAATGCTCCGCGTCCATGGCCGCAAGACGGGGAGCCGAGGCAACAAGACCAAAAATTTCACCGAAGAATTCAGAGCACAAAGAGAAGCGTTTGGATAGCAACACACTTCCAACACACTACCAAAGGGGCAGTATAGGTAAGATGGCATACAAAATTTAAACCAAAGCTCCTAACGACTTCCCAATCGAATACACCCAGACCATTACCTGGGCGTCAGGGCATGAGGGTATCACCGGCAACCTGTTTGCGGAAGAGGTGGCTCGAGGCTTCACAAAATCACCGAGCCCCCACGGACACTGCAGTAGAGGGCCCAACGCCCTTAGACCCTAATTGAGCAACAATTCTTCAGTATTACAGGGATAATAAAAGAATGTATCCAGCACCACGTAAGAATGTCACAGCAATAGAATCTACGGCGCTACGGCGACTCCAGACGAATACATACACCAACTTACAAAGGCTGCATGTCCCCACAGAATACAGAGATATATGTTCGTGGTGCGGAACCACGCCAACTCTGTTTCACATTACGTGGGAGTGTCACTACACAATGAAGAACACCACAACGTAAACAGCACAGAGGAACAATGGGAGGCACTGCTGTCTGGCTCGGTCTTTGGCTGGTCCAAAGGCCAGAGATGATGGCAAGGGCCAGCGGAGCCCTGGAATGCGGGCGCAGAGTTATGCGAAAATAGTTTTGTTCTCTATCTCACTCTCTCACTCTCTTTTGGTCGATGTGGCATCCAGGGCTTCTGCCTTAATTAAAAGCTGCTTCTTGAATTTAATGCACTTAATCCGATGTAAGTGCACGTCAAAGACCCCCAGGTTGTCGAAATTATCTGGAGTCCCACAACGGCGTCTCTCATTGCCCGAGTCGCGTTGGGACTCATAGATCAACCTTGAATTGACGTGCTAATATTCCTATACATTCTTACATAAAATGGCCTGTTTTAATTTTTGCTTAGAGAATACAATGTTTTGCTAAACAAGCGACTGGAGAGCACACAAACAGTTATTTTCCCAATACTTTCTTTTTGCTTACTCTTTAAACGCTAGCTTAATGTTTTGAATTGTGGAGTCATGCACTGGAGATGATACTGAGGATGCTTGATCATATTTATAGATTGGTCACAGTCCAGATTGTGTTATTTTTAATAGGTTTTAAGTCTGGCGGTTCTTATACTGCATCTCACAAGCTGGTTGCAACATTGTGGAAGCTGCCAATAGGAAGAGCTAGCGCGCTAGCACACCTCACGATGCGTTCATCCGCGCCGCGTCGTCTGCTCGGCGTCCCCGTAGCCGTAACGCGTTGTGCGAGTTTAATAGAGCGAGCACATGGGAGCAACGAATGCTCTTAGCGTTAGGCAGCAACGGCAGTGCCGCAAAAAAAAAATAATAATAACATGGTAGCACACGTCGACGCTGGTTCCTTGCACCTCGATATTAAGAAGCCGCCGTCGAGAGCTGTGCCACGTGGCTGTGCGGCCCGTAAGTTCGAAACCGACGCTTGTGTCTGCGTTATATTTGCGTCCCGGTGCTTCGACAGCAATGTATTCGTGTCTATTTTGCACTGTTTCAAAGATGCATACTCAAATTCTCGGCGACAAGGTTTAGCAGGCATGGCTGAACAAACAGCTAATATCAATAATAAGGACAACACGTGCCTGATACTTTGTCCTCAGCGTGAGATGGCACAAAGCGATAGCGGATTGCACCGTTTATTAATTGCTGTCAGGACAGTGGACAAGTAGCAAGCGCGAGTTCGGACCGAAGCGGGCGATCGCGTCTGCATGGGCGCCGCCATGTTGGTTCGTCATCAAAATTACCGGAAATTACCGATGCATTAATGAAATGCTCATGACGTACATGCGAATCTTGCTTAGCGCATCACGCATTGCTGTGACGTAGCGCGTAGCACCTTCTCCAATTATAATGCAATTACAAACGGAACTATGCTTTGCTGCGCAAGCATGTCGTTTGTTTACACCTCGTAGCTTCCACCCTGCTGCAACCAGCTTGTGAGATGGAGTATAGACACATTCGCAAACAAATCAATCAACATTTTGCTACACAATCTCCTCGCGTGGGTTTGGGGACATCTGCACGCTGCTCTCCCACAGTAGTGTACATCACTCTGAATAGATTTAAGGCGGATGCTTTAAATGTTCACGTATCAAGGTAGTCGTGTAAGGTCGCCGAAAAATATGGTGCAGAAACTAGAAAAGTGCGTGAGCGCGAGAGCTGCGCGTCCCCTTCGTCCACCTCGTCTTTGCGGTGCCGCGTGAGTGAACAGAAAAAAAAACCACAGCATATCCACGTGGTGAATGATGATGAGTGGGGCGAAGCGAACTCGCGCTGCAGCACGGCGATGGCATTGGCGCGAGTGTGGTCCTTCTTGGTGGATGATATTGTGACTAGATTGTTTGAGAACCACAATCTGTTGCACACACCTCAACTATGGCCGAAACTGTTATCAAGGAAGTCCCGCTGGAAGCGCGCGTCGGCGCCTTCGGGCAGAGCCCGCCTGATGCGTTTTGCAGCCACTTCACGTGCTTGCACAGCCTCGGGCTCTGCCTGCCGGTATGCGCGCTTTCTCGCCGCTTCACGGTCGTCCTTATTTTGAAGATACGATTCGCGCCGCAGCCGTGCAGCTTGTTGAGCAGCTTCGGTCTCGCGGGCTCGAACGGCGGGGTCTTCGCGCCGCAGGCGTGCAGCTTATTGAGCAGCTTCGGCTTCGCGGGCTCGAACGGCGGAATCTGCTTCGCGGCGTCGACGTGCAGCTTCGGCCTCGCGGGCTCTCACCTCAGGATTCTGTCTGCGAGCGCGCGCTTCCGCCGCCTTCCGTGCCCTCCGTTCCGCAGCCTTGTCTTCTATCTGGCGACTCCGAGCTAAAGAGAAAGCGTGCCAAGAGGGAGCCTCATGGCGCGTTACTTCTGAAATGTTGTCTTCGGGTGTCGTTGAAAACACGAGACGTAGTAAAGAAGAAAGAACGCCACACAGGCGAACACGCACGAGAGTGTCACTCGTCAACGTCGTCTTCTTCTTCTACTGCATACCAGAACGCGCGCAGTAAAGAAGAAAGAATGCCACACAGGCGAACACGCATGAGAGTCTCACTCGTCAACTTCGTCTTCTTCTTCTACTGCATACCAGTAGAAGAAGAACCACCTCTAGCTCGCTTCTCACGAGCTAGAGGTGGCTACTACAACGCTACAAACGGAGGATGGACAGACCCACGGCATAAGGAGCTTCGCCCCTAAAAAAAAGCCACCGGTTTTGCCGTGCCTCCGGGACCAGACCAACTTTGACCAAGCGACAATGTCATATGATGACGTCATCGTATGACGTCACGTTACATTTCATAGGATGACGTCACAAATTTGGGCGATCTGTGACGTCATGGGGTGAGGTCATAACGTGATGTTTTTTTACGCCTCTCGTGTTGGCGCCGACTGTCGCTTTTCGCTTTTGATGAGGCATGTAAAGCTTTCAGCACATGGACGCGTGAGCTGCGCGTCTACCTCGTTCACTTCGACTCTGCGGCGTTCGCATGAGCAGCAGCGCAGTAAGAGCGTGAACAAGACTGAGACGCATTCTCCACACCGGTCCTGCGGCGATGGCATGCTGCCAAGCATACACGCGGGGAGACGCGCAAGTCGCGATCACTTCTATACTCGCGGGCACCTTTTCTTGGCAATGAAGCGAAGGCTACAGAGCCAAATCGTGCGTATCCTACCGCCAATGAATGTAGTTCCACAACTGCGTCCTTATTTTTTTTTCGTGAGATATAAAAACTATTCGTTTATTTCCTACATACAGCTTTTTAAAACATGACGGGACACACACACCAGTGAGACATTTGTATTTATTTCACGTTATACATGGTCATTCTGCGTTCCTGCACGCCTGAGAATGTGCCGCCTATTACGTGTACCTCCTAAGCCACATCCGCATCGGTATGCAACACTGATTGCGAGACACCATCACTTTCCACAGCGGCACGAGACGCGCGCCTAACCGGACTACTTCGCGTAGGAATCCGTGTGCAGAAACTCCGCCCCCGTAGCTTTCCCTTCATTGCCAAGAAACTGAACCATTCAAGGGGGACCATTCCTCTGCATCAGTCATGCAATTGATTCTACCAATGCTTTTCGCAGCACTTAAGGCAATCCTGTCTGTTCTACCGGAAGCAAAGAACCTGCCAGAAGTAAAAGCCCTGCTGCCTCTGAAAGCACTATTGTATCAACAATCCGGGTCAGACCTGCGACAAGTAACATATGGATAAGCGCTATAAAAATGTCTCCATACTCCAGTGGAATGCCAACAGTCTTCGAAGGAAGTGTGCTGACTTCCGTAAACTCCTTTTGCAATATAACTTTCCAATACTTTGCATCCAAGAGGCAGGAATGAATGACGATTTCCGCCTCTCTAACTACGTGATATATAAGTCATCTCGTCGAAGTGGTCCTAGCAGAGTGCATCTGTGCGTCAGAAAGGACCTACCTTCTCATCAAGTTCACTCAAGTGATTCGGACTTCCCGGAATTCGTCGCTTGTAAAGTATCCTTTGGTGAGCAGTGCATAACAGTGATTAATTATTACCTACAACTTTCAAGCCGCATTTCGGTGGAAGAGCTAACAAATATCTTCAATATTTCAAATTCATATACATTTGTATGTGGAGACTTTAATGCGCACAACATAATCTGGGGTAGTGATCGATGTGATGCACGTGGGAACGTTGTTGAGTGTGCCGCAGACAAATGCCATTTGACAATTTTAAATGACGGCTCCCCAACTTTTCCCCGTGGACATAATTACTCGAGTTGCATAGATGTTACCATGTGTTCCCAAGATCTAGTGAAGGGTGTGTGATGGACAACGGATGTAGAAACACGTGGGAGTGACCATTTTCCCATCCTTATAAGTCACCCCTACTTGCGAAATGAAGACATCAGGCGCTACAGCAAACTGACGAACTGGAAAGCTTTTCGGTACCGCCTAACAAACCAAAATAGTGAACTAACGACAGTTGAAAGCTTTACTGAATTTTTGCAAGATAATGCGAATAAATGTACAAAAAAAGTCCCGATTCCAAAAGACTATGCTGCAGTCGACGGAGAGTATGGACAACTAAGAGCCATCAGACGACGTTCCGAAAGGGCATATCGACGCAGCGGAAGTTTAGGAGCATACAAAAATGCACAGAAAATCCACAGTGTAATGCGCCGACGACTAGAAAATTTAGGTAAACGACGCTGGCGTGATTTTTGTGGAACGCTCTCTCCCCACACACCTGTTCCAAGAATTTGGCTGGTAATTCGAGCATTTAGTGGCCCTGTATCACAGAGCTTCCCATTTCGTGCTCTTGCTGTCGCCTTGGACAAACGAGAAGTTGTGGTAGCAGATGAATTTTGTCAACTTATCAGTAGGCCCGCCGCATCACAATGTGCCTTATTTGATAATTCTGTCGCGTTAGCCAGCCAGAAAATTAATGCTTGCTATTGGGCCCAGCATCCTCAACTAGACCCTGTATTTACGTTAAGTGAGCTGCAATGTGCTATAGCATCATGTCGTCAAAAATCGGCCTCTGGACCAGACGGCATTACGTACAATATGCTAAAGAACCTTGGGCCGACAGGCACAACCATTCTCTTAGATATTTACAATAATCTATGGATGCAAGAAATTGTACCCGAGTCTTGGAAGTTTGCTCGCATCATTCCGATCTTAAAACCAGCTAAGACGCCCTTGAGCCTTGAATCCTTCCGCCAAATTAGTCTGACAAGTTGCTTATGTAAAGTAATGGAAAAAATGATTGATGCAAGACTTCAGTGGCGGTGCAACAGAACCGGTGTATTCTCCAACTACTTAACAGGTTTTAGGAAACAAAGATGCACAATGGATGCAATACTGGACATAGTAACGTATGTGGAGCATGAACACGCCTGTGGTAGTTTGACGGTCACAGTGTTCTTAGACATCAAAAGGGCATTTGACAAAGTCAGTCACACTTATGTTCTGCTGAGTATGTTGGAACTCGGACTGTCCGGCAGGTCTTTGCGGTGGATATCTAAATTTTTATCAGGTCGCAAAATATTCATTCAGACGAGTGAAGGAAAGAGTGCAGAACACGATGTCAGACAGGGAGTGCCACAAGGCAGCGTACTCAGCCCTTTTTTTTCAACTGTGTTATGGCTGATTTAGCTAAAAGACTGCCTTCTAGGTTGAAATACTCTTTATATGCAGATGATGTGTGCATTTGGGCATTTGGCACGGACGTACGGTTAATTCAGATTGCATTGCAAGACGGCATAAATATTATTAACAACTTTTTAAAAGAAAGAGGAATGGTTCTGTCGCACGCAAAGACAGCTGTATTGCCCTTCACCCGTAAGAAGTTAAAAAACTTCAATCTCAATTTAGAAGGCGAACCACTAATGACTGTGACACAGCATCGGTTTCTCGCAGTAATACTTGATAGGCAGCTATCATGGGCACCTCACATAAAGAAACTCGAAAACGAGGTGAATATGCTAGTGAATATACTCCGCAGAATTGCTGGGACATCATGGGGCGGATCTGTATCATCCATGCTCGCTGTTCACAATGCGTTTATACGACAAAAAGTTGCATATTCTGCAGCAGTCTTACACGGCCTTTCCCGCACTTCAGAGGAGCGACTTCAAAGACTATTAGCTAGGGGACTGCGCGTCTGCCTAGGTGTTCCACGAGCGACTTCCAGCAGCCTTGTCATAGCTGAGACTCGACAAGCACCCTTTCCAGTCATGAGAACAATCGAAACATGCCGCCATTTTTTTCGCTTACAGACGCAACACAAGGACCACCCACTGGCACTGGAGATCTTACGAAGGGATAAAAGCAATGCTCATGAAGAAATACAGAGTAATGTACATATATTACCAAGAAATGAAATTTGGAGCTCTGAAATGGACTATCCTCCATGGCTACTTGCAATACCAAGCATTGAATTCTCAGTAGATGGCATTATCAGAAAGAGAGACATGTTCATCCAAGCTGCTCAACAACTAGCGCTTTATCAGATACACATGAGGTATCCAGGGTACATACAGGTTTACACAGATGGCTCAAGTATCACAACGTCTTCAACATCGGCATTTATCATACCACAGCTCAATAATCAGGAATCATTTAAATTATGTCGCACGACGTCATCTACTACAGCAGAGCTTTTCGCTATTCTGTATGCTATAAAGTTTATAAACTCGGCAGCAGACGCGAGAAAATGGGTACTTTTGAGCGACTCACAGGCCGCATTAAGATCACTCTCGAGTACAAACACGACAGTAATTAGTGATAGCATGACATACGAAACGCTGAAAGAGCTCACCAAAGCAAGCAAGGCACAACATGAAATCAAATTCCAATGGATACCTGGCCATTGCAACATTCCTGGAAACGCAGCTGCCGATGAAGCGGCACGACAAGCACATCGTAAAGATGTTACTATTTCTTTTCCAATTTCGAAAAATGAATTGCGTGGTCTTATAAAGGCTACAACTTTCAGAATGAGCAAAACTGCTTGGTTTGACCAAAGTACAAAGAGCTGTGATTTATATCACATCGATCCATTCATTGAATTCAAAATTACGATAGCATTAGATAGAAGTATGGAAACTCTTATTCACCGATTGAGGCTAGGCACCGCATACACAAAACATTTTTTGCACAGAATTGGTAGAGCTGAAACTCCCGAATGCGAATGTGGATTTATAGATGAAGACGTATGTCACCTTCTCATAGACTGTCCACATCATGACACGCCGCGACGCCGTCTTAAATCGGAACTGTTGGCATTAGACCACAGACCGTTTAGCTTGAGGAAACTTCTGGGCCCGTGGCCAACTAGAGTTTTACAGACGCACGCTTTAAAAGCGTTAACACGTTTCTTACAAGACAGCGGCATTGCTGACAAGTACTAAGAAATACCGAACTTTCATTTGTATAACACATGTCGTACTTATTATGCGCAGTCTCATATGACACCCATCATATGTGTGTGCTGAAGCGAATAACGTATCGACTGTTATGTACTCACGAGCGAATACATCTTCTTAAAGACCAGACGTGTGCTCTGCTGTTTTGTGCTAGTCGGACCAAATATTAACGACGGACATTATCAGAGACTTCATTCGCTGACTTTGGAACATTTCTTTATCATTTTGTTGTGATATGTGCCTATAAGTGTGTTTTTGCATATGTGTGCCCGAGTGTTCTATTTTACATGAACTGCCTTGTACGTTTTATTTTAAGATTTGTGTTCAAGTTTCACTCAAGGGCTAAGGAGTAGCCGGCGCCATAATTGTGCGCCAACATCTCCTTATATATCATATCAATAAAAAAAAAGAAGAAAAGGAGCCCGCGAGTATAGTCTGGGCCGGACCCAATTTCGCTGCTTCTGCTCGCTAGGCTGGAGGAGGGAGGGAGGTCTTGCGCTGCCGTCGCCTATCGAAAACTCCATTGCGCGGTGCGTACGCGTCGCCGCGTGGGCTAAAAGCTTCATTGCACATCGTTATCGGTCCGACTAGGCTTACGCCTTCAGATTTTTACGAAGTTCTAAGCATCCCCCGCAGTTTTGTTCTAGAAACGAAGTTCTGCATGTATCGCGGTCATTGAGAGTCCCTAAAAGTTACTTTTCTGGGATGTTACGGCCAAGCTCTCTGTTGAGACATCGCGTGAGAGCGGTGAGACTCATAAGCCTGTGTTTGCCTCCGAAATGCCCATGCAGAGTGTATAGTGGCCTCCGCGATCAGCTCCGGCAGCGCTGTCTGAGTTAATCGCGGAGGCCACGAGTACATGATTGAGTTTCAGATTAAGGCTGTTAGAGGACAATTTGGCGCTTGTGTTCGCGCACGGCCGAAATAGACAACGCAGCGCGCTGGCAGGGCGCCTAAGGCAGCATCGCGTAGTTGGAGAAAATACAATCTTTAAAAAGTCGTCCATGACAGACAGCGAAGCCGTCCAGTTAGAGATCACCAAGCGGCGGATTTTGTTGCGCAATAAATACAAACACGTAATCGGTTGATGAACAAATAAGGGTAATTGTCTTTTTCACTTAATTACGTTACGGCACGTGCTGCAATATATGAAGTGTAGCCCGGGAATTCGCAAGGCATGTCCAGTTTGAAGGAACTTTCAGGGTGGCACTAATTTCGAGATATTCACTCCAAAAGTGTGCAACGAAATATGTGATCGTTCTAGCTAGTTACCTCTATACGCAAAACGGCGTTTTGTACGAGGGAAAAAAGTAACGTGAAGAACAGTGTTCTTTTCCCCCTTGTTTTGCAAAGAACGTTTGCAAAGAACGCATTGCTCTGAAACGAACAGCCGCCAAGAAGAACATAGTTTTTAATGATGACAGAGGAGGAGAGGCCCGCCTGGAAAGCGGCTTTCTAGCCTTCTACTCCACACTGGGGTGAAGGAAACAGGGATGTATGATGATAGGTAACGATGGTATTGGGACCGAGGAGTTAGAGTCGCCCTCTGTCGGGCGCGCTTCTCTTGCGTGCGTGCGTAGGGCAACGCCGGAGCGCGCTCCCCATATGTTTGGATGCCGGCGCACTACGAAGACACCACGCGTAAGCCCTCCTGCGCATGTCTGTGAACACTTTCGAAAGTAGAAACGTTTTTACAGTAAAAATAATAATCTTGCATGAAAGGAAAGCATACAATTGTTTACAGGCGCTACCTGTTTACAGAATACGTACACATAAGCGCACATTGCGCGCGGTCACCGCGATGGGGTATCCCCAAACAAGCTTCTTGCGTGGAAGGCAGGCAATCCCTGAGGGCGAGTTATGTGACATACACTCTTACATTGGTCTGTCTGTATAAATAAATAGGGCACATACGAAGCCTCAGCTAAGTGATCACGAGGCCGCAACACATATAAGCACTTGAGATGTATTCACAAGTAAGCGCTTTGTGTGAACGTTATCAAATATTTTCGAAAATGATTGCTTCACAACTTTGAGGAAATTGGCGCCTACGGCGACTTGAGCGTGCCGTCAACAAGATACTTTTTTTTCTTGTACGTTCTTGGGCGGTTCATTATCATTTTTACTCAAGTGGCGTCGCACTGTGCGTTTATCTCAGCGAGCAATTTCCCGCGGCTTCTTTTTTTTTTTTAAGCTGGTATATGCATTGGTTGGGGCTAAGAGAAACATCGGGATATGGTGTGCCTTCTTTGTTAACATGATTCCTACCACTCCCTTTCCATTACAGTGAAGTTGTCAGTATCTAAATCATCACAACGCGCATTTACCAAAGCTTAACACCGTAGGTTTCGCGACTACTGTTAGAAGGAGAAGCAGTCTACGAGGGGAAACATGTCGCATCGTACAAGGCGAAGGCGAACAGATATCACATGACAACGTTCGCTGGACTAGTCCTAAAAACAACAACGGCAGTAGACAACGACCAGCACGAGCAAGAAATTGCAGCGGAAAACAGACATTACCGGAGCAATATGCTGCAAAGCGGGGTAAAAGCAAACTGTAAAATTAAAAGCAAAGTTTTCGCAAGTTAAGCGTGCACGGGAGAAAGACTCCGTGAGCGATTTCGAAGGAGAAATCTTCCTCGCAGAAGTTCTGTCTGCACGAGCGCGTCGTAGCCAATGGCTGTTCACCGTTTCTGAGTTTCAGAATACGAGATTCACGCGGCTTCTTAGCTTGAAGACACGCGTGAAGGCTGACACCGAACACTTGCCTACCATATAAAACGCCTTCAAAGAAGGCGACTGCATATTGTAGTGCTTTGAAGCGTTGTCAAGCGCAAAGCCGGAGCGGGAACACCGCCCCATTTAATCAGAATTACGCCGCGGGTGGTATTATAAAATTTCATTTTCAGCGCGCGTCGGTGCTACCGAAGCAGACGACGCACCGCTGATCCTGCCTAACAGGTCACGCCGACAGTGGCGCCAGCTCCTCCAGTGGTGGGTCTCGCACCCAATAGCTCTTACACCATAGCACATGCTCTGAAGAGCTGTATCGTTTAGGAACATTACTAGGCCCTTTACGTTGGGCGTGGTCTGCCTGTCCCCGATTTATTGGCAGCACTGTGTAAAGGCTCGTATCTCGGGATTCCGTTACCGTGACTTGCGCTTAACTCGAGCCCCGCAGCGACTAGGTAGCTCTCCTCATGCCAAGGAAAGCCCAGGCACACGTCACACAGCGCCATCCCGGCAGCAGATACCAACTCTTACCAACGAGAGACGCGTACGCATCATCCGCAAGCTAGGCCTGGTCCCACCACCTCCCACCCAACGCGGAGACCCTAGCGCATCTTGCGCGCTCGCCCGCGAGTTTGGTGATTAACGTACCATAACAGTACCATATAAGCCCGATGTTGCAACCTCGAAGCAAGTAGAGGAAGGCACACGAAGACATCCAACGCGATGTACCAGTGGTAGAAGATGCGAATCTTGTTTGAGAGAGCGAGGTGCATGGCAGCGACTGCAAATGACATGAGTGTGGCATATATGTGTCGTGTCACGAGCAGCTGGGAGTGGAACGCCACTACAACGAAGTAAGATGCGTAACGAATAATTCTTTGTGTGCCGGCTACCTTGTCAGCTCGTGCGGCTACTGATATTCCTCTCTGGAGTGTTGGCACGATCAGACTTGGTGAACGGTGACCGCGCCCGATGTAGCTCACAAAGGACGCTGTCTCTTAAGGGTCTCTTATAAGGACCACTGTCCGGCACACGTCCGCAGTGCCTGGCCAAAGCAGCTGTCATACGACTTTGTGTAAAAGTTCTTTAGGCTTCACGTTTCAAACATTTTACTCGCTCTTTTTGCTCCATTATAGGACATCTCCTCTAGGGTTACTGCGATGCTCACAAATTGTGAGTTTTTGGGCTTGCGTTGTTAAACACTGCAATCATTTCCATTCCCCACCGCACATATAAGCCATGCCGTTCTGAAGGCAACGATATTGGTAGAAGGTTAGAATAAGCAGACAGCGAATACATATGTAGCGTGGCACGATTCAAGACAAAGAGTGTCGGCGCAACACGTGATGGCCTCCTCAGAGCACGCGTGGAGTTCAATTAAAACTATACGGCAGCACAGCCGAGCAAGCATTTTCAGTCAATATCCTCTCCCTGAGGAGTCACGTGACGGACCGATACTGCTCGTTCATGAGCGAGAAGAATATTGCACCATTTCGTCCAATAGTCGTAGAACCTCGGCACCCCAGTGGACACCGGTGCGATTTGTTGAAGACGCCGTTATTTCCTCTTCCATGACCACAAATCAATTCACCATGGCTGTGACTTCAGCGTCATTGCCTGGCGATGCCTTCGTACCGTGTTTCAAAAATAGGCAGGACGCTCTTTCCGAAACTGGTTGTTCGTGTTTTAAAAGCGGGGCTGTAGTAGATCGACCCTTCGTCGTCTGGTGTCACCTATAGCTAGTCGTACCCTAGTGAAGAAGTTAGTCGTAGGCAAAGTAAACGGAGGAATGTTACGGATCTTTTTATTGGCAAATCCAGAGCAGGATTTCTTGCTCCGCGGCGGTGTATCCGTCTTTCACTGGTCGATCCGAAGCGTGTTCACGCGTTCCACTGGTCGTTCCAGAGAAACTCGCTCCGTGCCGGATCGCTCACATTTGCAACTCCACCTAGTCGCGGATTCGGTCAGAAATAGAACGAATGGCATAGGTCACTTCCGTCACTTTGCGAATAACCGTAATTCCTCTTTGCAGCGGCAATGATGCCATGGAAATGTAGAGAGCGGAAGCAGGAATAATTTCCCGAGCCGGTTAACGTGACTGGTGTACGTGACGTGACGTGAACTTCCGGCGTGATCTCACGTGGAGCGTTAACGTGTTTCACTGATAGATTCGGTTTGATGTAAACCGGGTGGTCGCTCTGGATCTCTCACTTAAGAACGCCGTCGCCTGAAGTTCGCATATATGCGGCTTCAAGGTAACTCATGACTCTGCCTTATACTGGTCAGCAAAGGGTGCCCTTCGAGGGGCACCTCGTGGTGTATAGCAGGTATTGACAATTTAGGGTACTATGCACTAGAGCCCTGCACGGGCCTGATTTTTCGGCCCGAGCCCGGCCGGGGCCCGCTTTATGAAGCCCGAGCCCAGCCCAGGCCCGTGGTTCCAAGCCTGCGCCCGTCCCGGGCCCGGGCGTACATGACCGAACGCAGCCCGAGCCCGGCCTGGGCCCGGGCGTACATGAGCGAACCCAGTCCGAGCCCGGCCCGGGCCCGTGGTTCCAAGCCTGGGCCCGGCCCGGCCCGGGACCGGGCGTTCATTACTAAACCTATCAAGGGCGCGCGTGTTCATGACCAGGTCCGGCCCGGGCCCGCTAGAGGATATTAGTTGTTGATGATGATTGTTAATGATACCTTGCGCTTTGTAGCGGGCGACCGGACGGAAAATCCTGTGTGTACATGCATCGAAATGTTGCTTTGCCCGCGGTGGTAGCTCAGCGGTTAAGCTGTTTCGCTGTTATGTCCTAGGACGCGGGTGCGATTCCCGCGGCCACGGCGGCCGCATTTTGATGGGGGCGAAATGCAAGAACACCCGTGTACTTATCTTTAGGTGCACGTTAAAGAACTCCAGGTGGTCGATATTAATCCGGTCCCCGCTACGGCGGGCCTCGTAATCATATCGTGGTTTTGGCACGTAATACCAAATGAAATGTCGCCTATATGGCACATGGCAAGTCATTACAATAACAGTATAGTGAAAATAAAACATAGCAACAAAATTTATTTAAAAGAAGTGTAAAACTAACATGACAAAACGCCAGGCATGCGCGGTAAGCGCAGCACAGTCACAGCGAAAGCTGGAAGAGCGCCATTTCTAGAGCTCGTTATAAACTCTCTTGTGGCTACTAATACAAGTACATTAGCAACGTACCCACTACGCCACAAATCATCATTTTTGGGAAGTTGGGAAGCACCCACCACGACATTATTCGTTATTCTGCGGAGAAGCGAGGTACCATCTGTGAGGCATTATGTGCACTTTGTTATTGCGGTGGTTGATGGCGATGAAGATTTTTGGCTGAGCCCTTTTTAATGGGTTGGAAGCTTTAAACGACCCACTAGTTACGTAATTCATATTGTGTGACGCCCGGTCGTTATTTAACTGTCCCACTACGCTTTATAACATACGTTAACCGGAGAAATGGAGAGCGAGAGAGAGAAGGAATTAACTTTATTGAGAGCTTGAGGAAATGGATCATGCGAGCCTTATGGGCTTCCTTGGCAACCAATAGAAGTGCACTTGCCAGGAACCCACTACGCTATAAATCATCATAATTTTTGTGAAGTAGGGAAGCAGCCACTATGCAATTTTTCGTCATTCTGCGGAGAACAGTGGTACTGGCAAAACACCTGTAAGGCATTATGTGCACTTTGTTGATGATGTGGCTGATGACGATGAAGAATTATCGTAGAGGCCTTTGTAATGGGTTGGAAGCATTCAACAACCCACTCGTTGCGCAATTCGCATTGTGTGACGCCCGGTTACAGAATTCGCGTTGCGTGACGCCTGTTTGTTAATTTACTGTTCTACCACACTACATTACATATGTTAATGGGGTTTCTTCCCGACATGAAGCCTGTACAGGGTGTTCTTGCAACGCAGTTTCAAGCACAGGCTGAGGTTGAACACTGGGCTCCTACGCAGAGTACCCAGGTTGGAACCTCGTTCCATCCTGGAATTTTTTTCTTCTTTCCTTTTTTTTCTTATTTCGTGCGATAGCGGTTACGGACACCGGCGGCAGCGGCGGCAGCGGACAACTACGACGCCAAAAATTGGCCGCGTATCTGCGTGCTTCGCTGCAAATGTCGTGTAAAGACGATAGAAGAGGCGCTGTGTGAGATATGGACGCCATCTGGCAATACGTCGGGAAACATGAGTGCTGTGTTGCGTGCTGGTAGTCCCGGCGCAGCAGCAGGCGAAGACCGGCGGTGACCAACGCGACCGGCGGGGACGCCAGCCAGCCCGAAAACGCGGTTTGGCGCGAAGCGCTGAAGCAGAGAAACGTCCGCACTCAACGAGTACTCTTCACACACTCTTTTATTTACACGTCGCCTGAGTAAAACAGGAACGCCAGAGCGGCGCCCACAACCGGCAGCCTGAAGGCCGCCCACAACGCTGCTTTTTCATTTTTTAAATATTTTTTTTCACCTTCTTGGCCTTCTCAAAACTAAAGTTTTTCAACACCAACCCATGGCATTCGTACAGTGCAATACAGAACCGAAACCGAAACACAACAATGAGCTCGTACGAAGGGCACGGAGGAAGGCAAATTTCAGCGCAGTCGCATTTTCAGCTTTGTTGAAACAGCGCTCACTAGACGACGACGAAGTAAAAGAAGGCACAGGACAGGCGCTGCCTGTCCCGTGCCTTCTTTTACTTCGTCGTCGTCTAGTGAGAGCTGTTTCAACAAAGGTGAACGCATACCAACTCGCTCAAGCTTCCATTCTTATGCATTTTCAGCGCAGCTTGAGAAACTAGGGTCCTTAAAGTTACGTATGTATGCATTTTCTATTAAAGGAACACGCCACCTAATACTTACCTAGTGATGTTGCACCTCAGATATGCATGATATTTACTTTTTGATCGACAACGTTCACAAGTATGAACAGCCGTACCAGTTCAAGACGGCTGGCCCTTGGGCAAGTGGTTCAACTTTGGCCGAGTGGCTGAATCGAGGGACGTGCCGACAAACAGAAAGACAGAAAGACAGACCAAAATTTCTGCGTTTAAGTTCCCCAAGAAAGACTATCGTCTTTAAAAAAACGGCCGTTGAAATGATCTCATAACAGATTTCGCTGTAAAAGCGGATAGAAGAAAAACCCGGGACATTTTCTTTAATGCTCTTTTCTACACTCGCGTTGTAAACATTAATTACACAATTTTTTTAAAAGAGGCTCCTGGTTAATAATTAGCTGCAGCAAGATAAAAAACGTTAACGTTATATATGGTGAACAGCGACCAAAAGCAGATGAAATATAAATGGTTCATATTCTAACGACGTCACGGAAGATGGTTCAGGTGTGCGCCTCGAGCGAGACAGTTACGACCTTGCGATGTCTGTGACAAGCTATGTCCCTTTAATTCCCTCACAGCCCAAGCAAAAATTAATATGACGCTTTGAAGGTGATATAAAACTTACGCCTTAGCATCAGCAATTCGACCAGAAGGATAGCCACATATAATGCGGTCTACACCTCTGTAGGCGCAACGAAGGACGCCAGCATCAAATATCATTGTTTACTTACAGATTGTACCGTATGTGTCAACCTCAATTAAAAGACCGAAATCTTTATTCCTCCCATGGGAACAACCGTGATCTGGCCCAATGTTAGTGCTGCTATTTTTACGCTGGTGCACATGTTTTTTACCTTGATCGCACGATTCTGCCCCATCAGTTCATTTGCGTGTGCTCGAAGGCCCGACTTAGGCCTTTTAATTAGTCCGGCCCGGCCCACGGCTTCAAGCCCGAGCCCAGCCCGGGCCCGCTGGAAAACGCTTCGGACAGCCCGACCCGGCGCGCAGGCCGGGCTGGGCCCGTGCAGTGCTCTACTATGCACACCCTACTATGGCACAGCAGTCAGCTGTCCCCCGATAATATAATGTTTAGAAAAAGTTTATTTTATCGTAGGACGTTTACGAACATTTAGAAACAGTGTCCGTTCAACAAAAACATTAATGTTTAGAAAAAATTTATTTACACTATGTACAGAGCATACATCCTGCGTGACATATCAGTGTTCAGGGACACATTCACATTTTCACAATTGTACATCACAAAAACTAACACTTTCACATAGGGCGATCAGCAGAAGTCTGATCAACATAACAACGAACGAACATAGCTCACAATTGACACAATAGGGAATAGGGTAAAAGGGTAAATGGGTGAATGGGTGGGTGACCATTCTCTTCCATCGTGTACATCGCCGTGGGGGTAGATTCACTAGGACATGAGATATCAAGGTGACGAACACAGATCAAAAGGTCGAGAAGACAAGCACATAAACTCCGAACCGACGGTGCGGCCTAGCACCATGTCGGCCGAAAAATAAGTTGAACTCGATCACGCTCAACGCCGACAAAAGGGCATGACCAATGGCGCAGAAACTCGCGCTCCCCCAACAAGAAAAGCTCCTCAGAGAGGAACGCGAGGATCTCACGCCTCATGCGCCCCAATATCGGCCATAAAGCACGTCGACGGCAATTCCCAGCGACGGCTTCGCAGCGATTGCGCCAAAGGCTGAACAGGCCGGCAACTAGTAAAAGTGCCGCGAAGCGCCCTCGTGGGAACCCGCCGCCGGACACGAACCCTCGGACACCTTGTCCACGAAAACCAGCATGGACCGCACGCCAAAAAAGTCGGGCGACGACGCATTCGATCGTCGCATGCCGGTTGGTCTCAACCATCACGCAGTTCGGGCAAGTGGAGCTGCGTACCACCTGCCATCGTTGCAGCCGATCTCGAGTTGGGAGCAAGCCCCAGCCCCATCGCCAAACGAAGTCACGAAGGTGACCCGGCAACGCCGCTGCGGTCATGTGCTTCCACGGGCGACTCATTACCGCTAGCCGGTGTCGGGGTACTAAAGGCTGCACTAGGGCGGCCATTGTGTCCACTACTTTCGCTTCGGCTACATCGATCTCGGGGCATGTAGTCTCTAGACGGCGGTGGAAGGCTAGGAGGGCACGATACACAGTCGGTAAGTGAGAGGACTGCGGACCACAGTTCAAAGGACCAGCGGGCACTAGGACACGTAGGGATGGGCCCAGGTGGTAACGCGCGAGTGTCTGCGCAGGCGTACCATCATTATTTAAAACGCGCAATAAAGTGCGGAGGGACAGTATGGAAGCCGTAACGGCCACGTCTGGGAACGCGAAGCCTCCTCGGCTGCGCGGTTGCGCTAACGTGGGGCGCGATAATAATTCCGTACCGCCAGACCAAAAGAACGAGGTGATTAAACGCTGAACTTTCTGTGAAACGCGGAGCGGGGGTTTGACGGTGTGACATAAGTACCAAAATTTGCCGAGGTAGACCGATTGCGACAAGTACCGGCGTTCTAAAAGGGGAAAATCAAAGTGCTTAGCAGCCTCTATGTTTTCTGTTAGAGATTTTATAACAGATGCCCAGATATTAATAAGAGCGCGATGAACTCTGCACCCTCATTGGAGCCAAACTTAGCAAGGCACACCTGGCTTAGGTCCTCCTGAAAAGCCGCCGTGCAAGGTCTGGTTATACCTCAGAGTTCTGCTATCTATCAAAAACAGCTCTGCTTTTAACCTGCACAGTAAAAAGCACTACAAAAACAAATAAAGTTTCCATCTTATCCTTCAAGCTAATGACTGGAAAAATACACAGATGCTTGGAATACTGCAGATTAAATATCTGCCAGGAATTCATCCCCGAACAAGAGCCCGAATTTACCAAAAGAAGCATGAATGAAGGAAAAACGCTCTGGTAGTTCATCAAAGAGGGATTTATGAACCTCCTTCGTGATTTCGAAGCCACGTCTAAGCGTAGAGCTTTATTAAGGTGAAAGCCTTAGATGTCTCACCTAACGCAAAATTGACCGTTGGCGTAGGCGGTGTCGACGCGAGTAATGAAAAAAAAATCATCCCCTCATGACGTCACGATATCACGTCATGATGACGTCAGAGATGGCACACCTATATGACGTCACATAAAGTGACGTTATCATAGCGTCATCACATGACATCGTCGCTTGCTCAAAGGTGGGCCGACTACGGAGGAAGTGCAAAGCGAGGCGAGGTGCAAAAAGTTGCGCCGTAATCGTTAAAGTGTGCGATCAGCGTTGTTAACGACGTGTTCTACACAAGTGGTCAAATTAAAGTTGTTCGCGATGTGCACACCAAGATATTTATACAACACGACGAGATCTGAGGAAACATTATTAAGATGGTCCGCGTGTTAAGATGACAGTTAGTTCTGGATGTGCTAATAATCTTTTATTGCGATAGCAATCTGGTTTTTGCCGTCGCCGTCGCCGCCGTCATGCACCGTATATGTATAAGTATGTGTATATATATAAAAGTCCCAAAGAAAAATTTGACAGATCCCACGTACCGTGGCAATCGATGTTAGGCGAAGCATGCGCGGGATGGTGACTGTGGCGTAATTTTTCACGTTGAGCGAAACATTACGGAATGATGCTAGAAAAAGATGAAAGTGGTATACGCACACTCATATGTTGAAGAGTCGCATATCTATTATATAACCAGTTGTTTACAGTTGCGTAATGATGACAACAGCAACATGAGATAGATAGATAGATAGATAGATAGATAGATAGATAGATAGATAGATAGATAGATAGATAGATAGATAGATAGATAGATAGATAGATAGATAGATATAGATAGATAGATAGATAGATAGATAGATAGATAGATAGATAGATAGATAGATAGATAGATAGATAGATAGATAGATAGATAGAAATGGCCAGAGAAGATATAAAGAAAGAAAGAAAGAGATAAAGAAAGAGAAAGAAAGAGATAAAGAGAAAGGGAGAAATTACTGGCCCAAAAGTTTCTTCACAAGGCGGGATTCCAACCCGCATACCCTCGATCCGAAGGCAAGCGTCCTAACATCTCGGCTATCCAGGCACGCTAGCGGAGCACAGCATAGCATAGACTTGTATAGTATGCTGTAGCAAGGGGGTCAAAAAGGGAAGTGAGCGTGAGGAAGAAAGATGCAATGGTGAGGAGGAGAGAAAGGAGGGGGAGAGAATAAAGGATTGCATAGAAAGAATGAGAGAGAGAAATAGAGAGAAACAAATGCAGAAAGAGAAAGGAAGAGACAGAATCACAGATACAGAAATAGAGTGAGAGAGATAGCGAGAGTGAAGGACCGAAAGGAGGAGGGAGCAAGCGAGAAATAGAGGGAGAGAGAGAAAGGGATGAAAGAGGAAGGAAGATAGAATGAGCAAGAAAGAGTAATAAATATATAGATAGAGAAATAAACAGAAATAAAGAGAGAAAAAATGCATATATAACACAGGGAAGAAACAAATAGCTGAAGAAAGATAAAATTTGCTAAACTTAGGGAAGCAGCAAAATCCAGGATTTCATAGGGGCTCATCAGCTCCACTGTCTCTTTAGCACTGCGCCTCCATTGCAACAGACAGACAGACAACGAACTTTATTGGATCCTGAGGAGTTTTTTTGTAATTTTCAAATCTTGATTATGGAGCTGTGTGCGGAAAGACGAGGCCGCTGCAGTGTGCGAAGATTACTGTGTTCGGTTACAGCTAAGCCCGAGCACCGAGGTAGTTGCTCGTATTGTACTTCCATTAGTACGAGGCAGGTACCACAGCAAGTATTCACAAATTTTCCTTTAGGGTGGCGAAGCATTCACTCTTGCCTTGTAACCTCGCTAGTCAAAAGCGAAACGTTTGTTTTGGTCATCTGAACACCATATTAGGTGCCGGAAGGAGGGTAGATACCAACGTTAACTTTATCGATTCGATGTCAATCCCATGTATTTTAAGCATTACGGATTGCTTGCCTGACGTTGTTAATTTGGCAGTCATGTTGCAATTAGCGCGTACCTGATTTTTGGTCAAGGCGACAGAGCTTCCGTTGTCTTTTTTTTTAAGGTTCTTACGACGTTGCTGTTACTAAGGCGAAATCCTTAGATGTCCAATCAAACGGGAAATGTGACTGTAGGTGTCAGTGGCGTCAACACGAGTGATGCAGAACCTGATCATAATGTGATGACGTCACCACATGACCTCATCATGAACTAACAGGTTGCTCATATTTGGGACGTCCTCTTGACGTCACGTAACGCGATGTCACATTGTAACATCATCACATGGCATCGTCGCCTGGTCAAACGTGGGCCAATCTCAGAGGCCCTGCAAAAAACCGTGAGGTGCAGAAAGCTTGCAATAGCTGCAATTGCGGAGGCAGTGTAAAATCACGTAAGGTGTAGAAAGCTTTCGGGGGGGGGGGGGGGGATCGATACGTTCGACTGAGAAAAAAAAGGAAGGTGGTTGTTTTCGCTTCGAGTCGTCTTAGGCGATCGCATAAGGAACCCTTTGAGCTTTTCTAAGGTTAAGGAAGGAAGGGAATACGAAAGAGAGAAGGCAGGGAGGTTAACCAGACAGCGGTCCGGTTGGCTACCCTACGCCGGGGGAAAGGGAAGGGGAGTGGAAAGATGGGAGAGACAGAGAGAGAGGGGGAGCGAAAAAAAAAAGGAAATGATCAATAAATGCACTGACACGTGTGGCGGTGGCACTGTAAAAATACTCACAAGCGTTCACACAGGCCCGTAGTCCTTAAAAAGCAGAAAAGTGCTTTAACTGCCTTGTGGGCCGACGAGCGATGGGGACGGTGCTCCAGAAGCATCTGCACGTAGAGCGGCCGATCGTCCAATCGTCGCATCGCATCAGAAAGAGTTCGTCTTTCAGAGGCAAATCGAGGGCAGCGGCATAGCAGATGGTCGATGTCTTCCTCAGTGCTGCAGACATCGCATGCCGCACTGTCGGTCACTCCAATTAATGTTGTGTATGCCTTCGTGAAGGCAACTCCCAACCAAAGCCGACAAAGAAGTGAAGCTTCACGTCGACGAAGTCAGGATGGAGGTCGGAGTTCCAGCGTAGGGTTTATTTGGTGGAGTCTCGTACGTCTTATACTTGGCATGTTCCACTCCGCCAAACAGAGACTACGTGCCAGGTGACGAAGCTGCCTCGCAGCGTCTGTCCTGGAAAAAGGAATCGGAACGGTGGTCTTTTCTTGATGGGATGTGCGAGCAGCGTTGTCTGCGGAAACATTGCCACTGATCCCGCAATGACCAGGTAGCCACTGAAAGTCAACCTCGTGGCCTTTTTCTTTGACGCTGTGATGATTCTTCAGAGTTTCGTACGTAAGCTCAGGGCCGTACCCAGGAATTTTTTTCTGGGGGGGGGGGGGGTTTGTGTGTAGAACGGCTGCCATTTTTTAGATTTATACTGGCTTATTTTCGTGAATAAATCAAGTACATCGCTTACTTGTAATAATTCGATGGTCTTTTCAATTATTTGTACCCAACTAAAGAAATTGGTATGTTAACCTCAAATTCTGGTTAAAGCAAGAAATAAAAGTTTGGACAATAGCACCACCAAAGCCGGGCACACCGCGACCAACGGCTCATGATGAAATAACACAATGTAACCGCGGTACAACAATGGTATGTATGTGTTACAAGCTGCCACTCCAGCGTCGCCAGCGCGAAGTCGGCGACGGGAATGGCAGCAGGTTAGGTCGTTCCGTACGTAAGGCAGAGACAGTAGACAGTTATAGTTTAGCGTTAGCGTGATAGCGGGGGTTAAAGGAATAGCGTTACCGTGCTGCAAACGTTGGTTGCGGAAAGCGTGTTTTAGTTCAGCGGCACAGCGTTTACGTGCCCAAGCCGGGACGGTGACGCCACCTAGCGAAGGGTAAATGCGTTGACGTTTTCAACTATCTTTCTTTGTATGATTTTACCACAGAGGGTGATCAATTCATTTTGAATTTTTGGGCTCGTGTACAGCGCATTCGCCGGAGATGTTTCCATGTGAGCTCTCGAGGTGGCATCTCCACATTTTGCTCTCATCCTAAGCAGTGCGCGGAAATTTCCATCATTTTTAAATGGCAGCACTTCAGACATATTTATCGGACCAGAGTCGTCTGTGCCGCGAAGCGGTACTTCTTGCCTGCCACAGAAAAGGATTGTTTCTATTATTGGCAGCAAGTTCTTGGGGTTTTCTTCCGCCTGCTTTTTAAGGCCGCGGTCAAGTTGTGTTAAGATGTCATGCTGTGAGCGGGACCGGACTGCTAAAAAGTCCTCCGATAGCGTTGTTGACATGGCGTGGTAACTGCTGGACGCGTCTCTTAAAGGCGTCCATGGCTTTCTTGTAATTGGTGAACTCCTTAGTTACAAAACAGCCCAAGCGCTGGTGCTCCCCTTTTCCTGCATACTCGCTTGCGAAGACTGCGCAATATTTGCATAATGCTCCTTGAAGCTTCTCTGAATAAACAAGCCATGGGTAACGATCTACCCAGTGAGGTTGGAACTTCAGATTTCTTTTCCCTGTGGCTGGATAATCATAGTTAGCCGGAGGGGTCCACGGATTGAGCAGCAGCTTCTCTGTCGTCTCTGGGTCATCTACATTATTGCTTTTCGAGACAAAGAGCCCCAAGTCGAAAATATTCGCACTCGTCGCACAGAGGGGAGGCGAACGAAAATGTGTAGGTGCCATGCCACTCACCTTCCTTGGGTATTGCCCAATGGTAAAGGCGTCACTTTGCGTTGACTGTAGAAAAAAGGTCACTTGGAGTTGCACTGCGGTCACCATCATTTCCCGGCGGCGAATGGTTGTCCTGCTTGTGTTCGTTCTCAGGTGATTCACATAAACCGGTGCGTTCTCCTGAGTCGCTACAGAAGTTCCGACGCGCTTGGCTTTCCACCAGTGCTGAGGAAGGTGAAGTTTTATCCTTCGAAGGAGGCGGTTCTTCTCCGTCCGCTTCATCGGTTCGAACTTTCTTGAAGTAAGACGCAAGACTGCTTTGCTTCGTTGTTGCAGAGTGTCTTTTCATTTTGCTGCCGCAATCCTGTGCACGCACACAGAAGTGGCCAGTGGCTCCAAAGAGACGTTTGCGACTGCCTCGACAGCCTGGCGTGAACGGCAGGCGATGTTTTTTTCCACTCTTATCCGCTTTACAGTGGCTAGAATGTAGAAGTGTGACGAACGCGCCGGCTCCCGCGTGGCGCATGTGTTTTCTGAACACCGCTACAGCTGGTGCGTATGCAGGCCCATTATTGTACTCCCGCTGCAGCAAACTGGATTAACGCTATGTATACTTAAAGACCTTTTCACAGAAGACTCCATGGGCACTCCATACTCCCCTTAATAGACGTGACCCCCCAAGAATGCACTGCCGAGACATTTGCACTCTCGTTGTACAGTCCAGAAAGGAGGTGTTGCTCCTTTCCTGTGAAAAACTCACCTTTTCACAGACGGCTTAATTAAATAGCCGTGACCCCCCAAAAATGCACTGTGTAGGCTGTGACGTCAGCCTCTGTACTCCCGCGCGCAGCCCAGCTTGGCGGCGTTTTTTTCTCTCCTGTGAAAGTTGACCACTGGTGCCGGATTGTGTGCCGGCTGTCTCCTCGCTTTGTGCGCTTTGTAGGGAGGTGCATATACCTTGTGTGTATAGAAAAGGTAGATTTCCTTGCGAGTGGTTAAAGGACCCCTGACACCAAAATTGAAACCTCGAGATCTTTGTGTTGTTTGACTTTCCTGTATACGGGGGCACATCTGACCGATTATTAGTGACGAACGTTGCCTTTAAGATATCTTAATTTAGTTTTAAAGTAAGCGTGAGTGCTCACTTGAGTTGGCTGCACCTTGCGACATCCTGGTGTGACGTAGATAGAGGCCCCGTGTGACGTTCCAAGTGTAAAGCAAGTATTGTGGACGTCACAGAAGGTTTGCGGGGCGCACGTGCACAATACGACGACTGGCACCCGGCGAGGCCTATTGTTCCGCACCCCTCTGGCTCTGTTGTCGGGCTGCTCTCGAGGTAGTTTTCGTGAGGGGACACGCGCTTAACAGGTTTAACCCATACCGAGGCACCCACACACTTTCAATCTCTACCGCGCTCGGGGCCCCGATTTGAAAACCGCGCTGTCAACGTCACCACAGCTTGAGTGCGCGTGATCTTTGACGCTCCCCCGCATGGGGCGCCAGTTTCTTGTGGTTTTTAGGCGGGCGTTTTGAAGTGATGCTAAAATGGTCACAATTAACTACGCTAGAATTAGTTGTACGATACGCTAGAGCGTTTACGATTTAATTTAGAGATTACCAGACACAAAGCTACAAATTACAGCCAAAAAAGTCACCAACAAAAATTTCGCTGTCAGGGGTCCTTTAAGGTTGTTCGAAGTTGCTCGGATATGCCAGTCTTTCAGTAGATGTATGGTGGCTAGTAGATGTCATCTTCGGTGATTCGTTTCGGTGGCGAGGACTGCAGTTCGTGAAAAGTTTATCCTGCAGCCTGCGTCCTCGGAATGCGCCGCTGAGTTGTTCCGCTTAGGGGTTTCGTTCCTTGGCAAACTTGCGCACGTCGTGTTGGCGTTGCCGTTGCTGTCGAACTGTTTACCTTCACAGAAGGAGACGCGCTTTTCGTAGGAACCCAAAGCCGACACGTGCGGTCCGCACAGACGGATAACTTCTCCAGCGGCAATGCACAAGGAAAGCATCTGGAATCAATAAAGGAGCTGCTACGGGGGGAAAGACGAAAAAAAAAAAATAGAGACTTGAAGGAACGCGAGGGCGAAGTGCAAAGCTGTACAAATAGGGCAGGTGCGCGTGCGGGGGAGGGAGCGCTGAGGTGTTCTGGTAAAAGGGTAGGTTTGAGGAAAGGAAGAAGAGGGAAGCAATCCCAGGAAAGTTGCAGTGTAACTTTGGCAGCTGGTGGTCGCTGTGAAGGCGTGTAAATATTCTAGTATCACCCGAAAAGTTAAAGCCTCAAAAAAAATTCGGGGGGGGGGGGTCAGAACCCCCTCAACCCCCCCCCCTAGTTACGGGCCTGCGTAAGCTATTCGTGGTATCCGCGTTGGAGAGGTGACCGCAGGCACTGTAACGCCGGTTTCGAGTCGGAGAAAACAGCCCATTTGCTGTGGTGTGATCACTAGCACGCTTGCCAACGTGCGAAAACGTGGCACTCAAAGAAAGACATGCATGTTATGGCCAGGCCATTGCTCGTTCTGCCCACAACTCTTCATTATGACCCGTAGGAATAGAGCTAATTGAACCGTTTTCATGCTAATGCTATCGCAGTCGTGTGGCCAATCCTGTGTGAATGCTCGACAAGCCGATCGCGGCGTAAACCGTTCGTGAGACATGCGGTGTACGCGCTCAGCACTATACAGTTCGTACTCGGTATAACGAAACCCGATTTTCCGAAGTTTCCGATCTAACGAAGAATTTTCAATTACCCCAGCAGATGCCCATATCATTCAGTGTTGTCATTATGAATTCGTGAGACTACTTTGGCAGCAAACCAAATTAACAAAGTCTTCTTGAAGTAAATCTGAAAGAAACGCAGGTGGGGTCGAAATTTCCGGAGCCCTCCACTACGGCGTCTCTCAATCATATCTTGGTTTTGGGACGTTAAACCCCAGATATTAATAATATTGATGTAAATCTGTAAATAAGTAGTATTTTTTCTGATTCTGACGAAGAGTGATTTTTCTTGGCGTGATTGCCCTAAAGGCTATCGTTGTAAAACATCTGGCCCCCTTGCAACGACTCCAGTTTCTTTCCGCGGTGCTGGAATAAATTCCATACTGTGACCTGGGACGTAAAGCATAAGTATAATATTGCCCGAGATTTTGTTGGTGCAATTTTTCTTTACAGCGAGAGTTGCTATGAAATCACAGCAGACGATATTGGTGGCGTTGTCCGGTGCCGCCTCTGCCGGTGCCCCTAACCGCTTTCGCGCAGACTCACATGTGCAGTCCCATAAGTGCCACTACTATTTATTACCGTTTTGTTGTGAGCACAGGAGTAGGGTAACAAAGGCTTACAGCTTCTGTGCTCGTAAAACATGAAAACGTGGTTGTCTTCAAAGTGTAAAGTGAGGTCCAAGAACTTCGGAGTCTGTAGTCATTGGTAGAGGCACTCCAGGTGGAGGCTGCAGTCTCTGTAGACGACTCTACGGCGAGGGTTAAACGGTTTGCCACTGTGAAAGTTATCTTGCTAAGACTAATTGTCCCGGACTTGTTAATTAACTTGTCATTATCAACTTGAGGGCGTGATGCGTCTGAGGGCGTCTGTGGGCGTCTGTGGGGAACACTTGTAGTGGTAGAAAACTTTGTTGGTTCGTTTTCCTCATGCGTACCGCAGAACATTCGGGGCTGGAATTCACTATACTTCTCTTTTTTAAGTACATTTTCCCATTGGCTGACCGGCCTCGCTAAAATTAGAGGCATTGGGGACCGGCCTCGCTAATCATATGTCCAACATCGGAATTGGCTGAAATATTCTCTTACAAACATTTTTGTCGTGACACGTTTTTTGAATACGGGTCCTGGTCTGAAAAAACAATTAATCTGACATGCTGCACAGGTGGCCGGCGTTTTCTTTTTGTGTGTTGTGAGGTTGTTATCTGTTTTTTTTATTGCGATAGCAATTATATGGACAGTCTCGGCTGAATTTTGCCGTCGCCGTCATGCACCGTATATGTATAAGTATGTATATATATATAAAAGCCCCCCAAAAAAATAATTAAGAAAAATGCTTCCGAAGCGCGGAATCGAACCAGGGACCTCTTGCTCCGCAGCGAGTGGCGCTAACCACTACGCCACGAAACGCAGATCCTCCACGTAGCTAACGGCGAGCGTTATATACACACCCTTTACCGCTGGACGGACTCAGAGACGGCAGGCGCTTATAAGCGTTTCTTCATTACCAGCGAGATGGCGCTATGAGCGCGACGGGCGCATTTAAAAGTCGTCGGCGAGCTCGCTCGCTTCTTCTTATATTTGCGCAGTGAGAACCTTCCCTTCCGCTGTCTGCTCGCGCGGTTTTCTCGTGGTGAGGGAAAGAGGGATGTTTCATGCTTTCACCGTGATGTCCGCGCTCATGTTACGGAGCGTACGAAAGTCACTCGAGCTCAAGGGACGCCGCTAAAGGAACAAACAGAAGATGAGCGCGAACTATCAAGTGTCACAGCTCGACACTTGAAGCACGCTAGTTTCCCTCGCTGCTTCGACCGCCTTTGCAACGGGAGCGCTGTTCAAACTGAGAGTATTCATTGGCGAGCCTCACTTCATATAGCATTAGTTTCTTTCTATCGCATTCATTGCTTCGCCCTTGCGGTGAAACTGTGACTTTTTTCCTTAAACTATAAATTGGTCGAAGTCGCTCGATCATCCGTTTCGCTGTCTGCAAGAAAAAGCGCCTCAGTAGCTGTCCCCGAGATTTACGCTGTACAGTGAAATAAAAGTTGTAAACTGCGGCTTCCTTGCGCACACGCGAACGAAACAAGCACGCACCAAGCACCACACGCTAAGGTAAGGCGACCCGATGTTGCAGGAGAGATGACTTGCCGCTTACCTCGATAAAGCAACGTCGCGACTCGCCGCCACTCAAGTTTCGTTACTTCTACAGCGCCGCTTTTCGTTTGTCCGCGTGGATCGCACAGAAAACTCTACCTAGCTAGGGCAGAGAAAGATATAGAAAGAGAGAGAAAGAAAGCATAGCACAGCCTTGTACAGTATAGCAAGGCGGTTGCAAAGGGAAGTGGTGGTGATGAGGAGGGATAGAAGGAGAGAGGTTGAAGCAAGCATAGCCTTGTACAGCATACAGGGTGTTCAAAATTAAGCTTTATGGTTTTCTGTTTAGAAAAAAAAACAGTTACACTATGTACAGAGCATAATTATGCGTGACACATCAGTGTTCAGGAATACATTCACATTTTCACAATTGTACGTCGCAAAAACTAGCACTTTCGCATAGCGCGAACAGCAGAAGTCTGATGAACATAACAACAAACACACATAGCTCACAATTGACGCTATAGGGCATAGGGTAGATGGTTAGGTGTACATACTCTTGGATCGGTTGGATCAAGCCATTGACTTATGAGTGCGTGCAAAGGAACTCCCAGTATGGGATAAACATGGTGTGCCAGAGTATTCTCTGCCTCAAGCTCCTTAATGATTGAGAGCACGGCACACGAATTGGTCTTCAGAAACCTCATCTTAACAAGCAAGTCATGTACAGCTTCAGGCAATGAAATAAGACTCTTGAGCTTCTCACATTTTGTTCCCTTGGCTTTGTCGCTTCCAACTTGGTCGCTTCCCAAGAAAGACAAAATGGCGCGCCAGTAGTCCCAAATATCTTCTAGAGCATCATAAAAAGAGAACCACCTCGACGGACATACGGTTTTCAGCGACTCCGAGGACATGCCCATGGCCAAGCACAAAAGACCAAACTTACGGCGCAGCTCCCGCAACGACTTCAACATGGCAAGAAAGTACACAACAAGATCTTGAAATACGTTAAACAAGCTCGTCCTGATTCCATCCTCCAGAGCGTTGTTGAATAGGTTGCACGGATCTTTGAAGTGAGGTGTCTTAAATTCGGGGTTGGAGAGTTGCAAGTCCTTGTGAAGCTTCTGCATGTAGGAAGCTGAGTCGGAGCCCAATAAAAGCTACGTCGCCTATAATACAGCTACGCGCGGTAAACATTAAATCGGACAAACCAGAAGATGTATCAATGAGCGCTTAGAACTTTGCCTTTCGATAAAGAACGGATTCAGTATCATAAAAAGTTGTCCGAGTTGGTGTTGGTCCAGGTCACATAGACGAAACAACCAAAAGTTTGCGCGCGCGACGCCAGCGCCGGATGCTTCCCTGGTGGGCCGCTGAAAACCTCGAAGGTCGTCGGCTCGCCTGCGGAAGCGATTGCGTGCTGCCGCGCGCGTATTTTCGGCGGAGCGCGTGCTGCCGGTGATTGCGTTTCCAAGTTGCAAAGAAAGCCACGTCATTCCGCAAGTCGGTACGCACCATTCGTATGCCGCGCAGTGCCGCGTCAGCCTTGAAAAGATTTAAGCACTCAACTGAACTGTGAAACTGCATATCACAGGCAAAACAAGAGCAAAGCTGCACGCAGATTCAAATCGTCATTTATTTTGCGTGCCCTATTTTGATCACAGTCGTACGGCAGAACGAGTGGTTCTTACGTATACAGCAATCAAGTTTAGTCGACTCCTCCGATATCAGGGGCGTAGGCAGAAATTTTTTTCGGGGGGGGCACCTCCTTGATCTGTAGTGGGGACGAGCAGGAAGATGTGGTCGAGTGTCATTTTCTGCTCTGTATGCTATGGCAGAAAAAAAAATTTCGGGGGGGGCACGGGCCCGGGTGTGCCCTAACGTGGCTACGCCCCTGTCCGATATCGTCGCGCCCATTCACTACCTTCAAGAAAGAGCACACTGGAACACCAGCTGATGTGAAAACCCGCTGTGGTACTTCGCATACTGCGAAATATTTAACACAGTGATAGCGATTGCGTATCTGCACTGGTGCTCTCCGATAATCCTACTTGCGGCCTGCGAGCCCGTGAAGCAGCCGCGTCACAGAACGGGTTCTGTATTGTAGATTCATCACATAAATGCACAAATGGCGATTGTATTTTTTATCATTACTAACTCGATTAGTTTATTCTGATAAGCCTTTGAAAGTCCTTGTATCATTTATTGTACGCAGTACTCGCCAAAACAAATGCCATTTCTGATCGTTTTATATATGTCGTTCATTCAGTGGACTATATGACGACAAACATTTTTGTGCCTCGCAGAAGCGGGCGCTCAATCTACTTGACCTTTCCTTTTTTATTTCAAACGCGTAAACAGGCTATATTAGTGCAACGGATATTGCAGCATTCCGTTTTTTTGTGCATTGGCTACTGTGCACAAAGCCATTGTAGTTGGATACTAAAAAATCTCACCCGTCTTTCTGAGGCAAAGCAGCACAAATTGTTACCATTCGCTCAAGTGCTGCTAGCCGAAACAGGGTGCGTGCTTGTGTGTGTGTGTGTGTGCATGTGAGTGCGCGCGTGTGTGTAAGCATCTTCGTTTCCACGAATTTCAGCAATGTGGCTCTTAGGTTGCTCTGAAACGACATTGCAAAGAAATAAACAGCAGTCGTGTTTCTTTCTTCGCACTGTTCTATTTTCGGTAACCGCAGAACTAGGAAAACAGTCCACCTCAACCTTAGGGAGAACTTGTGCAAAAACGGAACAGTGAAGCTAGCAAACGCGAACGCACCTTTCTTGTTTCGCCCTTGTGCATTGGTAACAGCTTGATGAGAGCTAGTCGAGAGATAAAACAGCGCGAGCAGAACAATGACAACAAAGGAACGAAGCTCTTGTCCTATCGTCTTCGTTCCCTTTTAGATGCGAAGTATCTTAAGGCCGAGCTCAATCCGGTGGTGTGCGGCGTGACCACCCTTACTGCGCATGCGCATACCCTCTCCACACACCTCCTCTCCACTCACCCTCTCCCCTTCCGCTCTACACTTTCACTCTCACCTTCCCCTCTCCACTTTCCCTCCCCACCATCCCTCTCCCCTTCCCCTCTCCACTTTCCCTCCCCACTATCCCTCTCCGCTCCCCCTTTCCACTCTTCCTCTGAAACGCGGGCTAGACATGCCGAAATTCTCTCCTGCGCAACGCCGCGATGAGCTCGAGCGCATGCGTGTCCCCTCCCCCTCTTTCTCCTCTCCTACGCTGCCCCCCTCTCGCCCGCCTGTCGACGGCGTTCCCCGCTCGCCCTGTGAGAATTAACGGCCAGGCTAGATGGAAGATACGACGCGCGTAGCGTCCCTCTTCGCGTTCCACGACGCGAGGTCGGTAGCATGCCCAACGAACGCCATCGGAACGCGATCGTGCAAGTGCTCCGGCTTCGCATCGCCTCATGGTCCCCTTTAGCGGGAGATGGTGTAATTTTGTCCTTGTTCTCGTCGTGGTGTTTCATCCTCTGCCCTTGTGCAGCTCATCACAAAAATCCTTTACAGGAAGCCTAGCTTAAAATCCGTTTTCGAGGGGGACACGCCCGTTTTCGGGTGGTTTTCATGCCAAACTCGGGTTGGAATGAATTATTCTGTGCTGGTTGTGTCGTTTATAAACCACTCTCTCATATGCACACACGTTTTGAAGCATGGTGACTAATTCGACTATTTTTTGGCCTTTATTTGCATACCGAGGTCGCAGAAGTTCTCGTCATAAACGTTCTGTGCGATCACGGTGCCATTTCTTTTCGTCATTCTAAAAGCATGGCCCACTAATTTATTTTCAAGCTTTCGTTTTCTCGACCATCCGGGTATTACCGTCGACCAAAAGGGCGGCTTTCTTGGCCAGTCTCTTGACACACGTGCTCTATACCGTCTCCACCGACCCCGTGAGATCACGACACGCAGTTCAATATAACGCTAGAGCAAGCGCAGCGCGAGGATAGCGCACAAGCGCGCTCACATGAGCACCGCGAGCAAGAGCACGCGCACTGCTACTCAGCACAGAGCGAGAGGAGAACGCCTGCACGAGCGCTTTGAAGAGCGCACGCGTAGCGCGAGCAGAAAACGAGAGGGGGAGAGAAAGGGAAAGCACGCGCGCACTTGCAGCGAGACAGAACGCACGCAGCCGCAACATAAACAAACCGGCGGCGTAATGCCGTACGCGACCGCATAACGAGATTTCCGAAAAAGGGGGCGCTTTTCAGAAAGGCGCTACAGCGCCCCCTGACCCAGGTTTTCTCGTCTATTGGCCCTTGAAATCGGAATTTATCGGAAAAATCCGAATTGTCAAAAATGTTACTGCAGATTGTATATCGGATTTTTTCAGATAAAACCGAAAACACGGAGCCCTACCTATACCCTTCTTCGTCTAATGTATGATAAAAGGAGAGCAGATAACTTGCCAAATGACTTTCTCATAGTTCCTGCAATGTAAAGTGGAGCCAATGGAGGTGGACTGTAGTCGATGGAGCCAAGTTCATGGAGAGACACCTACCTTAAGTCATTATGACAAACCACCCTTAAAGTCCAGTTAAATCTCAGAATTCGGCCGCCTATTCCAAAATAGCTAAACTTGTAATCTGCACAACAAATTGTGCTACAAAAATAAATTGTGCTTCCATTACATTCTTTAACCAAACGACCACAATTAAAGAAAATGCTTTGAGTAGTGCAGATTAAATATCTGCTAGGAATTCATCCCCAAGAAAATGGCCAGAATCTACAAAAAGAAGCACTGATACTCATAGTAATGAATGAAATAATCAATTAATGAAAAAATCCACGCGTATCCACAAAGTGAATGATGATGCCAAAAGGACATGCTTCTGGGCTAGTTGGTGCGTATGTTGCTTAGGTACAGAAGACTGAGGCGCGAAAGATCGTTCGGTAACCGGGAACCTCCCGTTCGTCGTTTTTGCCGTTTTGCCGCCGCTTCCCGCGCCCTCGCCTCCGGAGTAGTAGCTTTTCGTCGGCGTTCCCGTTGAGCCGCCGCATGTCCCGCCTTAGTTCGTTTTTATCCATGGCAGAAAGAGAATGTGTGGTCTGGAACGCGCTTACATACGCATTTGGACCGCAACGTCCTCTCGTGTATTTAAAGTGACATAGAGAGTCGATGACAAAGCTCGGTCCTCGAGGCCCACCACTGGAAACGCCGGCGCCCACAAGCCTCCATTGATAAGTACGTGCTACGTCGATACCAGCTGCTCCCTACTGCAGTAAAAATAATGGAAGAGGCAAGGGGTAGCTGCGTCAACGTTTTTCTGCCGTGGTATGTATGCACGCGGACGTTGATCAAGGAAACCACCGTGCTAGCATAGCATGTATGGTGCCGCGCTTTTATGCTCGAAGGCGCGGGATAGATTCCCGGCCACGACGGCCGCATTTCGATGGGGTTGAAATACAAGAACACCCGCGTACTGAGATTTATGTGCACATTATAGAACCCCAAGCGGTCAAAATTAATCCATAATCTCACACTACGGCGTGCCTCATAATCATACCTTGTTTTGCACGTAAAACGTCAGCAGTTGTCGATGTTGATCAAACACGTTTATTCTAAGCAGATAAGCGAGAAAACTGACACAGTACGTAAGGCGAATCAAATGGCGAGTAAAACTCCAAGACATTTGACCGTTTTCTAGCGAGGCATAACTTGCGATGTCACTTCGCCGCGGCAGCCAATGCACAAAGATGCTTTACCGCATCGGCTGACTCCAGAAAGCTAAGCTTCAAGTAGTCCGCTGCTTTGTTCCTGACAAGAACTCTGTAGCACAAGTGAAGTTCAACGGAGGCATCTATCGCATGCGTATTTCTCATAACAGTTCAGCGGCTTCGGCGAACGTGCCCCCGTACGCATCTCGTAGACAGACAGCTTTCCTTCTGCGTAACTGTTTGCAATTAATGTAGGCTACCTGCCTATCGTATCATTCACTGCACGCGGTGGCATCAGAAGGAGCTTGGTGGTGGTCAGATGAAAAGATTGTTACATATGCGGCATGCTGCATAATATGTACGTTTTATTTACGACAAAGCGCCGATTAAATTCTGCTCGTTGGCCCCGGTTTCCACTGGTGGCCCTCACTATCGAATAAATCTAGCAGACACGCGCAATTCGGTTTAGAAACCAGCCCTACGCCACTAGACAGGAGAACAGGAGCAGAACATACTGTGCTCGCCTGACTGCCGGCATGCAACGCCGCATCCGTTCCTATCCATATGTTTTAGAAGTAAGAGCATAGAAGGATACGTCTTCCCTCATTTCTACGTATTGTGGCACTTGAATGCGCAACAGTACCGCCAGCATCCTTTAGTTTTGTTTCGGCGATTCGCGCCCGCATCGCCTCAACCAGTCGCCACTCGTCCGCGGGAGCGGTTGGAGTATGTGCGCTTTGCCCGCCAGGGCGGCACTGCCCACACCGCGGAAACTCCAGCGCTGGTTCCCTAGAGGGAAGACACAACGCGCGTAGCGTTCCTCTTCGCGTTCCACGACGCCTTGAATGGATGGATGCAGCTTACGGCGCGGGACTTCGCCCCAGCTTAAGAACCTGGCGAGCCAGCTCCTAAACAAAATTACACCATCTCCCGCTCGAGCGAACCATCACCCCGCTGCTTCGCATCCACACATGGTTCCCTTTAGCGGGAGATGGTGTAATTTTTTCTTCAGTTGTGCAGCACACTTCCCTCTCCAACGGCTACTTCGCCGTAATTGCGCTGGTATAATGGATCGACGATTCGAATCTTTGGGCGGATCACTGCTTCTAATGGTACAGGTGAGGAAAACGAGAGTTCCAGGGCCAAAAAGGGACTGGGGATTCTTACAAAGAGACAGTAATACCAAATCTAAATGACGCAAGCGGATTGTTACTTGCAGAAGAGTATCCTTTGGTTGGAGTGCATTCCGTGAACGCACTCTGCTGCGTCTCGGGCGGTATTGACTTGCAACGCTTGTATGACAGAGATCTGCGTTTGTCCGAAAGGAAAAGAAAATAACTTCGTTTTTTTTTACACAAATAACGTAAAGCAAACATATTTACGATTTATTTTTATTTTTTTTAATTGCATCTTGCAAGAATGCGGTCACATTAGGTCGCCATTTCGTCCTTGCTACAAGTGCGCTCTATTAAGGCGAAAGCCTTCAATGTCTCATCAAACGCGAAATTTCACCGTCGGCGTCGGGAACGAGTGATGCAAAAAATCATCATTACGTGATGGCGTCACCATATGACGTGACGATGACGTCACAGATCTGTGAAACCGTAGCTTTGGAAAAGATGGACCGATCACGGAGGCAATGCAAAGCCAGGAGAGGTGCCTCCGACCTTTGAGGCAGAGCAAAACGACGTTAGTGGAGAAAGTTTTCGAAGGGCGATGATGCAGGACCAATACATCGACTGAGGAGAAAAAGAATATGGCTTTCACCTCACCAACTTGATCTGGGGGCCTCCTGCTCCCCAGATTCGAGTTCCTCAGGACTCCAATAAAGTTCTTGTCATGTCATCTCATGTTTCGCCTTCGAGTCGTCTTAGGTGAATGCATTAGGGACCCTGTGAGTTTTTTTCCAGTTTATCGCCGGGTACCCTGAAGTGTCACTCAGTGTTACAAAGCGTAAGTGCACTTAACTTGCCCGCTTCCCACTGGTATAATGCCGGTGTGAAGTAGTATGCCGTAGGAAAAGGAAATGGACGAAAGATCGGATCTTTCTATTGGTAAATCCGGAGCAGGATTTCTTGCTCCGCGGCGGTATATCCGTTTTTCACTGGTCAATCCGAAGCGGGTTCACGAGTTCCACTGGTCGTTCCAGAGCAACTTGCTCCGCGCCGGATCGCTCTCATTTGCTACTCCACGAAGTCGCGGATTCGGTCAGAAATTGAACGAGCGGCATAGGTCACTTCCATCACTATGCGAATAGCCGTAATCCTGCTTTGCAGCGGCAACGTTCCCATGGAAACGTAGAGAGTGGAAGCAGGAAAAATTTCCGGAGCCGGTTAACGTGACTTGTGTACGTGCCGTGACGTGAACTTCCGGCGTCATCTCACGTGGAGCGTTCCCGTGTTTCAGTGGTAGATTCGGTTTGGTGCAAACCGGATGGTCGGTCCAGGATTTGGCGCTTGCTCTGTATCTCCCAGTGAGGAACGCCATTACACATATACACTTAGATCAGTCGGCGACTGCTACTATTTGTGTGCTCGGGCATGTGGCCAACACGTGTCCTGCCGCCTCAAGTTGGCATACATGCGGTTTCAAGTTAACTCATTACCTTGCCTTATACTGGTCAGCTAAGGGAGCCCTTCGAGGGAGAGCTGATGGTGTTTGGAACAGATTATTAAATACTATTCACACTCCAGTATGAGACAGCAGTAAGCTGTGCAGGATGGTAAAACGGAACAAACACTAGCGGACGGTCACCGTCAATGGAGCCGAAGTTAATAGAGCACACCTAGCTTAGGTCCTTCTGAAAAGCATCTGTGGAAGGTATGGTCAAACCTCAGAGTTTTGCTTTCTATCGAAAACAGCTCTGTTTGTAACCTGCACCATAAATTGCACTACAAAAATAAATTAACTGTTCATTCTATCCTTTAAGCAAATGACTGCAAGAAGATGCAGATGCTTGGAATAGTGCCGATTAAATATCTACCAGGAATTCTTTCCTAAAAAAGGGCCCCAACCTAACCAAAAGCATCATTGATACCTATAGCGCATGAATGGATGAAGGAAAAAAATTACACATCTCCCCCTACGGGCAACCATGGTGGGATGCGAAAGCGTCGCGAGGGGTGCGCATCGATTTTCAGTTTCTCTTATGTGACATATGAGACGGGGGTTGTCGAGGCGTTTGAATTACCGCTTGCCGACGCTGACGTTTACGTTCGGCTTCCCGAGCCTTCCTCTGCTCCGCGGCGGTGGCGCTGCCGCTGCAACTAGCGCCGACATTGTTCATGGCGTTTCGCACACCGTTGCACAGGGAGAGAATGACGGAAGCTTAGCGAACGCGCCCTTCGCAGCCTCGAGATTCGCTTGCCGGCGTTGCCGTTTACGTTCAGCTTCGCGAGCGTCCATAGCGCCGTTGCGAAGAAGCCACCTCCTCCACCCCGCCTCTTCCGACCCCTCGCGCTCACGCGAGGAGAGGGGGGGCGGGAGATGGCGCATGCGCAGTACGGGTGCGGACGCCGCAGAACGGACACTGCCCCGAGCATAAGATGCTTTCGCATCTAAAACGCTCTGGTAGTTGATCAAGGAGGGTTTTTTTTAACCTCCTCCGAGTTTTCTAAGCGATGTCTTAAGCGTAGAGCTTTATTAAGGCGAAAGCCTTAGATTTTTCATCTAACGCGAAATTGACCGTTGGCGTCGGCAGCGTCGACACGCGGTAATGCAAAAAAAACCATCATGACGTCACCGTATGACGTCACAGATAGCAGAACTATATGACGTCACGTGAAGTGACGTCATCAAAGCGTCGTCACATGACGTCGTCGCTTGCTCAAAGGTGGGCTGACTACAGAGGCAGTGCAAAAATCTTGCAATGCCTCCGATCTTTGAGGCCGTGCGAAACCACGTTAGGTACGAAAAGATTTCAGAGGGGGCAGCGGAGGGTCAGTATATCGAGTGAAGAGAAAGGAAGATGGCTTTCACCTTCGAGTCGTCTTAGGTGAATAAGTAGGGGAACCTGTGAATTTTAACGGCGAAGCTGTTTCAGCTTGCCCTAATTTGTCTGTAGAAAACAGAAATGATTATCATCATGAACCGGCACGTACTCCCTACATCCTTTCCTTTATATTTCTCCTGTTCTACTTCGCTTCCAGAACACGTGCGCCGATTTCTCCGGCGGGGCCTGTAATGTCCCTGGTCGTTTAGAGAACGAGTACAGAGAGTGAGAGAGAGAGAGGAAGAGAAAGAAATAAGAAAAGAGATAAAGAGAAAGGGAGAAATTAGTGGCCCAAAAAATTCTTCACTAGGCAGGATTCGAACCCGCGTACCCTCGATCCGAAGGCGAGCGTCCTAACATCTCGGCTATCCAGGCACGCTAGCCTGGATAGCCGAGACTCGTATGCTGTAGAAAGGGGATGGAAAAGAAAAGTGAGCGTGAGGAGAAGAGATCCGATGGTGAGGAGGAGGGAAAGGAGGGGGAGAGAATAAAGGATTGCATAGAATGACTATTTCTCTGTCAAATGCAGAACGAGAAAGAAAGAGACAGAATCACAGATAGGTACAGAAATAAAGAGAGAGACAGAGATAGCGAGAGTAAAGAATAGAAAGAAGGAGGAAGCAAGCGACAAATAGAGAAAGGGATGAAAGAGGAAGAAAGATGGAATGAGCAAGGAAGAGTTATAAAGAGAGAGAGAGAGAGAGAAATAAGCAGAAATAAACAGAGAAAGAAAGTGTAAACAAAGGGTAGAATAAACAAATAGCTGAAGAAGGGTAAAATTTGCTAAACTTGCGAAAACAGCAAAAGCCAGGATTACATAGGTGTCCATCAGCTCCACTGACTCTTTACTATTATGCCTCCATTGCAGGCTACGCTAATTTTTTTTGTGGTAATCTTTTTTATTTCAAATTTTGATTATGGACGTGTGTGCGGAAAGGTGAGGCGGCATCATTGTGCGAAGGTTACTGTGTTTGGTTGCAGCTAAGCTAAAGCACCGAGGTAGTTGTTCGTTTTGCACTTCCATTAGTACGAGGCACCTAAAACAGCAAGTATTCAGAAATTTTCCGATAGGGCGGTGAAACATTCACTCTTGCCTTGTAACCTCGCTAGTCGCACGCGAAATATTTGGGTTAGTTATCTGAACACCATATTAGATGTCTGAAGATGTGTAGATACTAATGTTAACTTTGTCGATTCGATGTCGATCGCATGTGCTCTAAGCATTACTGATTGCTTGTCTGTAGTTGTTAATTTGGCAGCCAGGTTGCAATTAGCGCGTACCTCACGTTTCGTCAAGGCGATCGAGCTTGCGTTGTCTTTTTTTTAAGTTCTTATGACGTTGCTGTTATTAAGGCGAAAGCCTTAAATGCCCAATCAAACGAGAAATGTGACCATCGGTGTCAGTGGCATCAACACGAGTGATGCAGAACCTGATCATAATGCAATGACGTCACCACATGACCTCATCATGAACTAACAGGTCGCCAATATTTGAGACGTCATCATGACGTCACGTAAGGCGATGTCACGCGATGTGACATGGTGACATCATGACGTAACATCGTCGCCTGGTCGAACTTGCGCCGATCTCAGAGGCCCTGTGAAACTCTGTCAGTCGCAGAAGGCTTACAATAGCTGCGTCCCGGAGGCAGTGTAAAACCACGTAAGGTGCAAAAAGCTTTCGGGGAGGGGGGGGGGGGATCAATACATTCTACTGCGAAAAAGAAAAGAAGGTGGTTGTTCTCGCTTCAAGTCGTCTTAGACGAACGCATAAGGGACGGTTTGGGTTTTTTAAGTTAATTGGTGGTGTGATCACTAGAACGCTCACAAAAGGGTGAAAATACTGGCACTGAAAGAAAGACAGGGATGCTTTGGACACGCCGTTGCTCGTTCTGTCCACAACTCTTCATTATGACCCGTATGTATAGAACTAATTGAACGGTTTTTATGCTAATGCTATCGCAGCCGTGGGGCCAGTCCTGTGTGAACACTCGACAAGCTGATCGCGGCGTAAACTGTACGTGAGACATGGTTTACGCGCTCAGCGCTATACAGTTCGAACAGGGTATAACGAAACCCGATTTTACGAAGTTTCCGATCTAACAAAGAATTTTCAATTATCCCAACAGGTACCCATAGCGTTCAGTGTTGTCATTATGAATTAGTGAGACTAAGTTGGCACCAAACCAATTTAACAAAGTTTTCTTGAAGTAAATCTGCAAATAAGTTGTAATTTCTTTCTGATTTTGGCGAAGAGCGATTTTTCTTCGCGTGATCGCTCTAAGGCTATCGTTGTAAAACGTCTGGCCCCCTTGCAACGACTCCAGTTTCTTTCCGCGCGGCTAGAATAAATTCCGTACTGTGGCCTGGTACGTAAAGCATAAGTATAACATTGCCCGGGATATTGTTGGTGCAATTTTTCTTTACAGCGAAAGTTGCTATCAAATCACAATATTGGTGGCGTTGTCCGGCGCCGCCTCAGCCGGTGTCCCTAACCGCTATCGCGCAGACTCACATGTGCAGGCTCATATGTGCCACTGCCGTTTATGATCGTTTTGGTGTGAGCAGAGGAGTAGGGTAACAAAGGCTTACGGCTTCTGTGCTCGTTAAACCTGAAAGCGTGGTTGCCTTCAAAGTGTAAAGTGAGGTCCAAGAGCTTCGGGGTCTGTAGTCATTGGTAGAGGCACTCCAGGTAGAGGCTGCAGTGACGACTCTACGGCGAGGGTTAAACGGTTTGCCACTGTGAAAGTTATCTTGCATAGACTAATTGTCCCGGAATTGTTAATTAACTTGTCATTATCAACATGAGGGCGTGATGCGTCTGAGGGCGTCTGTGGGGAACACTTGTAGTAGTAGAAAACTTTGTTGGTTCGTTTTCCTCGTGTAGTTCCTGAGGGTGGAGCCCTCTGCCCAGGGTCCCATTTGCTGTTGCATACGGCTGGCCCGGTCAATCAGTCTTCGGTGGTCGTCCAGGGCTGCGCTGGAAAGAGCGGCTTCCCACTGCGATGAGGACGGATTCGTTATTTTGTAGGGCGTCGCAGTTTAGGCATACCCATTCGGCAGAAGTACCAGAAATCTCGCGTAATTTGAGGTATGCACCGAGGAATTTCAAGGTACCAACTGTCGCTACCGAGCGCGCCGAGCGCGCCGACAGCACAGAAAAGAAGCCGCTCTGTTACGTCAGGCTGAAACGCTATGTGACGAAGTCATGAAATTTAAAAGAATGCGTACTGCAGAACAATTCACAATACTTCTCTTTCGTAAGTACATTTTGCTATTGGGAGACCGGTATTGGCTGAAATATTCTCTTACGAACATTTTTGTCGTGAGACGTTTTTTGATTACGGGTCCTGGCCTGAAAAAAACAATTCATTTGACATGCTACACAGGTGGCTGGCGTATACTTTTCGTGTGTTGTGCGGTTGTTATCTACTGTTTTTTTCCTAAGCTATAAATTGGCCCAAGTCGCTCTTTCCCCTGTTTGCTGTCTGCAAGAAAATGCGCCGCAGTGGCTGTCCCCGAGTTTTACGGTGTACAGTGAAAGAAAAGGTGTAAACTGCGGCTTCCTTGCGCACAGCGACAAGCACGCACCAAGCATCACACGCGAAGGTAAGGCGACCAGATGTTGCAAGTGAGGTGACTTACGGCTTACTTCGACAAAGCAACGTCGCGACTCGCCGCCACTCAAGTTTCGTTACTTCTACAGCTCCGCTTTTCATTTGTCCGCGTGGATCGTACAGAAAACTCTACCTAGCTATGGCAGAGAAAGGGATGGGAAGAGAGAGAAAGAAAGCATCGCATAGCCTTGTATAGGCTATGCGATAAGGGGTGGCAAAGGGAAGTGAGTTTGAGGAGGAGTGATGTGAGGGTGAGAAGGAGGGAAAGGAGGAGGAGCCGAGTAATGCATAGCGTAGCTTTGTATAGTATAGTATAGCAATGGGATGGGAAAGGGAAATGATGAGGGGGAGGAGAAAGATTAAAGCATAACATAGCCTTGTATAGTATGATATAGCAAGGGGGAGGGAAAGGGAAGTTAGGCTGAGGAGTATGACGAGGAGGGGAGAGGGTGAAGCATAGGATAGCCTTGTATAGTATATAGTACCGTAATGGGTGGGAAAGGGAAGCGAGTTTGACGAGGAGTGACGTGAGGGTGACGAGGACGGAGAGGAGGAGAGGACAGGGTGAAGCATGGCATAGCCTTGTATAGTATATAGTACCGTAATGGGTGGGAAAGGGAAGCGAGTTTGACGAGGAGTGACGTGAGGGTGACGAGGATGTAGAGGAGGAGAGGACAGGGTGAAGCATGGCATAGCCTTGTATAGTATATAGTACAGCAATGGGTGGGAAAGGGAAGTGAGGGTGACGAGGAGTGATGTGAGTGTAATGAGGAGGGAAAGGAGGTGGGGAGAGTGTGAAGCATAGCATAGCCTTGTATAGCTTATAATATAGCTTATAATGGCTTTCACCTTCGAGTCGCCTTATATGAATGCAGGACGATGGGAACGCCATCAGCTCTGCTGTTTCCTCGGTCTTCGAACCACTAGTACGTAGCTGCCCCATTTTGTGCTGCTTTTTTTTTTTTGACACTGCTCCTTTCCGTTTGACGTGAATAAACAGCCGTCGTTTCTGCGCTCCCGGTGCGGTGCGCTCAGCGACTTATAATAAGATTATGAATACATATTTCATATTAGGTGCGATTCCTATCATTTTCTAAAAAAATGGGCTACCATAAGTTTTGACACCTCACAGCGTTTTCAGAAAAACAACTGCCCTCAAGCTAAGGGTAATTAACAAGCTTTTGTTTACTACTCTTTACAAAGGGAATTTGAGAGCGGTAATGTATTTTCTCCTCAACCTAGAATTCTTCTTCTTCGAAGATGACTGTAATAGCGTATTTTACAAGAAGGGAACATTGCCTAAATCAGTTTAAAAGAGTAAACATGTGGGTTCTATAATTAAGAAAAATTCAGCGCAAAATGACACAAGGACGAGAAAGGAGGACACAACACGTGCGCTAACCTTCAACAAAATGGTTTATTTCAACCGAAGCACGAATATATACAGTGGTGATGCTCAAACGCTACAGCCAAATGTCATGCGCAGAGAAGTACTTTTTTGTCATTCTGATTTTAACAGGAGACGTGCAGAGAAGTGATATTTTCTTATCGTAACATTTTATACAAGATATGCTCACCAACCACAAAACTAATGCATGTTAAAAAAATACAATTCTTTTTCTGACAGGGACAGGGACGGCGTGCTTACAAAATGGCTACCCAACTTTGCGATTTCGGCGGCTTCTATTATTAGTTCATCACGGTTAGTCAATAACACCTTGGTGTTCTCAAAAACCGGGGCGCACCCACAAGCTCTGCAATGCATCGCGACCCAGCCATCGTTACCCTTCTTTACAAGGTTGAAGTGCTCTCGTAACCTGTCATTCAGACAGCGCCCCGTGTGTCCGACGTACTGCTTTCCGCAAGGGAGGGGAATATGATACACCACTGCCTAGTCCACGAACTGAGTCCTATGTCTTATCTTGCAAGCAGAGGCGTTTTGCGGTGCTGGACTACTCAGTCTGCAAATAGAATTAAGCTTGCACGGGGCGGAAAAAACTAACTGCACATTAGCACGTGACGCCACACGTTTTATGTTATGCGAGGTTTTGTGCATGTACGGAACAACAGCTATCTTGTTTCGTCCCTGACGAAACAAGATAGCTGTTAGAAACAAAGTTAGCGCACGTGTTGTGTCCTCCCTTCTCGTCCTTGTGTTATCTTGCGCTGAATTTTTCCTAATGTCTTACCAACAAGCCGAATTTCTCCCTTTCTGGGTTCCATAAGGTGAATTCTATAAATGGAACACGCCTGGAAAAAAAAAAGACGTGGTCCAACAGAGGGAGAGGGCAGATTGCGAGTAAATGAACGTCAAATGGTGTGATAAGTGCACGCTTTTAATTTGTGCAGATACCGGCGGAAGCCCCAAACCTTTTGTTCATCTCGGCGCCCTTCTCAGTGCCGGGATCGAACCCGCGACATTGTGCTGCGCGGCTTAATACCATAGCCAGTGAGTTGGTTCAAATATTTACGCGAAGGATACAGCATTAAAAAACGAAAATTCATGTTCAGTAGAGGGGTTTCATTTGACGTTCTAATTGAAATAATAATAATAATAATAATAATAATAATAATAATAATAATAATAATAATAATAATAATAATAATAATAATAATAATAATAATAATAATAATAATAACAAACCACGAGAAAGCAGGACAAGGCACTTTCGCGCAGCACTTGCCATTGTCCATTTCGAAAGTCGCGGGTTCGAACTCAGCCGCGGTGGTCTCACTTACATGGATGCGAAATGCTAGAGGCCCGTGTTGTTAGATTTAAGTCCACGTTAGACAACTGCAGACGAACTGCGTCGCGCGGCCGACCTTGGCGGGGGAACACTACGTGCAAACATTTGCCACGTATGTTCCTTCGTTGTATCGTTCCAAACCATATCAGCAAAAAACAATATTTGACTTGAAGACACTGGGTGGGGTAAACTTTAAGAAAAATCGAAATTAGCTTTCTTGCCTTTTTGAAATGATATGACCTTCCTGAACAATATGCAGCCCCCTAAAGATTTTTGCGCATTTTGACTGAGCCAGAAGGACCGCGTTTTCGAGACCGACTGCCAAGGAGCCAAGTCCCCTTTACTCAGACCGTGCACAAGCTGAGCTTTCTGCCCCGAGTGTTCTTTTTTTTTTTTGAAAATCGAAACTGGTAGTTTCCCTGAGCATAGCAGGTTTTTGAAAAACTAGTCCGGCTACTTAAAGGCACATTGTGCAGTTTTTTTTAACACGCGTGGCGTTTACCGAGGACACTTGCCTTTTGTGTGTGAGGAGCTCATGGAGACGCGTCTCTGTGCATTCATCTTGAGTTTAGTGTCGTCTTTGTTGATTTTGTTGCGGCGGCAAAAGATATTCTCGTGTTCACAGATCAAAGAAACTGTTTAGAAAGCGAAGTATAATTGGAAATCGATGCGCGTCGGCTATTAACAAAAACGAGACCGGAACCATTCCTGCGAGCACTTCAGCGAGTCAGCTTTGTCCTCATTCCACGTCGCCGCAAGGACAAAATGTTATCTGTAGTGGCCGCCTACGCTTTGATTGATGTGGAGCTTCTACAGACCATGATTACGATAAACTATGTCAGCAGGGAATGCGGTGAAAGCGTGGAACTCGTTGAGAACACAATCGATCGTGTTCCTTGGAGTGGGAACTCTCGGAACCTTCACTTTTGAAACCGTCCTAACTTTCAGAAAGGCCTTCATCGCCCGAGTAAACATTGTCAAGGCCGTTTGTCATATCACTAAGGTGCAACGCTGTGATATAGTTGGGTGAGATCGAGCGCCATCGACAGTATACCTGGTCAATAGAGGTACAGAATATACTACAAAACAAACCAGGGAACCAAGAAAACAAGAAAAGAAGCAAAAGCCTGATCCGTGTGATGACTGTATGGCAGGCAGCTATTAATTAATATGTTACGTACATCTTCTATTTGAACAAACCATCTCTAACTCCCAATATCTCGAAATCAAAGTTTTTTGTTACATTTGTCCCGTTATAAGGACAACTTGAAAAACAGAAATTAATATAAATATTAAAATATTAGATTAAAATTCGGTGTCATTAATTTCCGTGGTCTATCCGTGGCAGTCTTAGAATGAAGGGAATGAGTTGCTAGACTGGTCATTCTTTTATATATGAAAGCGGGAAACACACACAGGGAAAAGGAAGGGCCGTTTGACGTCATCCGAAACCCTCGTGTGAAGTGCAAAGCAGCTGCAACCTAATCTTTACCGGGAACGCGTAGAAAGCGGTTCCCATTGTTCACAAGTGCATTATCATCCATCATGCGGATTTGATGCTTGTTTTGTAGTGAAATACTGTGCTTTAACGTGAAATAATATGCTACGTTGTATGCCTGATTGCAAAGAAATATCTCGTTTGCCTTCAATTGTTAAAGGGCCCCTAAACCACCGAGACGTCAAAATTTAGATGTGACGTTGCAGTAGTGCACGAGTCTACGGCGAACGCGAGCGTCGGCTCGTCTGTGCACCTCTCCGGATGCCCTCCCACACCATCCGAGGTGAAAACGCACGGAACGCGCGCATCTGCTAGCAGAGGCGCATGCGAGCGTCTGTTGGTGGTTTAGGGGCCTTCTAACATAGCGGTTTGTGTTTAGGCCACGACATTTTCCTACCAACGAGAGGTATACACAGCTTCACTAACGCTATTGCACATATACACTTAGATAAGTTGGCCACAGCACTGTCGAGCATGTGGCTAACACGTGTCCTGCCTTCTCAAGTTCGCAAGTATGCCTCTTCAAGTTAGCTCATAACTTGGCCTTATACTGGTCAGCAAAGGTGCCCTTGAATAGGTAGATAATGGAAACCGCGGGCAGATGAACTTTCCGATGGAGCCAAATGTAAATGGGCACACCTTGTTTAAGTCATCCCGAAAAGCCTCCGTTCAGGGTCTGGTTATATTTCAGAGTTCGGCTGCCTATCGAAAATAGCTGTACCTGTAACCTGCACAATAAAATGTACTTCGAAAACAGATGAAGTTTTCATTTTATCCTTTAAGCGAACGACTACAAGATAAAGAAAATGCTTGGAATGGTGCCGATTAAGTATCTGCTACGAATTCGTCCCTAAACAAAAATTACACAATCTCCCGCTAAAGGGGACCATGAGGCGATGCGAAGCCGGAGCACTTGCACGATCGCGTTCCGTTGGCGTTCGTTGGGCATACTACCGACCTCGCGTCGTGGAACGCGAAGAGGGACGCTACGCGCGTCGCATCTTCCATCTAACCTGGCCGTTAATTCTCACAGGGCGAGCGGGGAACGCGGTCGACAGGCGGGCGAGAGGGGGGCAGCGTAGGAGAGGAGAGAGAAGGGGAGGGGACGCGCATGCGCTCGAGCTCATCGCGGCGTTGCGCAGGATGGCGCTGAGCCGTGCTCCCAATTAGGGTTGCAGAAGTTGCGCCTTTTCCTTTCCTCAACCTGTCCTCCTCCTCCTGCACAGGAGAGAATTTCGGCATGTCTAGCCCGCGTTTCAGAGGAAGAGTGGAAAGGGGGAGGGGAGAGGGGTATGGGAGAGGGGTAGGGAGAGGGAAAGAGGAGAGGGGAAGGGGAGAGGGAAAGTGGAGAGGGGAAGGAGAGATGGAAAGTGGAGAGGGTGAGTGGAGAGGAGGTGTGTGGAGAGGGTATGCGCATGCGCAGTAAGGGTGGTCACGCCGCACACCGGATTGAGCTCGGTCTTAAGATACTTCGCATCTAAAACCCGAATTTACCAAAAGAAGCATTGATACCTATGGCAATGAATTAATGAATGAAAAAAATCTTGGGTAATTGGGTAAAAATTGGGTAATAAGAGGTGCAGCAGCACTGTGTAAGTTTTATAAAACGTAAAAAACTTGGTGAACACCAAGATAATTACAACTGCAGTCACCGCAAAAATATCGATGGCTCATTTTCAATTTTGCATGCTACATTTTTGATGGATAGGAACAGAATGATCTTGCTTTGATCGTAAGGGTCAATATAACAGAGTTCTATAAATGTTCCTCTCGGCACCTTTCCTAGAACTGAATGATCCGCAATATAATTGATTCGGTATTAACCATTTCGATCAACTTTTGAACAGGAGTCACTCGTTCACTTATAATGCATGCGCGTTCTGCTATCGAGTCAGTTATAATGAGACAAGTACACTCGCTTCTCGCAGTTCGGGTCACATCAAGTGTAAAACACGCTAGATATTTTCAAATCTGTGCATCTTTTTCTGTTTGCTTTTGTAGTGGGATACCACGAGTTTAGGATACATAACTGCCCCCGAAACGAAGACCAAAAAAAAAAAGACCGTCAGACCGCGGTCACTCAGTTTGGTGTCATAAGTATCTTGAAGAATATTGAAGAATGTATTTTAATTTTATGAAATCCTGCAGGTGCGCGTGGAGATGGGTCATCAAGCCACCTGCGGTGCTGACCCTGGCGTCATCGCAAGCCCTCCTAGCATCCCATCGAGGTAGGTGTCCTTTTTTTTTTCATTTCCAGCCCTTTGCACAAATGCAGAGAACCTTACGCTATTTACAATTAATGAAGATTAGTAGCTGAACGGTATTTCACTGCCGCTAACGCGAACATGGCGGTGAAAATTACTGCGGTAGGAAACTCAGCGTTATAAAAGTCTGTTTTTATAAACGAACGAAACAAGAGGAATTTTAAGGGTTCGTTCTCCTTTGTTAGACACAACATTAATGAGAACGAACAGACAAGTCAAGCCAAGGAAATGACAGGGGATGTTATTTGTAGTACTCGTGATATAAGTGTGAAAAAATTAAAGTGGATGAAAAAACAACTTGCCGTCGGCAGGGACCGAACCTGCAACCGTCAAATAACGCGTCCGATGCTCTACCAATTGAGCTACGGCGGCGGTCATCATCCCGCCCACTTTATCGGGTATGCATGTGAATTTAAACCTGGGAGTGTTACTCTGCGCCACTCGTAGCAAACACGGCTAGTGTGGAACACTCTTTTTCCTGCCTGCTGGTGTCACGTAGCAGGTGATCGTTTTTACGAGATGGCAACTAATCAATAATTCCTTGCATACTACCTGAGAGTGTGAAGTCTGCCAGGACGAGACCCGTGCTATGAATGATAGACTTGCTATGAATGGGAGCCTTGCTATGAGCCTCATTTCGCAGCCGAGGAGTAGCTGTTAACATGACGAAATTACGAATGATGCTGAAGGCGAATATAAATCTCCAAACGTGGTAGCGGTAAAACAAAACCTTTATTGACCATAGAGTCACTTAAAATAGGAGGGATATATATTTCCGCGGTCTCTCAGTTTGTTGCCATACGTAGCTTGAACGCAGCTCTACTGGGAGAGACCTAGCGTTTCTGCCAATAGATACATCCGGTGCGACGAAGGAGGTCAGGCTGTGAGCCACCTCCCCGGGTCTTCTTATGGCCCGTAGTTGTCTGATGGATGGACGCAAAACTTTATTGAAAGTCCTGAGGTGCGCGACGCAGAACACAGCGGAAAGTTTTTCTTTTTTTTTCTTTTTGACATGTCACAGGTGAGGGAGTGACGAGGACATTAGGTGGGGGTTTTCATACTTAAGTTTTATACTGTAAAAACATTCTGGTGAACTTATGGGGCACGGTATCGGAAAGAGTGGGAAGGTTACAGGCAAAGCCTTTACAGAAAGGTATTAAGCATGACAACTTTAATAATCGTTTATTAGAAGTGTTTCTCCAATGACATTGAATTTCTGTCATAAAATGATACTAATTGGGAAAAATTCTGAATGTTCTTGGTGAAACCGTGACCCCGTTCAAAGTCGCACTCATGAAAAAAGATAAGGCTAGTTGCATGTTTAACAAAACGCAATCATCTGAATCATTTGCTAACGCCAGAAATACGCTTAATGAAGATAACGCTCTCTCACGCGCAATAGATACATCCGGTCTTACACTAATCGTCTTTTTGATGCCTAACCATAGACATGCAGGTCGCTCGTACCTTCTTCCGAAGATTCATAAGGTTTCCATTGATGAATTACTGACTGCTCCACTGCCAGGCAGACCTATATTATTCAATGACAACACACCTACTGAGAGCTATTAAAATGTCTAAATCATTGTTTAACATACATGCTGTCCACTCTTCCATATTTTATTCAGGATACACCAAATGTTATAGATTATATACTTCATTAACAAAACGAAAACACTCTCGGATCAAGTATTTCTTGTAACCTTAGGTGTCTGTCCCTTCTATACGAATATACCTCTCGCTGAAGAGATTGAAGCGATCCCGATGTCACTCACGGAAAGCAAGCAAGAACATAATCACAAAGTTTACATCTTCGTACTGCAATTAAATCTTGCACTTAATTATTTTCGGATTTGATTCGACCTTCTACCTACAAATTTTTGCCACTAGTATGGGGACCCTTATTGCACCAACGTACACCAACATTTTTGTGGGACAATTAGAATCAGAGCTTTCAAAATCATCACTGCTAAGGGGTTGCGCTTATCTCCTTTACAACATATTTATTATATGGCAACGTGGCATACGTGCACCAAGAAATTCATTTACCATTTTAACAAGTTTCACCCAAGTATTAAACTTACCACGCACCATCCTTCCAGTGAAATTAATTCCTCGACACGACAATGTCTATTTAAAAGGAAAAATTAAAGACGACGCTGTACATAAAGCCAAAGATACCCAGATCACACTAATCACCACGCGTCACACGGCAAGCAAGGAATATTTGTCGGAGAGGCGAGACATGTAAGAAGGGTCCCTAACGACGACGGTGTCTATGTCCGCCACTTCAGCAATCTAAATGCAATATTAACTGAAAGAAATTACCCTCATGACGAGTTATACAAGGTCTCCAACGAAGCATGTAAATTAGCTGGGAAATCAGCACTAGCTAGACGATATCCAAAAGCACGGTCCAAAATGCCGCTGGCCTATATACCGGAATACTCAAATGCGCTCCCAAGCATAAATAATATCCTTCGGCATTTATTATCCAGTATGATCAAGCAACAATCGCTTTAGAAGTGCGTTTCCGGGTGTACCAAGGGTCACCTATCGATGAAAAAGAAACTTCAAAGACATCTAAGTGCACGCAAAATGAAACCCTTTTTTCACCGCGTATATAACTGATTGTTCTCGCCCCAGATGTAGGACCTGCAAACACCTTACAAATGACGTAGTTATGAGCACCGGAAGGGATTACGTCGATCATATAAAATATAGTTACACCTGCACTAGTTCAAGCATTACTTTGCATGCTCGAATGTTCACTTTGTCACAAGCAGCATATTGGCGAAAACAGGACAACCAGTTAATGTTAGGTTAAAAGGTCATCGCGCGAACGTGGCGATGAAATCTCCCATAGCAGTGGCACAGCAATTTAATTTGGCAGGTCACAACTTCGATGAGCTAGAACTTTACACACGCCAGACAAACTTCCAATCCTCGAGAGACAGAAAATCTAGACAGTCGTATCTTATTCGCCAGTGTCACACACTGCAGCCAATAAATACCAACGTTTCAAAAGGAGCGGTTGAATCTATACGATATGATAAGTACCCAACGACAAATAGTGAGACTTAGGCACTTATTCTGTGCATTCTTAACCACTCCGACCATGAAATCCCCATGCCTAGCTCCTGTTCACATGGGATTCGAAATATAAAGGCGCGTTTTGCGTTTTCCTTGAAGCCCAACTGATTCGCAATTCAGTGGAATGCCCCTCTCTTCCCTTTGAACACGAAAAAAGAATTTGCACAGCTTGCACTAAGTGGTCCAAGGCTGGGTCACAGCAGAGCTGCTGGGCACCTAGCTGCTCCTGGCTTGCCTAGGCTTTTACCCTCTCACCTGTCTCTTTCGCACCCCTTGCTGTACTATACTATACATGGCGGGAAACAGATCCTGAAGTGACTTTTCGACTCCTGGCTAGAATGAGCCATACCAATGCCCCTTTGCTACACCGAATTCGCCTGGGCGTTGCACTCGCCGTGAGGACAGCCCGCACTGGGAACTCTTGGGTCATTCAATGCCAAATTATCCAAACTTTTTCCGGCCATCATAAATACGGCTGAAAAAATTTGCACGTTTTCGCTGAAGCTCAAAACTCATTCTGCTCGCTTGTCTTCGTTGTCAAAGCTTTTGCCGCTTATTTGTGGCAGTTTATAGGTTTGCTTTGATTGATCTGGAGGGCATCGAACAACAATTTTTTTTTTGCAATTGTCCATTATGTAATGCTGTCAATGAAGTGGTTTTTATGGCAAGCTGACGAAGCGACGTGACTGAAAAAAAAAACATGAATTCTTCAAATATATCAATATTTCTAGCATTTGTTACACAAGAAAAAGGAATAAAATTGCTAATTTTGATATTTCATTTTTTGAGAAACATCCCAATTCAAAGAGAGTAAACGAAACAAGCAGTAGTAGCCTGTTTAACATACTACAAGGGAACGATATTTTAGGCGATCAAGCTTTAGCAGTTTGTCCGAAAAAAAAAAATTTCAAGTTGACTTCTTTTTTTGAAAAAAAAAAGTCAACTGAAATTTCAACTGAAAGTCAACTTTCTTTGCCTTCAACGTCAAAAAAATCACCTGGGTGTTCGGAATGAAAATATGGCTGATATTTCATTAGATAGCTCTGCGTCTTAGTTAAATATCTGTGAAGTTACAAAAGGGTGGTATTTGTGTGACGTGATAAATATTTTTTTGAAGTATAGTATCCGCAGCAGCCTTCGTCCGACGCAACGCAAGCTGCACTCAGCAACCGCAACCGCGCGTCAGAAGCCCACGCTTACTGACCAGCGATGCAGACGAGAAAAAAACACCACTACAGTAAACAAAAAATAAGCCTTTATGACAGAGCTAAATATATGTCTGATATGTCATTAGACAGTTCTACCTCTGAACTAAACATGTGTGAAGTCTCTAAAGGTAAACTTTAAACGTAAGAAATTGTTTTTCAAAATCTTTGCGTGCTATATACGCAGGCAGCATAAATACATAATGCCTAGCTACGCATCAAAGGCGCGTGCGCTAAGACGGCAACGGAACATGAGTTAATGAAGCGACCCCCTGAGAAATTATTCAGCCAGGCGTTACCTGTTTTCATTCCGAGAAAAACAATATAAGTCATATTGAGAAACGGTAGCTTGACTCCTTCTTCTTATTTTTCATTGCCTGGAAAAGTGGGCACCTACCGCGTTTGAGAGCACTCATGCCAAAAACTACATGACTCGAAGAGCTTGAGCAAGACGAGTGCAAACTTTGGAGGAGAGCAGGTGTGTTCTCTCTAACAGCAGTAAGGTTCACCGCACTCGACGAAGACGTGAAGCCAACTTTCAGTACTGAAAGTGACACCGGCTCAAAGTAGTGCAGAGAACGTGTTACATTACTGCGCACAGCTTTGGCAAACCTGGACGACAGTTCTTCTTCTCGCTTCAGTACGGCGTCCTCGGGCACCCACATTGGTTTAATCTGTGAAAGGCTTTCACATGCCCAAGTGTACAGCTCAAATAGTGTCGAAATCTGTCTTTTGAAAGGCACTTGCAGGCTTTCCTTGGCAGCCAACCGCTTCAGAGTCTCACTGACCCCGTCACAGGCACTTTTCCCATGTGAAGTAGCGAAGAAATGTCATGTTGCATCCAAATGAAAGTCTTCTTTGTGATGTTAGAGGTTTGCAGATTTTTTTCTGTTTTTATGTTGCCAAGCTGCACCATCTTAGAAGTAGTGTACACGTTTAAGCAGAGGTATTTCTGATTTAAGTTCGTCCAAAATCATCTGCTGAAATGTCGCTACAGCGGCATTTGTACGGTCGAGGCAGTCAGATATCATTAAATGTGATTGCACACAGAGTGCATCAGAAGGGTCATTCAAGTTAGAGTAGACTACCATCGGATGTACTGTTGCCTGCGAGTTGTCCCAAAGGACTGACCGTGGTGCGTTCTGGACGAGAAAGCTATAGTTTTCAGAGAAGTTCATTATTATTCCCATAGGCGTTCGCAGCGCTCCTCATTAAGGGGGGTGGGGCAAAGGTACATCGGAGCGTCCCCCTCCTTGCTTAGCCAATGTACGGGGCAGACATTGCGCGCCCTCATGCCCCGCCCCCGCCCCGTGCGCACGCCTATGATTATTACTATAGCTTCCGCAGGCACAAGAGGTGTCTTAAAATTGCGAAGGTGTTGAGATTGGACCTTGCTGACAAAGTGATGAGATTTCACATCGTTTACATCTCAAGAGGACGGTCCACGAAGTCTTAAGTGGTGAAAAGCATCGTTTCTAACCGGCAGCGAACACCACTTGCCCATTGACTCACCGAAATAGTCGTAGCCAAATCCGGGTCCACTGTAGGAGAACTTAGTATCAACGATTTCAGCACTGATTCTCCAGGGCATCTGTTGCAATTACCGGTCATGCAGCTCTCCTTGTGAATGTCGCACTCAGTCATATCGGTAAGACATTCAATCGATTGTGGGATGCCCAGCGATTGATTGCAGCATCAATTTTAAATCTTGCTCGTAAGTGCAGACGCAAGCGAGTGTGTTCCCGGACCGCCAGCAAGTCAGAAATACGCGGGTCTAAGGAAGGCGAATTTCGAGAGGCCGCACTTGAGGCTTGCGTTAGTTTCCATTCTTCGTGCGCTTCCTTGAGATTGACAAGTAACGATCTCTTTTGCTAGCCTCGGATAACGTCTTTCTTTCCGGGAACGTTGGCGTTCCCGGAACGTTGCATCACTCGAGAGGCAGACCAAACCCGAATACTATAACCCGGTACTTCCCGGTCACGAACGGCGCGCGAGTTCTCAGTGTGACATAGCTTTCTTGACAGGACAGTGTCAAGAGCCGGGTTTTCAAGAAAGGAAACTCTACAACCCGAATATTTCTGACCATGGCTATAAGCTCATCTTCGTAGAACCTTGTTATGCTTTGTTTGGTCTTCTCTTCCAGCGGTCTGTTCATCTTCGCTGACGGAGAGCACAAGGTTCCTCCTTGTCCCTGGTTTTCCCAGCAATACGGACTTGGTGTACTCGGCAACCTTTTTTCTCGACCATGAAGGAGGGGCCAGTGTGAGAAGAGAATATTTGTTCGATCGTATGTTTGTCATGTGAAATGTTCTGTGGCATTTTCAAGAATCTCTAAATATTCTTGCGCAAGTGTGACTGAAGTTGTCGTTTTATCAGGTATGCCACAGATTTGAGCATTCGTGCTATCGTTACTGCTCCTGGTAGCTTCGGCGAGAGCTTCATCGTTGTTGCGTGTGCGTTTCCTGCTTGAGACCTTTCCACTCACTCCTGGAGGCGCAGCATAGTGTGTGACGGGTGAAACGCTTCCTTCAGCACTACCTGCCACGTTGTCATTGCCTGTCTCTGGTTGCGCCCGCATTTGATAACATCGAATCTTGCAACTTGGACATAGTCTTTATCCAGGCACCAGCCCTAATACGGGTATTGCTGCGGTGATGTGAAGGGTTATCACAGACGTTCCGCGACGATTTGGGCCACGGTCGAAAAATGGGTCTGAACACATATTCGATGCGCACAATGTCACGAACTTCTTAACGAAGATGTGGTAATGGTGGGCGCGAACAGTTTCTAATTTGTCCTTGTCAGTTCTAGAACGCAACACCAGAAGACGTCGGGCGCGCGGTCAGGGCTTCTTTTCTCAATATGAATGTGTCCTTTGCTTGGTTAGTCTTGTGGCAGTCCTTTGGTCCCAGGGAGCGGGGCACTGGGTTTTCTGAAAGAAGGATTAAGTGCAGCGATTATACTACGAAAGTTTTTATCGGTGTAATGCGGGAATCGTGCCAGCGCTCTTTCTCACTTATCTACTACACATGAAAAATTATTTCTTGTTTTGAACTGTATATAACGTACCTCGCGCACTGCCAGAATTCCCTGACGAAGGTAACATGCTGTGAGTGTTCATCACTGACGGTTCTATGGCTCATCTGTAACATTCTCGCCACAGTGCTCGTTCCGTGTGTCTGTTTGCAATGGAACGCAGACGACAGGGATGTTATAGGTGTTTTTAAGAGCACAGGACTGGACCGTAGACTCCAGCGAAACCGCTATGCTACGTGGTTATTGTATATACGTATAACTTCTTCCTTGCCCCATCGGCAACTGCGGGTACACGTTTCTATAGTTACCCAATCTTTCAGCGAAGGAGGCTGACCTTGAACACCTTGACATAAACGCTCGCAATTTTTGAGGCAAGTAGGCAGATTTTTAAAGAGGAAAAAATGGATATGTCTACAAATTTTTCTTGCTCCGAAACTAAGCCGTTTAAGCATTTCTTTATAATTATTTGATCATCTGTCTTGTTGGTAGAAGCACACCGTCAGAATTACTCTAAATTTGTTGAGAGTCGTGGTGTTTTCTTCAAGGAGAGCGTTGATGATAAAATCTAATTTTGTGTTTATCGTCACACTGAGAAAATAGATTTACCATGTGCCACAGGGTTAGCAGCCATCACTTGCAACTGTACAGGCGACTTTAGATCACTCCCCTATTGCCAAGCACTGGCGTTGCAACACCCCCCCCCCCCCTGTAATCTTTCAATTTTCGACGGTATATGTACAGGCAGACATACAAACACAAGCACAACCATACGTAAAGTATGGCTTAACGCCCCACAACCGAAAATCTTTTCTGGCTACGCTGCTGTTGCCATGGTACGACACATTTGTGCAACCTATTCTCGTTAAATCGGTACTTCGCGCAAAAATTGTCGTTTGTGATAGAAGTTTCGCGTGAATGATAAACATCAGCTTTGTGAAACTGTTATTTGGGGTTCCTACAGTGGAAATGCGGTGAATAATATTTCTGACCATAGAGTAACGGTAGAAGTAACGTAGGTTACTTTTTTTGGGGTAACTGTAACGGTAACGTCTTACCGTTTTTAAGATGTAACGTGGGGTTGTAACGCGTTCCTTTTTTGTTAGCGTAACGAGTAATGTATTTAGTTACTTTTTTTCGGTAACGCCTACAACACTGGCCATTACTCACCGAATTTGACGAGCCAGCCTACCTTAATATCAACTTCCTCTCTTTACTTTCTGAGCACTCCTCCTCGCACCCCCACACCCGCCTTTTTTTTTCGCACTGCCTCTCCTCCCCTTTAGTGATTCAAGGCGAGTGAGCCAAGCGTACAAATACACACACCTGAGGAAATCAGTCGCTGCCTTGAAGATGAAGACAAAACGACTTCTGGAAACGGTGGCCCTAGGGACACATCCTGTGTAGGGATTGTTCATCTCTTCAAGCATCCATCTTCCCATGAACCTCTGCGTTAGTTGAATAAACATCACCTAGCCATACAAAACAACCGACAAGCTAACTTCGCACTGATCGAAAGTGAACTGTCTTTCCTCTATGAAAAAAAAATTGTTCGAAATTTCGAGGCTAGTTGTGTTCAGTCCAACTCGGATTGCCTTGCATGGAACGTTGATAAATGAGTGATGCATTCGCGATTTTATAATCATTTCACATCCCCAAGAGTCATCGTACCTAGTAATCTCAGACGCCTATCAAAGTGGATTTCGTTTAGTGCAATCATCTCATTCTCCTTAGAGTTGTGCTACCTACAAATATGCTTCAGCTACAGCACCTCTAAAGACTGCTGAAGACAAATATTTTCTAGCACACAACTTTAAACACTAATCTAAAGAAAGCTTTCGCAAATAACTAACCCAACCGCTAACAACTAGAACAATCATCTGGAAACGAATTGTTACCGAAAACATTACACCATTTCCCGCTAAAGGGGACCATGAGGCGATGCGAAGCCGGAGCACTTGCACGATCGCGTTCCGCTGGCGTTCTTTGGGCATGCTACCGATCTCGCGTCGTGGAACGCGAAGAGGAACGCTACGCGCGTCTTGTCTTCCCTCTATCCTGGCCGTTAATTCTCGCAGGGCGAGCGGGGAACGCAGTCGGCAGGCGTGCGAGAGGGGCCAGCGTAGGAGAGGAGAGAGAGGGGGAGGGGACGCGCATGCGCTGGTGCTCATCACGGCGTTGCGCAGGAGAGAATTTCGGCATGTCTAGCCCGCGTTTCAGAGGAAGAGTGGAAAGGGGGAGGAGAGAGGGAGAGTGGAGAGGGTGAAAGGGGAGAGGGGGAGGGGATGTGGAGAGGAGACTTGGAGAGGAGGAGGGGAGAGGGAGAGTGGAGAGGGGGGTGGAGAGGGTGATTGGAGAGGGTATGCGCATAGTAAGGGTGGTCACGCCGCACACCACCACCACCGGATTGAACTCCGCCAAAGATACTTCGCATCTAGCATGTGTGCGTCCATTTTAAGTTCGTACCATTTTAGGGGCCCGGCTTCTCGTCCATCCGTAGATCTCATGTGGCGGGATCACGCTCACAAACAAGTGGTCGTACAGGCCTAAAGCAAGGCTAGCAATGCTCGAGACCCGGTTAAAATAAACGAACAAGTTCGAAAATAATATATATAGCAAAAATACCCGAGGAGTAATCGCAATAATGAACTTAATATCGTTGAAAACGATTCCGAAACGTGTGGCTGATACCCGCGCCACGCAAGAGAGGGCGTCACCGCCTCGCCAAGCGTAGCCAAGCGCGCGTTTGCTCCACCCGCCATAGCTTGTCCAGCGCCTTCGTCGCTACATAAGAAGGGGGCAGTAACCTGACGGACCTCGCTGCAGACACGTATCTCAATTACCATAGGTCGATAAAGAACAGCAAAAAGCAGCGCGCGTTTGCGGATCTCCCGAACAAGATTCTATACTCATGCCGGGCAAACCCTGCAGGCTTACCTCAAACATTGGCGTCATGGGCGGTTTGGTGAACGAAGCAGTATGGACTCTACGAACGGGAATCGCTGGGTGCGCGTGCTAAGCACTTCCTCGGGCTTCACAGTAGTGGGCCTGCACTTAGCGCAGCATTTAGAACTACAGCAACATCTACACACGAACGATATTAGAGTTGGATTTATTTCTCTAATCTACTTCCATAGACCTACAGGGCTTCAAAATTTTAGGGGCGAAGCTCCTTATAGCGGCACCCGTTCGTCCCTCGTAGCGTAGTATGTAACCAGTCTTACGCTTTGACCTGCAAGGTGGTGCCGGTGGGAGATTTTTCCTGTGCGTTGTTGAACAATAAAAAATTCGCAGCGTTAGCTAAAAGCCGACTTCTTCTGTCTCTCATTCCCATTAGCAGCCATTCTTTACCTCCAAGGTAGTGCCTGGTGAGATTTCTCCTGTGCGTGATTAAACAATAAAAATTTTGTTCAAAACGCCGTTGATTGATGAAATAAACCAACAAAAGACGCCAGATGTTTTGTAAAAGCAAAACGAAAGAACGCCAGGTGTTTCTAAAGCAAAACGAAAAGACGCCAGCTGCTTAACGAAAGACGCCAGATGTTTTCTAAGCAATGGTTTTCTAAACAATGAAAATTCACAGCGTACATGTAAAATTAAAGTGCGCTGCAAGTCGTCATAACTGATCGAACCTTTAGTATAAACGCGCCCGATCTCACGTCGGTGATGATGTACTGGGCAGAATTCACGGAAGATTCACGGTTTACCGATGAACCTCCGCAGCTTCGCCCACTCATCATCATTCACTCCGTGGATATGCTGTGATTTTTTTTAACGATCTTCTTTAATCCTGCCATGTAAATTTCGCACCTATGCGGCGTGACATGGAAGACTGCACTTGTTTGCGACCGTCAATTGAGCCAAATGTCACATGGCACACCTAGCTTAAGTCATCCTGAAAATCCTCCGTGTTCGATCTGGTGATATCTCGGAGTTCGGCTGCCTTTGCGCTATAGCTGTGCTGGTAACATGCACAATAAAATGTAATAAAAAAACGAAGTAGGCTTCCATTTTATCCTTTAGACAAACGACGTGATAACAAAAATGCTTGAGGAGCTCGCTCGCCAGGTTCTTAAGCTGGCGCGAAGTCCCATCCCGTAACCTGCATCCATCCATTCAAAGCGTCGTGGTAGTCGTGGTACGCGAAGAGGAACGCTACGCGCGTCGTGTCTTCCGTCTAGCCTGGCCTTTAATTCTCACATTGCGAGCGGGGAACGCGGTCGACAGCCAGGGGAGCGTCGGACAGGTATTTTTGGGGCATGTTTGTCGCGCGCGTCTCGAGAGCAGCTTTCAAATTGAAAGAACATTAGGAGCGTTGCGTCTGCAAGTGTCGACAATGAAGAATCGGACGCTCTTAGATATTTCCTGTATATACACTTCATCAACGTGTATATAAATGTAAATTGTGTATATAGTTCATCAAAATTGTAAATTAATGAAACATTGTGTATATATATATATATAACAACGTGTGTTACGTCTTCATATGATGGTAGAGCACTTATAATAAGGCAGATTCGCGGCTTTTCCTGATCTTCTCCAAGCCAGCTCCTCAATCATCATTCACTTCGTGGATATAGCGTGATTTTTTTAATGCCTCATCAAACGCGAAGTTTGACCGTTGGCGTCAGGGACGAGAGATGCAAAAAATCATCATCACTAAATGACAGCACCATATGGCGTCAAAGATCGCCAAAATTTGTGACGTTATTATGCACTCTATGAAAAAGTCAATTATTTGGGGAGTATTTCTGCTACACAACAGTAACCGTCATCCACCGCGCGTACTTTCCTCGCGTTGTCACCGCGGTCCTGGTACTTCCCGGTCACGAACGGCGCGCGCGTTCTCAGTGTGACATAGTGTTCTTGACAGGGCAGTGTCAAGAGCCGGGTTTTCAAGAAAGGAAACGCGAACAAGCCGTATAACGATTATTGTTTTGTGGCCGAAGTACTCCCCAAATACTGGATTTTTTCTTAGTGTGACGCCACGTGATGAAACGTCACATGACTACGTCATCGCATCGCATCGTAGCTTGGTGAAAGGTGGTCCGATCACGGAGGCAATGCAAAACCAGATGAGGTGCCTCCGATCTTGGGGGCAATGCAAAACCACGTTAGGGGCAGTAGGCTTTCGAAGGGTGGCAGGGCAGCATCAGTACATCGGCTGAGAGGAAAAAGTGACGTCATCCCATGTCGTGATTTTTTGCATCACTCGTGCGGACGCCGCCGACGGCAGACGCCGACGCGGGACGCCGGTCAATTTTCGTGTTTGATGAGGCAACTAAAGCTTTCGCCTTAATAACTTCACGTAGAGTATCGCATTCCAAGGCTGTCTGCGCTAACTGTTGGTCTCTCCAAACTTATTAAAGCAAAAGCCTATAAAAAGGGTCCCTCGGCGAAAAGCCAGTGTGTGGTACAAGAAGTCACACGAATACCGACGCGGCTCCTGGATCGATACCCGCGAGGTGCACGTCTCAATCGGTTATTGCAAACTATTGCCGATTGTTGTATATACTGTTACAACGAATAACGAATATAACGTTCTGATTTATAGACCCATGTGCTACTTCGTTATTACGAGGTTCAATTGTACACCACTGCGAGAGAATGCTCGGCCGTCATGACATTGAGACCACCATTGAATGACGAGACAAGAGTCGGTGGACCATTGCATTTGATTATTACAGCATTCCTCTTCCTCAACTGCAACAATTCGTTCTGCGTGCATCCATTGATCCGATCGAATCACGTTCCTTCACATGTTGTTTCCAATTCCCAGAATAATTTATTTCATTTCCCAACCCACAGTTACCGTACTAATTATCAGTGCTGGTCAGTATCCAAGATACATGTATCTTAGATACTATCTTAGATACTCTTTGAGTATCTTGTATCTGTATCGCGATACGTCTCGCAAGATGTGTATGAGTATCTGTATTTCCGATACATTAAAGAATGTATTGTGTATCTTAAGATACACGATACATCGATCGCAACACCACCGAGTCAAACAATTAATCTTGGCTGAACACCGCTTTTAAAGCTGATACTGCGTCACTGAGCCACCTGAATACGACAAAAGCCAGTGACATTCTTCTTATCTCCGCCAGGGTCCTCCAGCGAGGGCAAGCGATGAGGTCTGCAGCGTCCCTAGTGGTGGAGCAGAGTCTAGTGGTGGCACTCACGCCGTTTCGAAAAATTCAAGCGCGTGAACGTCGGCGCCCAGCTAACCATTTGTTATTTCTTTTTTTTTAGCTGCGCCAGTGCCATGGCACTTGACTCTTAGCTACTGTACTGTGCCGCGTATTCCATTGCGTGGGCTTCTATTGCGCAAATTCTGATGTTACTATGATGTGGTTATCAAAGTTGCTCTTGCGTGGTGCTTCGTTACGAAGTCTGAAGAATGTAAGAATATGGCTACTTTGCGTTTCATGGCTTTCACACACCAGTGATTTGAAGGATATTCTGGATTTAAGCTTGATTTAGACAGTAGGAGGTTTACCCATATGCAAATCAGATTCGAACAACTATAGCAACACCGGTATAGCGATGCTAAATCTAATAGAATACCCATTTTACACAACAGGAGATACCTTGGGTTAAGGGACGTTTTTCTTCCTGCTACCTTCATTTAAAGAGTTTCTAAAATCATAATTTTATTGTTAGCAAAATAAATGCTCTCTTAGCTGTCATACTTTTGCATTCCGTAGATTGCCTAGGTGTCCGTATTCTTTCTCTCTGGTCTTTTTCTGCGAAATCTCTTGTAACGCGCTGCCAAAATAACCTTCCGGCTTTATTGCTACTTTTAACTGTCTGCGTCATTTCGACTGCTCTTTAGGTATCTGCATTCCACTTGAGTTTACTGTTATGTCAAGGCCATGGTAAGGACGAATATATAAAAATTTGGTAGATCCTACGCGTTGTGGGAATCGATTTCATGCGAAGCAGTCAGCAAGTACTTCTATACTGTACTCTATGGCTTTGAGCCAAGCGTTACGAGGTGCATCGACGTGTTTTCGTAAGTGTAGTAGCTGTGTGCACATCGTGGGCTTACTAGGCACGTCGACAACACTGGCGTTTAAAGGGTAACTTATGGTGTGACGTAACATCAGCCCTCACGTGAGAGTCACGTCAGCATTATTAAAACTAAGAGCACTTTATGGTGCAATCATGTGAATATCACACGTAACTGTCGTTAATGTATTCCGCCAGGGTCGAGCAATGCTTCAATATAGCTCGCTGAACCATAGGAATACAAATGTAATGTTTATTAGACTGCTATAAAAGACTGCTATATATATTGCTTTCTTGTAAAACTAGATAGCCAGCACCACAAACATAATTGACGTTGCACCGACATTACGCCTGCATAGGCTGTTTTTCCAAACCAGTTTATAGACCTGGCGTGGCTCTGTGGTAGAATACCTGATTGACACGCAGAATGATTGGGTTCGATTCCTGCTGGGCTCCTAATTCTTACTCTTTCCAATCGTCGGGTCAGCCATGCCGATGTTTGTTTTTTCTTAACGCTCTCTCATTTAAATTACCAATGTCTGTTCTCGCTGTTCCTGGGTAGGCATAAACTGTCATTCACCTGTGGCGCATACCCGTACAGCGCAGTCCGTGGTAAACGGGTATGTGTCACACGTGCCTGGAGGAAATGGTTTGATAACGTGCACGACAGGATTTTCATGTTTTTCATGTCATGACCCGACAGCCATATTCGTCAAATCCTCTTACCCTCTCATGCCAGTTTTAGTCTACACCAAGTTAAGGAGGCGATCATGAGAGCATCCAGACGTAGGCGGCTAGATAGATAGATAGATAGATAGATAGATAGATAGATAGATAGATAGATAGATAGATAGATAGATAGATAGATAGATAGATAGATAGATAGATAGATAGATAGATAGATAGATAGATAGATAGATAGATAGATAGATAGATAGATAGATAGATAGATAGATAGATAGATAGATAGATAGATAGATAGATAGAAAGAAAGAAAGAAAGAAACGCTCAAAGTGCCAAAGGTTCGCTAAGAAATGCTTCGCATTTAATAACCTGAGCGTGCCTGGAGTATAAGAAAAATTCTGTTCACTACTTATTAAAAAAGCGAAATTGATTTTGCATTATAATAATGGAAATTATTAGGAGACATTCTAAATGTCTTACGAAGGGTTTTGAAGAACCGTTGCTATACTGAATCCTCAGTTTTTCCCATGAGCGTCCCAACGAGCCGTCTTAGGCTCTTTACCATAGGCACTGAATTTTGTTATTGTCTTACCTTAGCGTATGAGTTCCTGTTACTTCATGCTTAATGCGACAGCTATCAAAGATTAATGCATATTCCACGTGATTGTTTGACACGGAACAGCGTTTATATTTTACTTAGATATGTGTTTTCCTGTTTTAGGCCTCCCTATTTTTGTTTTTAATGTTAGTAATCACCAGGTGATCGGACCTATAAATTGCAACCCTGTGTATATCGTCGGTTGCCTACGACGCTTTTGTGCAGCTGTACAATACGCCTCATACGGTTCTGGGTTGCACATGTTCTCTCGTAGGAGAAAAACTGACAAAAGATTGCACGTTAGTGCGTATGTCGCTAACGAACGCTTTGCACCAGCAGATGCGTACAATGCGAAAAGTCGTTGCAGATTCACGTCATCTACATAAACACGATGCACCATAAGAGATGTCGCTACCAGTGTTGATGCTGCTGAATTCGCGGTGATTCGGTATTGCGTAAACGGTAGTACGTTTACCGACAAGGTGATGTTCTTGTCGAAGATCTCGTAACTCGATCGCTACCCACTAGCTGGTCGGTAAGCAGAGAAGCGACTCCCATCACTTACCACAAGCAATCACCACTCACAGCGCAGTGTATAAAGAGCTCTCATGTTAAGCACCTAAAACAACCCCAATAAGCTGAATCTGAATGAAACAGATTTACTTTGAGCAAGAAATAAAAGGATTTTGAGATACTCACAGACATTTCATTCAAATAAAACAACAATAGTCGCAGTTAAAAAAATCCGGCAGATCCCACGCACTGTGGGAATCGATGTAATGCGAAGCAGCCAGCAAAGAGCTGCACACATCGTTTTCTTTATTTTTGAGCCAAATGAAAGCATTCATGCCATGGCATCTAGTTCACCATATACCGCATGTTTGCCATGCACACGTGCATGCACAATATGGTATATACCATGCCAAATGAAACGTATGACCAGTCATTTATATTCATCACGCACTCCTGTGCCATACCAATTTTGGTATATATCCAGTTAACTCAACGGCCGGAAGCGCAACATAACAGTGTCATGTAAATCATGCCGTACATGACATGCATAACATAATTCGCATGTTAGGACCTGTCATTGATGTTCGTCATACAGTCACATCGCACAATACCAATTATGGTGTACATCAAACGAGCGAAATGGCCGTGAGTCCACCATGAGCGTGGCATGTAAATCATGCCATACATGACATGGATTTCATGGCTTTCATGTTACCACTGTCATTTATGTTCGTCATACATTCGCGTCACGCAATGCCAATTTTGGTGTAGATCAAGCTAGCGAAACGGCCGCGATCGGACAATGAGCGTGGCATGTAAATCATGCCGTAAATGATATGCATATCATAATTTTCAAGTTACCACCTGTCATATAAGTTTGTCATACAGTCAGGCTGCGCAATGCTAATCTTGGTGTATATCAAGCGAGCGAAACGGCCGCGACCGCATCATGAGCGTGGCATGTAAATCATGTCGCACATGACTTGCCTGTCACGATTTTCATGTTAACACCTCTAATTTACGTTCGTCATACAGTCGCGTCGCGAATACCAATTTTTGTGTATATCAAGCCAGCGAAACGGCCGCGAATGCAGCATGAGCGTGGCATGTAAATCATGACATGCATGTCATGGTTTTCATGTTACCACCTGTGATTCATGTTCTTGATACAGTCACATCGCGCAATACGAATTTTGGTGCATATCAATCTAGCGAAACGGCCGCCAGCGCACCATGAGCGTGCCATGTAAATCATGTCGTACATGACACGCATGTCATGATTTTCATGTTACCACCTCTAATTTACGTTCGTCATACAGTCGCGTCGTGCAATACCAATTCTGGTGTATATCAAGCCCGCGAAACGGCCACGAATGCACCATGAGCGTGACATGTAAATCATGACATACATGATATGCATGACATGGTTTTCATGTTTCCACCTGTTATTCATGTTCTTCATACAGTCACATCGCGCAATACCAATTTTGTTGTATATCAACCTAGCGAAACGGCCGCGAGTGCGTCATGAGCGTGGCATGTAAATCATGACGTGCATGACACGCGTGTCATGATTTTCATGTTACCACGTGTCAGTTATGTTCGCCATGTCGAAATGTATTGTCATACCAGTTTTCGCATATATCCATTCATTTAAACGGCCACGAGCGGCCCAAGACCATGCCATGTAAATCATGCCGCACATGACATGTGTGTTATGATTTGCACGTTAGGACCTGTCATTATGTTCGCCATGAACTCTTGTCACGTCATACCAGTTTTGGTATATATGAAATTAACGGAATGGCCGCAAGAGCCCCAAGGCCGTGGAATGTAAATCATGCTGTTAATGACATGCATGTCATGATTTTCATGTTATGACTTGTCATTTATGTTCGTAATACGGTCATGTTATTCCACACCAATTTTGGTATACATCCGATTAACGAAACGGCCAGGAGAGCACAAAGTCGTAGGCGGCTAGATAGATAGATAGATAGATAGATAGATAGATAGATAGATAGATAGATAGATAGATAGATAGATAGATAGATAGATAGATAGATAGATAGATAGATAGACAGACAGACAGACAGACAGACAGACAGACAGACAGACAGACAGACAGACAGACAGACAGACAGACAGACAGACAGACAGACAGACAGACAGACAGACAGACAGACAGACAGACAGACAGACAGACAGATAGATAGATAGATAGATAGATAGATAGATAGATAGATAGATAGATAGATAGATAGATAGATAGATAGATAGATAGATAGATAGATAGATAGATAGATAGATAGATACGCTCAAACTCGCAGAAGTTCGCCAAAAAATGCTTCGCATTTAAAAATTCAAAACAATTATTTTGGTGCATACGCGTTCGCTGCTACAATATTGATCTATAATAACAAATTTGCGAATGCATCGAACGTATCTTAGGATACATTTGGAAAGTATCGTATTGGATACAATTACTGCGGTAGTATCTCGTATCTGTATCTCAAATACTCGATGCCCGAGTATCTTGTATCGTACCGCGACACAATTTCAAAGTATCTTTGCCCAGCCCTGCTAATTATTCATAAAGTGAATGTTATTATTTTAGGTCGGTCCCTTTATCAAACTTTTGATCATCTTATTTGACTTGCGCGAAGGTTTCGATTCGCATGCTCGTACATACCGCTTAGCAACCGGGCTGATTTTAAAGCGCCCCTCGCCAGGTAACATAACGAATTTTAGTTAGACACTGGAAGTTGTTGCGCACCCAATACAGAGCATTATGCCACAATAACTTTGCCACAAGAGGTATGCCACAAGACTTTTGAGGCGGCGCGAAAGCGTGATGGGAGGAGGCGAGCTTGAAACCCTTGCCGCTCGCCCCGTGTAGCCTTCGCAAGCCGTATCCCTTCCCCGCCCTCTTCGGCACGCGAGCGGGAGGATCACATGACGCATACGCATGAAAAGGTCATGCGCACACAATGGCACGAGCGCATGACGTGCCCGAACCATCCCCAGCCCCCGAGACGCGAGCGGTGTTCTGGCGGCGTTCTTGGCGCTTCATCTCTGCAAGTTATGCAGAATGCGCCCTCGCCGATCACTTGGTTTTCAACCTATAACTGAGCACGAAAGCTGAGAAGTTTGTATGGATGCGAGACTAGCTGTGTGCAGCATGAACATCTAGTTAGACGCGGGAGTATAAATGAGCCCAATGAGCACTGGAACGTGGTAGAAAATCCGTTTCATTGTAAGGAGTGGCGTCTGCACGATGCGCAAAGCGCGACAACACGAACGCATGCGAAACGGAGGTAGATTAGTCTCGCATCTCGCTGCGATTCGCAGTAAAAATTAAAAAAGAAAGCACGCACATTCTGTTTCTATTTTTATTATTGCTCTCAAGTTTAGTTCATCCATTCAATCAACAAATTGCACAAACTACACGTCGTGTCAAATAACTATTTAAATGTGAATATATTCGACAGAGATCTGTCGTACCTGCAATAATTATTGCACTGTCACGTGCTAGTGTTGGCGACGTCAGAGCACAGTCGCCTGCGTAGAGGGCACCCGCGAGAAGAAGAGCAAGCAGCGTTTAGCTTGAAATTTGACTCATTTCCGCGGCGCGTGAACGCCCAGTGTATGCGTTGCGCTCGTAAGCTCAAAATTGTCAAACTTGATGAGAAGCCCTTTAAACCATCCTCTTTGGTCCTGCCGCCGAAAGTTCCCACATATGCGACATCTACGGACGCTAAAATTACCAAACCTAAGTGTCAATGCAGCCAAATAACTAAACTCACACCTACATTAAGTCATCCTGAAAATCATCCGTGTTCTATCTGGTGATACCTCAGAGTTCGGCTGCCTATGCACAATAACTACGCTTGTAACCTGCACAATGAAATGTACTGCAAAAACAAATTAGGTTTCCGTTTTATCCTTTAGGCAAGCGACTAGATAAACAAATGTTTGCAATGATGGCGATTAAATATCTGCTGCGAATTCGTCAGCTAAAGAGGGCCAGAATATACCAAAAGAAGCACTGATACCCAAAGCAATGAATGAACGAATGGAAAATCCACGATGAATCGCCTTTGAAGGTTGTTCAAGGTTCTGTTTAGATGTGAAGCATCTTATAGCGGAGTTCAATCCGGTGGTGGTGGTGTGCGGCGTTACCATCCTGAATGCGCATGCGCAAGCCTTCTCCGCACACCTCCTCTCCCCTCCCCCTCTCCACTTCCCATCACCCATCCCCCCACCCTCTCCACTTCCCCGACCTCTCGCCTTCCCCCTCCCCCTCTCGCCTTCCCCACTTCCCCTCTCCCCTCCCCCTTTAAACGCGGGCTCTACATGCCGAAACGCTGCTTCGCATCGTCTCATGGTCCCCTTTAGCGGGAGATGGTGTGATCTTTTTTTTTTTTTATGGCGAAAGCTCTAAAGGCCTCATCAAACGCGACATTTGACCGTCGGCGTCGTGGACGAGTGATACAAAAAATTAAAATCGCGACATAACACTACGATATGCCGTCACAGATCGCCAAAATTTGTTATTATGACGCCACGTGACGCAACGTCACATGATTACGTCATCGCATCGCATCGTAGCTTGTTGAAAGGTGGCCCGACCACGGAGGCAATGCAAAACCAGGTGAAGTGCCTCCAATCTTGGAGGCAATGTTGGAGGCAATGGAAAACCACCTTAGGTGCAAAATGCTTTCGAAGGGTGGCGGGGACGCGTCAATACATCGGCTGAGCGTAAAAAGAAGATGGCTTTCGCCTTCGAGTCGTCATAAGTGAGTGCATGAGGCACCCTGTGAGTTTTTTACAGCGAATGCTGTTATGAGATCACAACAAGGGCCGTTTTTGGCGCCGTAGTTGTCCGTCGCCGCCGCCGCCGGTGTCCGTAACCACTATCGCTCGAAATAAGAAGAAAAAACTAAATAAGAAAAAAATTTGCAGGATGGAGAAAGGTTCGAACCTGGGCCTTCTGCGTGGGAGCCCAGTACTCTACCTCAGAGCTATGCCGGTGCTTGAAAAGTCTTTGCAAAAAGACCTTATACAGGCTTCCTGTCGGGAAGGAACCATATTAACGTATGTTATGTAGCGTGGTAGAAGAGTAATATAACAACCAAGCGTCACACAACGCAAATTCTGTAACTAGGCGTCAAACAATGCGAATTGCGCAACGAGTGGGTTGTTGAATGCTTCCAGCCCATTACAAAAAGCTCTGCAATAATTCTTAATCGTCATCAGCCACTGCATCAACAAAGTGCACATAATTCCTCACAGGTGTTTAGCAAGTACCACGGTTCTCCGCAGAATGACGAAAAATTGCATATTGGCTGCTTCCCTACTTCACAACAATTATGATGATTTATAGCTTAGTGGGTTCCTCGCAAGTGCACTTCTGTTGGTTGCCAAGGAAGCCCATAAGGCTCCCATGATCCATTTCCTCAGGGTTTCAATAAAGTTAATTTCCTCTCTCCATCTCTTTCTCGTGTTAGCGTATGTTATAAAGCGTGGTGGGAGAGTGAAATAACGACAGGGCGTCACACAATGCGAATTACGTAACTAGTGGGTCCTTTAAAGCTTCCAACCCATTACAAAAGGCTCAGTCGTAATTCTTCATCGTCATCAGGCGTCGCATCAAGAAACTGCACATAATGCCTTACAGATGGTACTTCGCTTCCCCGCAGACTGACGAGTAATGTCGTGGTGGGTGCTTCCGAACTTTACAAAAATTATGATTTGTGGCGTAGTGGGTACGTTGCTAGTGTACTTGTATTAGTAGCCACAAGAGAGTTTATAACCGGCTCTAGAAAGGCCACTCTTCGATCTTTCGCTGTGACTGTGCTGCGCTTTTCCGCGCAGACTTGGCCATTTTTTGCGACACGTTAGCTAGCATATTGTTCGTAACTAGGAGATTGTACCTTTACGTAAACTCATTGCACCCGTTTATTTCTTTAACTACTCCCCTGTTTAACACAAATCGACCATAAATAACGCGTATGCCAAATGAAGTGCTCATAAACGAAAGAAAACTTTCCTAAAAAAGAATAAAAGGGTACCCATTGATGAGTTGTGTTTTATACAGTATTGTGTATTTCATATTCCTCCAATAGAATTTTACGTCACACAGAGCATTTTGTCCAAGTGAGGGTAATAATAGGTGTTACGTGTGTGAAATGTTTTACATTTCTAACAAACTAACGCACTCTCCCAACCAAATAGTTATCTGCAGAGTTTGATTCCCCTAGTCGCTACACCACGGTAAACACCTTATCTGTCTAAACTGACACCGGAATGAGGTCGCACTGTTTCAACCCCGATGCACTTCTGCGCCTTTAGACTTGTCTTGACAGCAGTCCGTGTAATTTCTCGACGCTGAGTATTTCTGTTTTGTTTACTTTCATGCTGCGATCATAGGCGTGCGCACGAGGGGGGATGAGGGGAGGCGTTTCCCTTCCTCCCCTAATAATCAAAAGGGGGCACCAAGCCTACCCGCTTTACCGTCTACCCCTCCTCCTTTCCTTCCTCTCCACTTACACGTCACTCCTGCTCCTCCTCACTTGCCTTTCGCATCTCCTTGCTATACTATATACTATGCGCTTTACTTTACGTGCCTTTACGAGCTAGGCTCGGCTCACCCCCTATAACGTGGGCCTTGCTCGCTCAATCATTTTGCACGGACGATCCCGGAGCTTTGCCAAGCTTAAACAGCTCCGTTGATAAAATTGCAAAGGTGTAACCTTGTGCCGCTGTGCTGCCGTAACCTTGCCCACGGAGCTGAAGCGTGTGCTTGGTCGACAAAGTTGTTTTTCTTCAATCGTACAGCGCAGTTCTCTCTCCGACGGCTACTTCACCATAATTGCGCTGGTATAATGAGTTGTTGATCCGAATCCTTGGGCGGACCACTGCTTCTAATGTGGCAGGTGAGGCAAACAGGACTTACAGTGCCGAAAGGGTACTGGAGATTTTAACGAAGCGACAGTGATACCAAATCTAAACGACTTGAGCGGATTGTTACTTGCAGAAGATTATAACTCCGGTGCTGCGTCTCGGGTCAACACTTGCAATGCTTGTGTGACAGACACATGCGTTTCTCCGTGAGAAAGAAACATCCCTGTTTTTCAATAATTCAACGTAACGAAAACAGAGTTATGATTATTTTTCTCTGTTTCAATTGCATTCTGTCGCGCTCACCTTCTGTCGCCCTTTCATCTTTGCTCAGCAGAATACCAAAAGATACAAGTGCGCTCTATTTTCCCGTTTAGCACCGCGTACTCTGAAGTGCAGGGGATCCGAAGCGTACCCTCCGTAAATGCACTTGCTATCTTGACACGGGTACAATACCCGCGTCAAGTAGTTAGCCGTAGGAAAAACAACGTTTTAATGTTACTTTAGAGTAATGATCGTCATAATCGCTTTGTAGTAGACCGTCATTGGTTCCGCGGCCATTGCTAGCAAGACGAATTTGTTGAATGAGTCGCTAGATGGCTCTGCCTGTTATATATGGAAGCACGAAACAAACGCAGGGAGAATTAAGTACCGTTTGACGTCATTCGAAACCCTCGTGTGAAGTGCAAAGCAGCTGCAACCTAATCGTTACCGGGAACGCGTAAAAGGAGGTTCCCATTGTTCACAAACGCGTTATCATCCATCACGCGGTTTTGGCTCTTGCTTTGCAGCTTTATTTAAACGTTCAATACTGTGCTCTATGCTGTATGCTTGATTGCATAGAAAGATGCCGTTTGCCTTCAATTGTTAAAGGGCCCCTAAACCACCGAGAGGTCGAAGTTTAGTTGTGGCGTTGTTGTTGTGCACGAGTCTTAAGCGAACGCGATCGTCTGTGCACCTCTCCGAATGCCCTCCCTCAGCGTCCGTGGTAAAACGCAAGGAGCGCGCGCATCTGCTATCAGTGGCGCACGCGAGTGTCTGTTGGTGGTTTAGGGGCCCTTTAACATGACGCTTTAAAGGGCCACTGAACCAAACAGACGCTCGCCTGCTCCTCTCCGTGCCTTTGCTCTGTCGACAACAGCCGCCGTGACGTCACCTGTATTATTAGGTGACGTCCCGAGCTGGAGACGCTGTCAGTGGGCGAACAAGAGCCTGTTTTCTGCTAGCAGATGTGCGCGCTTCATGCGTTTCGATCTCGGACGCTGGCGAAGGGCACTCGGAGAGGTGGATAGACGAGCCGACGAACGCAGCCTAGCGAAGGAAAGAGCGAAACAAGAAAGCGCGTGCAACTCCGCCAGCGTTCGCTGTAGTCTCGTGCACAACTGCAACGCCACAACTAAATTTTGACCTCTGGGTGGTTTAGGGGCCCTTTAAAACTCCATTACGCGTATAGACCCTTTCGCTGTTTACAAACAAAGCTGCTGGACGACTTCCGGTTTTGTGCGTCGGAGTAGCCGAGTAGCGGTGTCGAGGAACAAAAGCCTTAGCGAGTAACCGGCACATTTTCAACACTTTTCTCCCTGTGTCTGGCCAAATATTTTATAAAATATTTTACTGAGCTGCACACACAACATTATAAGAGTTAGTCCTTCACTTTCAGCGCCTTCTTTTTACCTGAAAGCGGAAAAAGAGTCTTTCCTTATTCTGGCACAACTTCAAAAGCATGCTTTCTGCTTCGGTGTTAGAGAGTGATAATTGAAGTGACCGGAAGTTTCTTGGGTGCAACACCTGCTGCTGCTATCGCAATCTTGAAACCGACCGAAAAGGCGAATAGGGAACCCAAGCTCAAGTTTGCGGCGCGACGACAGAGTTTTCCGCCAGCCGCGCTGCGGCTCTGTCGGAAAACTCTGAACCGTCGCGCGGCCGACTCAGCCCCTTTCACGGTAGCGGTAGCGCACGTGCGCTCGCGTTCTTCTCTCGGTGCGGGTAACTGTGGGGCCATCAGCTCGGCACGTTGAACCGAGAGGCTTGCTGTGCGAAGCTGCGCATTTCCAAGATGGCAGAAGCGACCCCGCGGAAGCGCAAGCGTGGTCCGAAGTATCGCGGTTTAGTGGCCAGCCACAACAGTGCAGACAAGGCACACGATTCACGTGTTAAACTGTATCGGTTCCCGGGCGTGTCGCACGAGAAATAAAGGCGGCAAGCGTGGATAGCTGACAGCGCTGTCTCGCCTTCTATTTTGGCTGTCTGAGTTCATCGCTTTCGTTCGTTCCGACTACCTGAATCGGTAAGTAACGGGGCGCATGCACGCAGCGACTACAGTAATGATTACTCGCTGTCTTCTCGCATTGTTAAAGTCCAGTTACGGTTGTAGGTGAAGCAACTTTGTGTTTTGATTCCCCGTGCTCGTGAGACCTACCCGTCGTTGTTGAACGTTCACATTCGCGTTATACCGTTAGCGTTGCGCGGTTGGTTGAATTCAACTGAACTCCGCACATTGTCAGAAGTTCGGCGCCTGCATTTCACGCGTCGGGAAGGCTGCTTTATCACGCCGGAACGTACGTCTGTGCATTTTCAGCAAGCTTTGACATCGTTCTGCAGGTTTGCTTTGTTTTTGTCACTTTATTGGGGTGATATATATTTAAGCCGCTAAATATAACTGGCACTTCATACATGCTTTGCAATTGCAACCTTGAATTAACCACCTTCTGACTGTGCGATTTTCTAGCCGCGTTCACGCAACAGGTTTTATACGCCTGTCAAGTCGGTATCATAAAAAGAGACTGCAAGCATGACGCGAGAGCCGAAAAAAACGAGGCGAGCAGTTCATCTTGCTTCACAGTGGTTGAAGCTCCGCTAGCTGCCTCGCGTCTTAATCGGCGGGTGATTCTCCAGCGGCACGGAGGACTTGACTCTAACATTCTCAGGAAGCAGTGCCATGGCCGTATAATCTTTTTTTCGCACGCCGCAAACGTTTGTTCACGAAAGTACACGGCTGCTACTGTAAGCATGCCATATCAAAACAACAATCATATGATTCGTAGTCCACGCCGCAGAACATCGATAGCGTGTACGGCTTCATTTCGGAGTGCATGTGGACCATTATTCATCTTTAACGTGACAGAATGAGACTTACCTCGAGGTATACGTCCTACACGGTGTAATCGCGACTTGGGAAATGCATTTCGCTTTGAGTCGGGCGTGGTTGTCGTCGATCGTCTGCTCTTCACCGTTAACGTGATTGACGAGCCTTCCTCATTTTATCAAGTTCGCTTTGCGGAAGTGCCAGTCAAGCTTGAAGATCCTTTTGAAGCCGCACTGCACGCGGTACATTGTGAGACGCCGCAAGTGCATCGCGAGAGCTCTGCACGTGCACGGAAGCGAGCGGCGACGCGGTGGCGAGAAGGGAAAACGCTCGCTGATCACGCCCCAGTTTCTCTTTTTCTGCCAGAGATGGCGCTGCCTGTCAAGAGCAGCAGCGCCGCTAAGCGTTGCTTGGGAAGCCTATACACTTAGATCAGTTGGTCACTGCTACTACCTGTGTTGTCGAGCATTTGGCGAACACGTGTCCTGCCTCCTCAAGTTCCCAAGTATGCGTCGTCAAGTTGGCTCATAACTTTGCCTTATACTGGTCAGTAAAAGATGCCCTTGAATAGGTAGCGGATGAAAACCTCGTGAGACCGGGAAATGTCGATGGAGTCAAATGTAAATAAGCACGCCTTTCTTAAGTCATCCTGAAAAGCTTCTGTTGAGGGTCTGGTTACATTTCAGAGTGCGGCTGCCTATCGAAAATATTTGTACCTGTAACCTGCACAGTAAAATGCACTACAAAAACAGATTAAGCTTTCATTCTATCCTTTAAGCAAACGACTATGAAATAAAGAAAATACTTGGAATGGTGCCGATTAAGTATCTGCTACGAATTCATTCCCCAAAAAGGACCACAACCTACCAAAAGAAACATTATACCTATTGGCCGCGAGATCGACCTACAGGTGGCAGCACCGTCGCCGCGTTAGTGAGGAGAGGCGGTCGGCGGCCACAGCGGCGCTTAGTTGTGAGCGGTTTGTGCCTATTGTCGGCGAATGAATGAATGAATGTGACCTTTATTGAAATAAAAGGACGACTCTTGGTCGCTGTTGGGGATAAGGTGGGAAAGGGGTAAGGGGATTAAAGGGTGATGAACATCTTCACGTCACGTCCTCGCACGAATCAGTCGACCTCTCCTACACCACTCGAAACAGGCCATTTGACTACCGTATCTTGCGAGAGCTTTTTGGGCTTCATGGTCTGACTGTATTAAGTTACGTAGGGCTGTCATGTCGGCGTGCAGCAGGTGTTCAATGTGGCGTCTGCCTTTTGAGAAAGCTGCGCATGTCCAAATGAGATGTTCTAAATCTGCTCGGCACAGCCTCTGACAGTGTGTGCATCGCGTAGAAATATTTTCACTCGAAGGTCGGGTAGCTTGCTGCCATTTGTCTAGTATGTGTGGTGTGTATGCAGAGTTAGCCATAACTTTGTTTAAGAAGATTTCTTGTTGACGAGTATACCCACCCTTGTCATTTAGTATGCGCATCGGTGTAGCTTCTAATAGTCGGTTTTTGCTGTCTGCTTTCATTTTAGTGCGAATGTAATGCATCAGTGCTCTGCTAGGAGAGCCTTCTGCCCAGATCTTAATATAGGGATTTTGGTCTTCCGGGTTTGGCGAGGAACTGGGGTGTGGGGAATTGTATATGTGATCAAGCCCACCCGCTTGAGCGGCGACCGCATGAGCGGCTGCGTTTCCCCCGTCCGTGCCAGTGTGCCCCGGTATCCAGAGAATTTCAACATTTGTCCCGATGTCTTGAATTCTTTTTAGCTTTCTTCTGGTATCGTTGGCTACAGCATCTTCAGTCGTTGGCGCCGTTAGTTCAGTTACCGCTTCGTACGAATCTGTGAGGATGCGATAGTGAATTTTTTTACTATTGATGCCTCCCAAATCGAGGGGAATAGTATTGACGGCTCCCCATATTGCCAATAACTCGGCGTGCAGAGTTGCGGCCCCGGGAAGCTGACAACTGTGAAAGCCATTGTGTTGTGGTGCAGACGTGCAAACCCAGGCCATGCTGGCTCTTTCATTGCTGATTGTGGCGTCGGTGTAGATGTCAATGGTGTTCGGAGGTCTGCTCTGTTCCAGTTTCTTCTCAAGTAGTTTTCTGGCTTTGACATCACGTCTGGCGATAGGACGTTGTTTCCTCCGAGTACCTAGCGGCACTTCCCATGGTGGCATTGTGAGTAGTTCCTCAGCCACTGGCATCGCGTGGGCTCGGTTATCCCATGCCATGACTTGTTTTCCCTGTGGTGTGTTTTCCAATCGACATCGCATTCGGAATTGTGCTTCGCTTATGATGTCCCGTATTGGTGGTATAGGAGCTAACTTGAGCAGGTCCTAAAATGCGTTGATTGCAGCTGACTGGTAATACATACGCTCTTCATTGTTGAATCGATGCACGATCATCCAATGTTACTATAACTAGTGAGAGAAGCGCAATCTGCCGACGAAAGGGATGCTCGCCCTGGATGACAGTCTGCGCTTACGCACTATATGACGTTTTTTGTTGTTTTCTCTGTACGTGTTCAGCTTGTGTTCTATGTACTACGCACTGCTGTAGCACGCCTGAAATAAAGTGTTTACTTCTTGTTCATTTGTATACCAGCCCATATTCCTGTGGAATGAGTTCAATAGCACTGTACATGCGAATACGCATACGCAGGTAAGAGTTTAGCACAGATCTTTCATCGATTGATTACGCGCACGACAGTGATGCAACAAAGGTCCGGTTATTGTAATAATAATATTACAATAACCGTAATATTGTCCGCTGCCTTCCATCAATCTATAACAACTCCACACAAACGCTCGAGATAATGTAAAAAAAAAAGGATGAGGTTTTGCGTGAAATTATACGACATAAATGTAAGGCACGCCGTCGGGATTAATTTTAACATTTGAGTTCCTCAAAGCTTACCTAAATCTAAGCTCACGGGTGGTTCTACATAAATTTGGCCCAATGTAAAATTGCGCGTGGCAACTCTGTTTTATCACTGCCATGTCATTCCACTGTCTGTTTTTTTTAAGGGACAGTTTGAGTACCGAAGTGTCAGACTTCACTTGATAGAAATATTTCGCTGTAGCGGGACCACGGCCGTAGAAAAAAGGACATCTTAAGCACAACTACAGCTCATCATGAACTACAGCAGTGCCGCAGTTATACACCTAACAACAACGCAAAAATGCATGAGCCTCGTTTTTGTTTACCACCGAGTCGCTAAAACGCTGCATTCACACACTATTTAATGCTCCTCATGTTTGGGACTATGCCAAGGGCACTTTAGGATGCATGCTTGAACCAGAAGGCGGCACCAACACTGAAATGATTCTGACGAACGAAGCGTACGACACGAATGCACAGCCCTCTCGCAAGTTGCACTCACTGATCTTATTACAGTGCGCATCCAGCCGAGCAAGCCCATTTGCTTCTGTACACCATGTTAGGTATACGTACGAGCAGTTAAAATCGCGCTAACATAACAGAACAAACCGCCCTTTTAAGAACGTGCATGACGTACGCGCACATGCAAACACGACGTGGCTAGCAGACGACGCAGGGAGCAATCCACACTAGGCGCGCTTCAGCCAGTAGCCGCCAGGCGGCGACTGCGCTCGATGTCGCGGCCAATAGCAATGAATGAACGAATGAAAAAAAAATTTGGCAATTGTTCAAGGAGTTTTTTTGAACCTCCTTGTAGTTGTCTAAGCAATGCTAAACATAGAGCTTTATTCTTAAGGCGAAATTTTTACATGCCCGTGTCATGTAGACCTCAATATGCAACCGGAGACGGACGTCAATCCAGCACTAAACACGAACGACGACCACCTAACCGAAACGTGGGAGGCCAAGCTCGCCCTCGAGGACCTGGAAGACCAGCGACAACTTGTCATCAGGGCCAAGAGGGCAGTTGAAGCCAGAGGGTTCCTGGACTAGGGAGCCCTCCCACCTTAGGGTGATACCGAGCATCGCTCAGAACACTGTTTCACAAATAAACGTTTATTTCTCTCTCTCTCTCTCTCACCAAAGGCGAAAATTGACCGTTGGCGTCGGGGGCGGCAGCACGAGTAAGGCAAACAATAATCACTTTTTGACGTCACTATATAACATCATGACTACGTTAGAGATGCGAAAACTATGTGACGTCACGTCACATCATGACTTTATCACAAGACATCGTCGCTTGCTCAAAGTTCTGCCGATTACGGAGGCAGCGAAAAACGAGGCGAGGTGCAGGAAGGTTGCAATGCCTCCGATCCTGGAGAGAGTGCGAAACCACGTTAGGTCCGGAAACCTTTCGGAGCTGGCAGCGGAGGATGAATATATTGACTGAGAGGAAAAAGAAGAACATGGCGTTCACCTTCGAGTCGCCTTAGATGAATGCATTAGGGAACCTGTGAATTTTCTGTAGGTTGCATTTTTCCATGAAACGTTGTTTACGGGAGGCATCGCAAGGCGTCTTTCACCTTCTTCCTAGCACTTGCCAGCGTCTGGGACGGCCCTAGCAGCCGCATTCCGCGACCATTGCAGACTTGGCATTAAACTTTCGTGATGTCTAAATTTTCGGGCTATGTAAAATCGGTTACGTCGGCTTTACATTTTGCCGAGGAATTTTATTTCACTATCACAATATACAGCGATCCCTTCGCTGAAAGTGTTCTCCTTTTACGTTTATGTAGCACGGCGTCTGCAACGCATTCATACGGTTCAGATATATTCACCTTTTCCGATAGTGGGCGTTTAGCCCAGGGAACAGTGGAAGCCCATGATGACCTCTTACTAGTGGCGCTTACCCACAAAGGGGGATGGGCCAAGAACCGGGTGGCAGGATTTTGAGGTAAATACTTATTAGGCTAAAGATAAACGTTGTAATTTTAGACTAAAAGAGATAAAAGAAAAACATAGCTAATACTTGAATATTCTGCAGAGCACATAGTCAGACTATCAGGTGTGATGTTTGACGGATGTAACAACGGTTGGAATCAGTACTGAAAATAAGCCAATATAAACTAGCATGGTAATCTTTTTGTTTCCTGTGTGTAATCAAGCACTGCAGAGTGGACCTCCCTGTGGCTATAACCTAATGTAATGCCACCAAATGATAAAGTTTGCGGAACATTGATTTGTAATCCTAACTTTTGAAGGGTAGCGACGAGGCATCTTTTTCGCTGATTAGAATACCGGTGACAGAATAAAAAGAAATGCTCTATTGTCTCTATTTCACCGCAAAACTAACATAACGAAGACGCGCTGAGTCCAGCTTTGTGTAAGTA